>NC_090657.1:144288163-144606416 GCF_040937935.1 Hyperolius riggenbachi
CAGACCACTTGTGCATGATTGACAGCGGTGCTCACACAGGTGCAGTAAAGGATGACCTGCTGAGGTCTGTATCTGCACCGGAGGGGACCAGGAGTCACTGGAGATGAGGCGAGGGACATATTGGCAACCAGGGGCTGGAGGAAGCCCCAGGTAAGTAGATCTCTTTTTTTTTTGTACTCAGATGCTTCCTTTACGGGAACCAAGCATCTGCAATTACAATTAATTTTTAAAAATGAGCCCTATAATGGAGGTTTATATGATTGTACTGGGGGGGGGGGGGGGGGGGGCTGTTGGGTAAAGCAGCATTACCGACCTATGGTGGGATCATGGGCCACATAGCAAAACTTTCATGGGGCCCTCAGATGTAGGTACTTGAGCACTGCCACCTGCTTCTACCCCATGGAGTTATTTGGGTAATTTACATTCTCATGCAATCAACACTACACATAGTTCATGGGCACTGAGATATAGGCAGAGGAACACAAGAAAGTTAATGGTGAATACATTAGTACCACCTGCCCCCCCCCCCTCCCCACTTTGCTCCAGGGCCCCATAGCAGCTGCTATGACGGCTATGGCTATTGCTACGCCCTTGTATGGTGGTCACTATCTGCTCCACACACAGGCTGCACAGCGCCTGCATTTAAATTTTCCTGGTGCCATCATGTGCATACCTGCAGCAATACATGCCAGGTGGGGTAGTCGGTGGATGCAAGTACCTATCTGTAATTGCATCCATGGACTACATATCCCAGCATGCATTGCAGCAGGTGGTGGGCAGCCACCACCAGGAAAATTAAAATGCAATGCTGTGCAGTCTTTCTGGGGAGAAGATTGCGACCACCATATGGGTGGGAGGCCACAGGAGCAGCCCACCATAGGTATGTAATGTCGCTCTCCCCAACCACCTTGACTCCCCCATCCCAAAGGCACACTTATACAAACCTCCATAAGGCCTGGAACCCACTACAAAGCAATATTGCTAATTGCAATCGCTAGCGTTTTTAATGAGCATTTTCTAGCGATTTTAAAAAGTGTCAGCTTTTTGCCAGCGATTTGAGATTAGCGTTTTTAATTGTGATTGGTCCTTTTAATTTTATTTTACAGTGTGCAGTAATTTAAAAACACTATCAAAATCGCTCTGTGTCGGTTTTGCCGAGCGATTACACCAGCGTTTATATACTTTACATTGCAGAAACGCTAACGCTAAAAATTCTGCATGTCCTGTGTATGCGATTTGGATAGTTGTGCGTTTAGGGAAATCGCTACCGTTTTGAAAGGCACTTTAAAATCCAGAGGATTCCCCCTGCCGAGGCGATTATCGCCCTAGAGATTTTTTTCCTTGCAGTGCCACTGCAAAGAGACTCTGTAACCAAAAAAAGTTCCCCTGGGGGGTACTCACCTCGGGAGTGGGAAGCCTCAGGGTCCCAATGAGGCTTCCCCCACCCCTGTAGCTGCAGGCAGTCGAGCTCTGACCCCCGAAGTGTCCGGAATCCCCCCTCAACAAGCCCGATAAGCTCTGATATATTTACCTTCCCTGGCTCCAGCGGAGGAGCTGTTGCAGCTCTCAGCACGGAGATAGGCGGAAATAGCCGATCTCTGTCGAGTCTGCTCTACTGCGCAGGTGCAGGAGACTTGCGCCTGCACAGTAGAGCGGGCCGACACCGATACTGCGCCTGCGCTGGAGCCGGGAAGGTAAATATTTACATGCCCGCTGTTCGGAGGGGCACAGCGAGACCGCCGTGGGACACAGGAGGATGAGGGAAGCCTTGATAGGATCCGGAGGCTTCCTCCACCCGAGGTGAGTACACCCCAGGGGAGTTTTTTTAGTTTCAGAGTTTCTTTAACCTGTTTAGATATTTGGATGTGAATTTCATATCCTGATTCGCCCTCCTGTGCATTCCAAGATGTGAAATACACGTCCTGCACTTTTGAGCCCCTCCACACGCTTGTGCGGGTGCACACGCGGTCTCATAAGCACTCCCTTTCTTGCCGTGTATGCATGCTCATGCGCTCACTTAAAGGGCAACTGAAGGGAGAGGTATATGGTGGCTGCCATGTTTATTTCCTTGTAAACAATACCAGTTGCCTGGCTGTCCTGCTGATCTATTTGGCTGCAGTAGTGTCTGAGTAACAGAAACAAGTATGCAGCTAATCTTGTCCGATCTGCCAATAATGTCAGAAACAGCTAATGTGCTGCATGCTTGTTCAGGGTCTGTGGCTAAAATTATTAGAGGCAGAGGATCAGCAGAGCTGCCAGGCAACTGGTACTGCTTAAAAAGAAATATGGCAGCCTCCATATACCTTTCATTTCAGTTGTTCTTTATATGTGAATGACTGCTGCACTCATTCATGTAAACAGAAAAAAAAAAAACAGTTAAAAAAAAGTTTTAAAGTCACAGTGTCCCCATTGAACAATGAAGTGGTTACTCCCCCGAAAAGTAGAAATGCCCACCTAAAGGGGCCCATACACTCAGCCGATTTTCTGGCCGACCGATCCCGATCGATTGATCGTTTGCAAATCGGTTGGCCAATCGACCGATCGATGGCCGATTTCGATCGATTTCCATCGAACTGGCAGGGTGGAAAATTTAGGTCGATCTGATGAGATTGCTTATCAGTTTGCATTGGCCTTAATGGAAATCTGATGGCAAAAAAATGCCATCAGATCGAATTTCAATAGATTTCAAACTGAAATCTATTGGAATTCTATCCTGGTAAAAAATGTTCTAAAAACGCATCAGATAGATCATCAGATGCATTTCTTATCTATCTGCTGCCAGTCTGACGAGTGTATGGGCACCTTAACTAATTAACCTCTTGTGTCACCTACATGTAAGCATAGTCTTAAGATCAGTGGACACTTGTAATGGTTGCCGCCCGTAGCAATCGTATGCGATCAGTTTTGAGACCCAATGCTGTACAGATACATTACTGTGTTGTTGCCCAGCATTGTATCTGGAGTCCCCAAACTGTGCACCATAGCGATTGGATCCAATCGCTACAAACGCACAGGCTGGCAATAATGGAACGCCCTGGCTCAGATGTACATCACTTGAGCTTATAGACACAGATGTCCTGGCACCCTAGACTTAGCCCTCCATGAACCTACAAACTCCTGTTGAACCACTGGATGTCCCAGCTGTCACTTCTCCCTTACTTCTCTTGCCTGTCATAGCTACAGGTGTCCCTTTGCATTAGTTAGCCAGAGATACCCTCGGGATTAAGCAGCCAGTGGTGCCCTCAACTGAAGGGAGATCTTGTCAGTGGAATGCAGAGAGCTGGGGGAGTAACCTCTCATTTACACTGTCATCAGGACTCTGCATAGGGTAGGAGGGAGGGAGGTACTAGAGAGAGAGGGAGCCGCCTTTCCATCATCAGGCGCCTGTAGGCACGTGCCTACAGTGCCTTATGGTAAATCCGGCCCTGAGTATGCCACATTCCCAACTAGTGATGAAATATGGCATGTAGGGTATCATTTGAACCAGAATAAGAAAAATAATATATTCTGAGGTGCTTTATAACTGTGGCACTTGTTTGCTTTTATTCAGAGGGGGGGGGGATGAAGCAGGCAGCAACTATTTCATGCACAGTCCTTCAGGCTGAAATTTGATACACACAGAAATAGACCCAATCTACTTACTCCTCTATTCCCGTTTATCATAATAAAATATCCATTCATTAGCCCTGCAACCATTATTAACAGAAATTGTTTTACACCTGCCTTCCATTGCTTTACATATACAGACAACACTCTCTCATCTTTTAGGCTCCTATAAACAATTTCCAATTAGCTACCTAAATTCATTGCACATACAGTACACTACATTTTTCATAATTTCCTATGACTTCCACCTTCTTTTTACTACTTTATTCAGCTAAAACATTACAATACACTACTCAGCATCTACAGCTGATTCCCTGTCTGCTTCTCTTCACACATCTGCATATTACACTGTTTGGTCTTCTGCAAATTGTCAGTTAGGAAAAAAAAAAAGAGGAGGGTGTAACAACCTTCACTGTGGGCGTGTTTTCAACTGCTAGAGTGAAGAGAAAAAAAACTTGCTAATCCTGCCAGAAGTAAACAGGGATCCTCCCACACTGTCTATGGCATTTTTACAGCACTTTGCTATCAGAGTTTAGGAGATTTATTAGTCGCTTCTTCTTATCTATATACCTCAATCACTCTCATATACCACTTTTAAGGGAATATTTTATTCTGCTTACAGTTCCTCTTTAAGTTGACACTGTAGGCCTTGCTGCTGCTCATTCATTCTTAAAATATCTACTCTAAAAGTTGTCACACCACTTGTTCACAGTCGAGTATGATGGCCATTTATCCCTCTGTGTTTGCATCAAAACATTCATGAATTTTCTTTGAAGCCTTTTTCTGCAGGAACAGGAATTTCATGACAGCTTGGAGTTAAACATTTATAAATTGCAGACTCTTCATCCACATGGCAGATGATCTGAAAACAAATGTAAAAATTAGTGGTAAAATTATGTAATTTGGCACATACATTTAAGGACACCCTACATTTGAAATGCATCATTTACCCCACATTTGAAATGCATCAATTACCCCACATATAAAATACAGCAAATACCCGACATTTGAAATGCATCAATCACCTCACATATAAAATAAAGCAATTACCCCACATTTTAAATGCATCAATCACCTTACATATGAAAAGCAGCAATTACTCCACATATACATGGTAGGTGAGTATGACTGTTAGCAAGCGATCAACAAGCAATCAACAGGATGCCTTAAACATCTCAGGTGCTGCTGCCTGTATGTATACAGTACTGGTAGAAAAGACAAAGGTAAAAAGGAGCACACACTGTGAATGAAGATTAAACCAAACTAGGCTCAAATGGAGAGGTCTTACCTGTTGATTGATTGAAGCTGGGGTACCCCATGGAGGTCCTCCAGCCATCGCACTTTTGTCCCTGAACAAAATAAATCTTTTAACCACCAGTCTGGCTTCTCATTGTGGGTAATACCGCACTGCCTGGCCGGCTGCCTCCTACGCTTACCACATTCATTGCCAGGGAACTAAACCATACTGGCTGGGTAAACTCCTCACCCAGTGCCATTCCATCTACCTACACCGGGTTCGAGGACAGAATACCTCCAGGGATTTCTCCAACCCTTTACTGAGGACTTTGCTTTAGGCCGAGTCCCCGCCTCAAGTGGACCAAAAATGCACCAGCTGCAGGATAGAGATTGCTCGAACCTCCGATTTTAGGTATGCAAACCTTGAACGCGAACTTCCGCAAAAGTTTGCATTCGCGTGAACTTTGCGAACCGCAATAGACTTCAATGGGCAGGTGATCTTTCAAAACTTCAAACACTAATTCTGGCCACAAAAGTGATGGAAAAGATATTTCAAATGGTCTAACACCTGGAGGGGGGCATGGCGGAGTGGGATACACGCCAAAAGACCAAACTCACTGTGTAACGCACCGCAAACAGCTGTTTGTGTAGTGATGGCCGTGCTGGACTGGTGCGCACCCTGGCGAGAGTGCAGGCGATGGCGGTTTTCAAGCCCATATGCTCGCCGGGCTAAGGTAGCTCAATGATAGAACAACAGTGACTGTCCAGCTGATCGAATTTGGTCTGTCCTTAATGAAGCAACGACCTTATTATCTTGGGTGTGCCCCCCAACACACGCATATAGCCGGTCATTGCTTCATTGTGGTACGCAAGCCCCTTCACCGCGGCAAGGTAACGATCACGAAGGGGAATTGACACTTGTACATGCCTTTTGTTTTGTTGTTGCAGCAGCAGTGCTGCCAGAAAAATTAGGCAGGCATGTACACACATAAGAAAAAAATATTATTGTTTTTGTTAGCGACCACTGCTAGCAGCGGCCTTAAAAATTCAGGAATCCACCTGGTGTGCTGGACCCTGTTGGTGGTGGCAGAAAAGGCAGTCAAGCGGCCCGCAGGCAGAAATGCTGTGTGGGGACCGACTTAGTCTTGGGGCAGGCAGTCACACGACGTGCAGGCAGAGATGCTGTGTGCGGGGACTGACTTGGTCTTCGGGCGGGCAGTAGCCCTCCAGGATCCATGCCTCATTCATTTTGATAAAGGTGAAGTACTGAACACTTTTTTGACCTAGGCGACTTCTCTTCTCACTGACAATGCCTCCAGCTGCGCTGAAGGTCCTTTCTGACAGGAGGCTTGAGGCAGGGCAAGCCAGAAGTTGGATGGTAAAATGTAACAGCTCTGGCCACAGGTCAAGCCTGCGCACCCAGTAGTCCAGGGGTTCATCGTTGCTCTGAATGTCTACATCCGCAGTTAGGGCCAGGTAGTTGGCTACCTGCTGGCCGAGGCGTTGGTGGAGGGTGGATCCGGAAGGGCTAAGGAGAGGCGTTGGACTAAAGAATGTCCGCATGTCCGACATCACCATGAGATCGCTAGAGCGTCCTATCCTTACCTGTGTGGAGATGGGAGGAGGATTACTGGCAGTGGCACCTTTATTCCGTTGTGCTGTGACATCACCCTTAAACGCACTGTAAAGCATACTTGCCAGCTTGTTTTGCAAGTGCTGCATCCTTTCTGCCTTCTGGTGATTTGGTAACATCTCCACCACTTTGTGTTTATACCGAGGGTCTAGTAGCGTTGCCACCCAGTACAGGTCATTCACCTTGAGTTTTTTTTATACAGGGGTCCCTCAACAGGCTGGACAGCATGAATGCCCCCATCTGCACAAAGATGGATGTCGACCTACTACCCATCTCCTTCTGCTCTTCCTCAGTGATATCAGGTAAGTTCTCCTCCTCCCCCCCAGCCACGAACTATACCACGGGAAAGTTGAGCAGCACAAGCCCCCTGTGACGCCTGCTGCAGTTGTTCATCCGCCTCCTCCTCCTAAAAAAAACACCTTCCTCATCTGACTCTTCTTCCCCAGACGACTCTTCCTCCTCCACCCCCTCCTCTGTGCTGCCGCAGGTGTTGATGACAAATCTTGTTCTGGTTGTGATGGTGGTTCCCACAACTCTTCCTCCTCTTCCTGTTCACGCTCGTCCACAGCTTGATCCACCACTCTATGCATGGCACACTCCAGGAAGAAAGCATATGGGATCAAGTAACTGATGGCATCTTCACTGCGACCCACCAGGTTGGTCACCTCCTCAAATGGACGCATGAGCCTGCAGGCATTACGCATGAGTGTCCAGTACCTCGGCAAGAAAATGCCCAGCTCCACAGTTGTCACACACCATGTTGCCGATCTCCAGTTAGTTCGGGGTCAGTCACAGATCCACCTGTTTGTTCAGAGCAGCCAGGAGAGCTGCTTCAGTGTGACTCTCGGCTTTGAGGCAAGACATGTCCAAGATGGCGTGACACCGTCGTACCTGGCATGCAGCATAGACCCTGGTGAGCTGGGGGTGTGTAGTTGGAGAGGAGATCGCAGCACCAGTAGAGTAGCACTGCCATTTAGCCACAGGTGCAGTGAAAAGTGATGCACTGACTGCTGGTATATAAAACAGCGTGCGGTCACACAGATGCAGTGAAAGGTATACAGTGACTGCTGGTATAACAATGTGCAGTCACACAGGTGCAGTGAAAGGTATGCAGTGACTGCTGGTAGAACAATGTGCAGTCACACAGGTGCATTGAAAAGGTATGCAGTGACTGCTGGTATAACAATGTGCAGTCACACGGGTGCAGTGAAAAGGTATGCAGTGACTGCTGATAGAACAATGTGCAGTGACTGCTGATAGAACAATGTGCAGTCACACAGGTGCAGTGAAAGGTATGCACTGACTGGTATATAAAGCAGTTTGCAGTCACACAGATGCAGTGAAAGGTATGCAGTGACTGGTATAATACAATGAGCAGTCACACAAGTGCAGTGAAAAGGTTGCAGTGACTGCTGGTATAACAATGTGCAGTCACACTGGTGCAGTGAAAGATATACACTGACTGCTGGTATAATACAATGTGCAGTCACACAGGTGCAGTGAAAGGTATACACTGACTGCTTGTATAATACAATGTGCAGTTACAGATGCAGTGAAAGGTATGCAGTGACTGGTATTACAATACAATGTGCAGCTGTCACACAGGTGCAGTTAACAGGTATGCACGGACTGGTATATAAAACAATGTGCAGTCACACAGGGGCAGTGAAAGGTATGCAGTGACTGGTATTACAATACAATTTGCAGCTGTCACACACACAGGTGCAGTTAACAGGTATGCACGAACTGGTATATAGAACTACATGCTGTCACACAGGTGCAGTGAAAGGTATGCAGTGACTGGTATCACAATATAATGTGCAGCTGTCACACACACAGGTGCAATGAAAAGGTAGGCACTGAATGTGCTGGGCCTGGCACAGTATAGCAATTAGCAAGGGCCAGCTGCAGACAGGGCTGTATATGCAAGTGTCAGTGGGCCACACACACACAAAAAAAAAACACATCACAAGAACATTAGCTCTCAAAAGAGCTGTTTTGGGGTGCTTTTTAGCAATAAATATCAGCAAGGAGCATGCTAACAAGAGCCTAACTAAGCTTTCCCTATCTCTGCAGCAACCTCTCTCCCTTCTCTCTCTAAAACTGCAGCACACAGAGTGAGAAAATGGCTGACACTGCTGCCTTTTATAAGGGGGGGGGGCCTCCAGGAGGGAGAGCACTTTGATTGGCTGCCATGTGTCTGCTGACTGTGATGTAGAGGGTCAAAGTTTAGCCCAATGATGTAGTATAGGGGGCAGGTCAAATTCACATAAAGTTCACGTTCAACCACAAACACGAACTTGCATTGTTCACGCGGACAGGTTTGCATGCAAACCGTTTGGGCCATCTCTACTGGAGGACCTCCACGGGGTACCCCAGCATCAATCCCCAGGTGAGACCTCTCCATTTTAGCCTTGTTTTGGTTTAATCTGCAATCACAATGTGCGCTCCTTTTTTCCTTTGACTTTTCCACATATACATAGCAGCATTTACCCCCACAAATGAAATGCTTCACATGATGGGGAGATGAATAATGGACTAGGAAGAATACACAACTTTGCACCTGGAGCACAAGCACAGAGGATCCCTTGCAGGGAACACTAAAGTCAACTGCCAGCATGACCAAGTGGTTAGACCCCACCATTTCCTCTCTTGGCTCAATGACTGTCCATCGTCTGATGTGGTAGCACCCTCAGATCCTTCTCTCCCTGTATCCACCTGCTCTATTTCCAACACTGCACTCCATTGGCATGCACGTTGACCAATAGGAAGGAAAGGAGACGGGCGGCAACTTGTGACCTCTTATTTCAGCTGGGGACTTATGATGTGCTAGCAATGGCAACAAGGCGTCAGTGTGTGTCCACAGAGATGACTCTGAGTGCCACCTTGGGCACACATTCAGTAGGTTCACCACTGTTGCTTTAGGTTATATAATTCACACCTGCCTTTCTAACCCATACGATTCTCAACTTAACAGTCTTTGGAAGAGGTGTTGGGTGTTCTTCAAGGTTCACCAGATGCACATCTGAGTGTAATTATCATGATAATCCACAGAACATCTCTGCTTATCCCTAAAGAATAGTGTTCTCCTTCTTTTAATTACATATGTGGAGTATAGTTTAACTGTAAGCCAAGAGAAGCAATTTACTCGACTTGATATATAAAATTGCATACATGTTAACTGTCATTATTACTGACAAAACATTGAATGGCTGGTATTTCCCAGGACTATGGAGGACTGAACTACATAATATGGGGAAATAATTCAGCTTTGAAGTGTGCCTCATAAATTTAATGTATACAGGTTTGTTTTTTTAATCTTTGTGTTTCGTACTAATTAAGGTAAACATAGAACAAAAACTGCGAGATAGAGGTGTGGATGGGTATGGCCCGATTCATCACAAATACAGCTATTTACTTGAAAGTATCAAAACATCTTTATTAATCCAATAATATAATTCTTAAAACATCCTAAAACATGTGCCCAAGAAACAGAATCACCCCCCCTCCCATCCCAAGCTTCCCACAGCCTGTGTTTACTGCTACCTAAAGGTCTACACCTCTGTATAATGAGCTCATATAATAAAGCATGGAATACCCCAATGCTTATGTAGCTAAACCAAGTCCAGTTTGTAGATAAGTAATATCACACAGAATTGATGGAAATTGTATAGTTAACATCAATAGAGATGATCAGGCGTAAAAATGTTAGTATGCAAGCAAAGCAGGCCAAACTGTAAGCTGTAATGACCATTAGTGGCCTCACTGCCAATTCAGTAACCAAGCAACAATGCCTTAACAACTAGCCGACCATGTCACGCCGATGGGCGTGGCTGGGGCGGTAGCCCCAGGACCACCAATGGCGATCGGTGTAAGGTCCTGTGGGCGTGTTTTGCTGGAGATCGCGCGCGCTGATGCGTCGCAAACGCCACTAGGAGACTGTTAGACGGTAAAATTACATAGTCTATTTACATAGTACAGTGCTAGGAGGAATGAGAGCAATCAGCTCTCATTGGCTGAAGCCTATGACAGCCGATCAATGTCATAGGCTGGCTAACGGAGGGAGGGCGGGGAAAATTAATTATAAATAAAAATCACTTATTTATTAAAAAAATATTTATAAAACAATAAACAAACACCCTGGGAGCAATCACAGCCCACCAACAGAAAGCTCTGTTGGTGGGCAGAAAAGGGGGGGGGATTAATTGTGTGCTGAGTTGTACGGCCCTGCAGCAAGCCCTTAAAGCTGCAGTGGCCTAATTAGTGAAAAATGGCCTGGTCTTTGGGGGAGGGGGGGGGGGGGGTAAAGCCTGTGGTTTTGAAGCGGTTAATTAAGTAAACATTTTATTTATTTATTTTTTGATTAGGTAAATATGATTCAGCATATTGCATATACAAGTTTTATGCTTTTTGCTAGCAGCCAGGATCCTATGCAGGATGAGCTATTTGAGGGCAATTTTCCTGTCACATTAGGATGATGGCAGCACATAACAGGAGTTATTGTTCTATCTTTTTATTTTAAGTATTTCTTCCTTTTTCTGCAGTCACTGGGCATTTTAACTGGAATCCAGCAGTGGAAATGGGGCAGGGGTTAGGGTGTGCATGGTGTACCCTGCCCCATTTCCACTGCTGGATTCCAGTTAAAATGCCCAGTGACTGCAGAAAAAGGAAGAAATACTTAAAATGATGAAAATGTGCAGGAGAAAAGCAAAAAGTGTGCTGTAGCATATCTGGATGATACTATTAACACCTACACAGTTTCTCCAGGATCAGCAGCGGCCATTTTCAAGTCTTGTTTGTTGTGAGGGCTTTACAATAAATCAATACACAAGCCAGGTGTAAAACTAGGGGGGAGCAGGCCCTGCAACTTCAGGGGGGCCCAGAGGTGTGGGCAGAAGGGGGGGGGACACACCAACTACTAACCTTTCCTTTCTCTGATACTTTAGATCAGGAGTTTTTATGGCTACATGTGATGGCCACTCTTGTTTTATGAGCCTTGTAAGATGGGCCCCCAGGCTGTAAGGGTGACCAAGAAGAGGCAAAGGAAGGGTTGTGAACATTGCCTCATCAAAGTTTTGCTGGGGGGACACATGGTTTGTAGTTAGGACCCTGACACAGCCTATTCATGAGAAAGAACTCTGAACATTTTGGAGAAAGATGACTTTCAACATTCCAGGCTACTTGGACTTTAAGGCACGTAATGCAAGTCTGATTCTTTCATTTGATCTCATCTCTGCTGTGTTCTTCATGCCTAAATAGCATCGTTTTACTAATGCACACTGTCATCTAACCTTGCTGGGCAGACTTGCAGAATGTATTGTCTCTGTTTTATGGGGGCTGCCCTCTTGCCTGCTGAAAATGTTGAAAATGATATTATCTGCAAAGCTGCTGATTCTATGTAGTACCTAAGCACTTCCGAGGTAAAAATGTTTCTATTAGAAGGACACAGCAAGGTTAAGCAAATTGTCATCACTGTTGACGTTCAGAGCTCTTCATTATAGATGTCAACAGTGAAAGTAGTCTTTATTTTCTCAAAACAGCATATGATGTGCAAACAAAAGCTATGGGGGTGGAATTGTCTGTGTGAGCGGAACTCACTCATGCTGTTTGTTTGTAAAAAGTGTTCCAGAGTTCAGGTAAACTTAAAGACCACTCTTGACAAAGCTACTTCTAATTCTGTTTTCCTTTAACCACTTAAGGACCGCCCCCAGCCGGGGGCGACGGCGGGCGTTGTTATGCGGCGATCGTGTCATTCATGACGCGATCAGCCTCCGGCGACAGGCCTTGCGCTGTAACCTGCCGGCCATTCGGAAGCGCCGGCTGGTTACTAGCTGCCCGATCGCGGCTGACAAAGCGTATAATAGGCTTTGTAATGTATACAAGGCCTATTATACAGGCTGCCTCCTGCCCTGGTGGTCCCAGTGTCCGAGGGACCACCAGGGCAGGCTGCAGCCACCCTAGTCTGCACCCAAGCACACTGATCTCCCCCCCCCTTCCCTCTGATCGCGCACAGCACCCCTCAGACCCCCCCTGCCCACCTCCCAGACCACTGTTTGCACCCAATCACCCATCAATCACTCCCTTTCACTATCTGTCAATGCTATTCTTTTTTCTATGCCCTAAACTGCCCCCTGCTCCCTCCAGATCACCCCCACCCCTCAGATTCTCCCCAGACCGCCCCCCCGCTGTGTAATGTATGCCTCTATCCCCCCTGTAATAACCCACTGATCACCTATCAATCACCCCCTGTCACTGCCACCCATCAATCAGCCCCTAACCTGCCCCTTGCGGGCAATCTGATCACCCACATACACCATCAGATCGCCCGCAGATCTGACGTCAGATCACCTCCCAAATGCATTGTTTACATCTGTTCTCTCCTCTAAACACCTACTAATTACCCATCAATCACACCCTATCACCACCTGTCACTGTTACCCATCAGATTAGACCCTAATCTGCCCCTTGCGGGCACCCAATCACCCACCCACACGCTCAGATTGCCCTCAGACCCCCCCTTATCAATTTGCCAGTGCATTATTTACATCTGTTCTTCCCTGTAATAACCCACTGATCACCTGTCAATCACCTATCAATCACCCCCTGTCACTGCCACCCATCAATCACCCCCTGTCACTGCCACCCATTAATCAGCCCCTAACCTGCCCCTTGCGGGCAACCTGATCACCCACCCACACCATCAGATCGCCCACAGACCCGCCGTCAGATCACCTCCCAAGTGCATTGTTTACATCTGTTCTCTCCTCTAAACACCCACTAATTACCCATCAATCACCCCCTGTCACCACCTGTCACTGCTACCCATCAGATTAGACCCCTATCTGCCCCTAGGGCACCCAATCACCCGCCCACACCCTCAGAACGACCTCAGACCCCCCCCAGACCTCCCCCTCCCTGTGTACTGTATACATCTATTCTCCCCTGTAATCACCTGTCAATCACCTGTCAATCACCTGTCATTCACCCGTCATTCACTTGTCAATCACCACCTGTCACTGCCATTAACAGATCAGACCTTAACCTGCCTCTTACGGGCATCTTATCACCCACCCACACCATCAGATTTCCCCAGACCTACCCTCAGATTACCTCCAAAGTGCATTGTTGACATCTGTTCTGCCATCTAATCACCCACTGATCACTTATCAATCAGCCCCTGTCACTGCTACCCATCAGATTAGACCCCTATCTGCCCCTAGGGCACCCAATCACCCGCCCACACCCTCAGAACGCCCTCAGACCCCAGCCCTGATCACCTCGCCAGTGCATTGCTTGCATCTATTTCCCCCCTCTAATCACACCTTGAGACACCCATCAATCACCTCCTGTCACCACCTGTCACCCCCTAGCACACCTACCCATCAGATCTGGCCGTAATTTGCCCCGTGTGGGCTCCTGATCACTCGGCCAAACCCTCAGATCCCTCTCAGACTCCCTTCCGATCACCTCCCCAGTGCATTGATTGCATCTATTTTCCTCCTGTCAGCCTCCTAAGACTCCTATCCTTCAGATCAGGTCCAATACAACCTGTCATCTAAGAGGCCACCCTGCTTATGACCGGTTCCACAAAATTCGCCCCCTCATAGACCACCTGTCATCAAAATTTGCAGATGCTTATACCCCTGAACAGTCATTTTGAGACATTTGGTTTCCAGACTACTCACGGTTTTGGGCCTGTAAAAATGCCAGGACAGTATAGGAACCCGACAAGTGACCTCATTTTAGAAAAAAGACACCCCAAGGTATTCTGTTAGGTGTATGACGAGTTCATAGAAGATTTTATTTTTTGTCAAACGTTAGCGGAAATTGATTTTTATTGTTTTTTTCACAAAGTGTCAATTTCCGCTAACTTTTGACAAAAAATAAAATATTCTATGAACTCGTCATACACCTAACAGAATACTTTGGGGTGTCTTCTTTCTAAAATGGGGTCACTTGTGGGGTTCCTATACTGCCCTGGCATTTTAGGGGCCCTAAACCATGAGGAGTAGTCTAGAATCCAAAGGCCTCAAAATGACCTGTGAATAGGACTTTAGGCCCCTTAGCGCACCTAGGTTGCAAAAAAGTGTCACACGTACTCAGAAGAAGTAGTATAATGTGTTTTGGGGTGTATTTTTATACATACCCATGCTGGGTGGGAGAAATCTCTCTGTAAATGGACAATTGTGTGTAAAAAAAAATCAAAAATTGTCATTTAGAGATATTTCTCCCACCCAGCATGGGTATGTGTAAAAATACACCACAAACACATTATACTACTTCTCCTGAGTATGGCAGTACCACATGTGTGGCACTTTTTTGCACCCTAAGTGCGCTAAGGGGCCCAAAGTCCAATGAGTACCTTTAGGATTTCACAGGTCATTTTGCGACATTTGGTTTTAAGACTACTCCTCATGGTTTAGGGCCCCTAAAATGCCAGGGCAGTATAGGAACCCCACAAATGACCCCCTTTTAGAAAGAAGACACCCAAAGGTATTCCGTTAGGAGTATGGTGAGTTCATAGAAGATTTTGTTTTTTGTCACAAGTTAGCGGAAAATGACACTTTGTGAAAAAAAACAATTAAAATCAATTTCCACTAACTTTTGACAAAAAATAAAATCTTCTATGAACTCGTCATACACCTAACAGAATACCTTGGGGTGTCTTTTTTCTAAAATGGGGTCACTTGTCGGGTATTGGACTTTGGGCCCCTTAGCGCAGTTAGGGTGCAAAAAAGTGCCACACATGTGGTATCGCCGTACTCAGGAGAAGTAGTATAATGTGTTTTGGGGTGTATTTTTACACATACCCATGCTGGGTGGGAGAAATATTTCTGTAAATGGACAATTGTGTGTAAAAAAAATCAAATACTTGTAATTTACAGAGATATTTCTCCCACCCAGCATGGGTATGTGTAAAAATACACCCCAAAACACATTATACTACTTCTCTTGAGTACAGCAATACAACATGTGTGGCACTTTTGTGCAGTCTAACTGTGCTAAGGGGTCCAAAGTCCAATGAGCCCCTTTAGGCTTTACAGGGGTGCTTACAATTAGGCACCCCCAAAATGCCAGGACAGTGAACACACCCCACAAATGACCCCATTTTGGAAAGTAGACACTTCAAGGTATTCAGAGAGGAGCATAGTGAGTCCGTGGCAGATTTCATTTTTTTTTTTTTTTGTCGCAAGTTAGAAGACACAAAGTGTCATTTTCTGCTAACTTGTGACAAAAAATAAAATCTTCTATGAACTCACCATGCCTCTCAGTGAATACTTTGGGATGTCTTCTTTCCAAAATGGGGTCATTTGGGGGGTATTTATACTATCCTGGAATTTTAGCTCCTCATGAAACATGACAGGTGGTCAGAAAAGTCAGAGATGCTTCAAAATGGGAAAATTCACTTTTGGCACCATAGTTTGTAAACGCTATAACTTTTACCCAAACCAATAAATATACATTGAATGGATTTTTTTTTTTATCAAAGACATGTAGCACAATAAATTTGGACAAAAATGTATACAGAAATTTTACTTTATTTGAAAAATGTCAGCACAGAAAGTAAAAAAAACAAAAAATTTTTCACAAAATTCATGTCTTTTTTGATGAATATAATAAAAACTAAAACTCGCAGTAGCAATCAAATAGCACCAAAAGAAAGCGTTATTAGTGACAAGAAAAGGAGGTAAAATTCATTTAGGTGGTAGGTTGTATGACCGAGCAATAAACCGTGAAAGCTGCAGTGGTCTGAATGGAGAAAAAGGCTCTGGTCCTTAAGGGGTAGAAAGACTGTGGTCCTCAAGT
This sequence comes from Hyperolius riggenbachi, assembly GCF_040937935.1. Classification (NCBI taxonomy): domain Eukaryota; kingdom Metazoa; phylum Chordata; class Amphibia; order Anura; family Hyperoliidae; genus Hyperolius; species Hyperolius riggenbachi. The sequence goes on from NC_090657.1 coordinate 144,304,446, forward strand.
GGTTAAAGAGTATGCAGGAGAGGACAAGGACCTTTTGGACTGGGAAAAAACACAACGGTGGCGTAGTAGTTAACGCTCTCGCCTGGGTCCCCGGTTCAAATCGCAGCCAGGTCAACATCTGCAAGAAGGTTGTATGTTCTCCCCGTGTCTGCGTGGGTTTCCTCCGGGCACTCAGGTTTCCTCCCACATAGCAAAAACATACGGATAAGTTAATTGGCTTCCCCCTAAATTGGCCCTAGACTACAATACATGGCCCTAGACTACAATACATACACTACACAATGCATACATAGACATAAGACTATGGTAGGGATTAAATTGTGAGTTCCTCTGAGGGAAAGTTAGTGACAAGACTATATATACTCTGTACAGCGCTGCGGAAGATGTCGGTGCTATATAAATACTAAATAATAAAATAATAAAACCTTCACTACAGCTCCAGCCCAAATGCGCATTAGAAGTCTTGGCCTCTCTCCACCCACTGCCAGCCCGCCACTTCCCTCATCTCCTCCACTGCCAGTCACCACCACACCCCCAAGGGCCAGCTCTGTGATGTCACTGCCCACCTATCCACACCACCACATGCACAGCTTGCTTCCTTCTTGCTTACTGGCTACTGGAGATGCAGCTGATTGGTGATGCACTTCTGTGTCAGGTGACAGGATTTGAGCCAGGAGCTTCCACTGTGTATTAGGGGTTTCTGGCCTCTCAATAACAAACATGTACACTTGAGGAAGGGGGTGACCCCGAAACATGTCGTATTTGCAACGTTTCCAATAAACGCAAGTTTATATCGCCTGTGGAGTGCCGACCTCGTATTTTTGTTATTGTGAACATATTGGTGGAGTGGTGAACCACTGAGTGTCTGAGCACCGGCGGACCGGGTGGGTGAGGACCCCGGCAGTCTGACTGTTTGCGTTTCTGGCCTCTCTCCTGCTGCCAGGACCTGTTTCAGTTTGACCTATCCAGTTCTCCAGACATGAAGCAGTAAAAATGGGCGCATGCAACAAGTGGACTATTTGGGTGGCGCCATAGGCACCAATAGAAAATATTGGTTGGTATTTGGGGGGCGCAGTGGAAATCAGCGCCCGATATATACCGGGCATTGCGGGGGCCCAAATCCCGATCGCACTGTGACCAGTGTGTGTGTGTGTTTGGGGGGGGGGGGGGGGGAGTTTAGGTATAAGATAGGTAGTGTGTGCAAGGAGGGGGGGTTGGTTTAGGCAATAGGTCAGTAGTGCATGGGCGTAGTATATGTTTAGGCATTAGGTATGTAGTGTGTGTATGTGTGTGTGTGTGTGTGTGTGTGTGGGGGGGGGGGGTAGGTTTAGGCATTAGGTAGGTAGTATTTGCAGGCGGGGGGGGGGAGTTTAGGTTTGGGCATTAGGTAGGTAGTGTCCATGGGGGCAGTTTAGGCATTAGGTAGGTAGTCTGTGCGGGGGAGGGGGAGTTTAGGTTTAGGCATTAGGTAGGTAGTGTGTATAGGGGGGGGGGAGTTTAGGTTTAGGGATTAGGTAGGTAGTGTGGGAGTTTAGGTTTAGGCATTAGGTAGGTAGTGTGTGTAGGGGTGGGGAGTTTAGGTATTAGGTAGGTGGTGTGTGCAGGGAGGAGTTTAGGTTTAGCCACCAGGTACGTAGCGTGTGCGGGAGGGGGGGGTATAGGTTTAGGCATTAGGTAGGTAGTGTGTGCAGGGGGGGAGTTTAGGTTTAGGCATTAGGTAGGTAGTGTGTGTAGGGGTGGGGAGTTTAGGTATTAGGTAGGTGGTGTGTGCGAGGAGGAGTTTAGGTTTAGCCACCAGGTAGGTAGTGTGTGCGGCGGGGGAGGGGGGGGAAGTATAGGTTTAGGCATTAGGTAGGTAGTGTGTGCAGGGGGGGGAGTTTTGGTTTAGGCATTAGGTAGGTAGTGTTTGCGGGAGGTGGGGGGGGGAGGCATTAGGCAGGTAGGGTGTGCGGGGGGAGGGGTAATTAGTTTTAGGCACTAGGTAGGTAATGTGTGTGTGTGGGGAGTTTAGGTGTAGGCATTAGGTAGGTAGTGTGTGCGGGGGAGGGGGGGAGTTTAGGTTTAGGCATTACATAGGTAGTGTGTGCTGGAGGGGGGTTTATGGGTTAAAGAGAACCCGAGGTGTGTTTAAAGAATGTTATCTGCATACAGAGGCTGGATCTGCCTATACAGCCCAGCCTCTGTTGCTATCCCAAACCCCACTAAGGTCTCCCTGCACTCTGCAATCCCTCACAAATCGCAGTGAGGCTGTGTTTACATCTGTAGTGTCAGTCTCAGCTGCTCCCCCGCCTCCTGCATAGCTCCGGTCCCTGCCCCCATCCTTTCCCTCCAATCAGCAGGGAGGGAAGGGATGCAGGCGGGGACTGGAGTTCTGCAGGAGGCGGGGAGAGCAGCAGACTGACACCATAGAGATAAACACAGCCAGCTCTGACAAGCTGTTTGTCAGCAGCATGGCTGTGATTTATGAGGGATTGCAGAGTGCAGGGAGACCTTAGGGGGGGGGGGGGGTTGGGATAGCAACAGAGGCTGGGCTGTATAGGCAGATCCAGCCTCTGTATGCAGATAATATTCTTCAAACCCACCTCGGGTTCTCTTTAAACAGTAGGCAGGTAGTGTGTTTAGCGGAGGAGGGGGGTTTAAGGGTTAGTCATCGGGGAAGGTTCTGTGTGAGAGTAGGGTTAGGTTTGGCCATAGTAAAACATCGGTATATAATATAGATATTTTACACTTCTAATGTAAATATCGGTATTTAACACCAATATTTTTCTATCAGCATTACTGGAAGCCCAAATTTCTCACTCTCTTCTCCCACCACTACCACAACCAACCATACACAGACATGCACAATTAATACAGGGCAATCATTAATTTTAATATAGGGCAATCAATAATTTTTTTGATAATGACAGTTTAATTTAATTACTCTGCCCCGTCTAGCTTCTGACAAATCGATGGTGTTGCTAGATTTACATAATATCTAGAGCTCTGTAAACTAAAGAAGGCATCGATGTGTAGCATGCCTAAGTGAGGAGCAGGTGTGGGAACCATGGATTGTGGGAGGAGCAAATATTAGTCATAGTAAAAAAAAAACTACAGGAACCTATATTGCATGCTGTAGGCTCTGCAATAACTTGGCATTACTAGACTCTGCAATAATGTGGCATTACTAGGCCCCAAGCAAGCATCACTGTTTCGCATTTCACAGTGTCATACATCAAGATGTACACTTGTAAAAAGTTAAATAGAAAACAAAAACAGCAAAAAATACACAGTAACTTACTAAGCAAACACAACAGGGAAATTTCAATGATATGTATATTTTACCTATAGCACACAGATACCAATGACATGCAGATGTTACCAACAATACACAGATATCAATGGCATACACATATTACCAAAATACAGACAAGAATTGCATTCAGAGATTTGCAATAATAGGCAGATATCAATGGCATGCACATATTACCAACAATAGACATCAGTGACATACAAATACTACCAGATACTGGATGCCATGTGGGTGCAGGTTATGTATGGATATTGATTGCCATGTGGGTGCAGGGTGCAGGCTATGGTGTAGAGGGTAGGGGAACTGTGGTATGTTCATGCTGGTTCTTACATTTCCCTTGTACTAGTGGACCAGTAGTCCCTGGTGCTAGCAGCAGAGAAGAGTGTTAAAGGTTAGGATCCATTACTTTGCCTGCTCTCCTCCCTAATGACGAACATGTTTCAGGAGGCGGAGCAGCAGGTCACATCTTTTATGATTCCTGTGTGATTGATCAGCAGCAGGGAGGACGTGACTAGAAGGCGGGGAGAAAAAGAACAGGGCTGTCTGAGCTCCATTCTTCCATGCCTTATAGAGGCAATGACGTTCCAAATGGGGATACAGAATTGGAGCGTGCCATAATGCATCCCTTACTAATGATGGTGGCAAAAATTAGGGTAATGAGGAAAGAAAATTCTCCCCCTCCACCTGGACCAGTCCACCACTTCCAAATAAAATTGTATTCCACTAAGCTAACTATCTGTCTCCTGCAATAGCGTCATAACATAACAGCTGTCATGGGACCCTGGTGGATTTAAGGAGTCATTTTGTTGCCAACGAGCACCATGTGACAGTTTTCCTTTAATAGAACATAATTCAGGGGGTTATTGTCAGCCTTCACTTTGAAAATTATGTCATACAGATAATCCCAAAGCTTGTCTACCTCTTCAGGCCCTATTCCTTACTTCAGAAGCAGGTAGTGTAGGACCCAGTCCACCCAGTGGCAGCAAATGTACTAATCCATCTGGATAATCTTTTACAGTCAATCTACCGTCTAGGTTCTCCTGAACATGACCTGCAAAGCATTAAGACAATCTTAACAGAACAGTTCTTTTTGTTTTATCTTAAAATTTAAATCACCTCAGATTCTGTCTTTTTAAACTGCTTAGCTTATATGATGATCTCATCCATAGCTTGAACTCCCCACCACTCAACATATGTGCCCATTTAGAAGATCTTCAGTTTGTGATATTCTGTGCGACCTCTTCAAGAATTGCACATTTGTTCATGTCTTCAGTGAGGGCCTGTGTCTACGTTGTCTGCCATCTCTGGCTACTTTCCTGATGGTGTTTCTGTAAGGCCCCGTTCACACTTGCGGTTTTGCAAAAACCGCACCGGATGTCCGGACCGCACCGGAACCGGATCGGACCTGACCCGTACGGTTCCAGTCCGGATCCGGTCCGGATCCGGTCCGGTTGCATACGGTTTCCGTGCGGTATGAACACGGTTGCGGTCCGGATCCGGATTCTTAAAGAGATAACAACCTGTATAAATACCTGGGGTTCTGGGAGGTCAGCAGAAGCTCTGGGGTCATTGTTGGAGACAGCTGGACGTGTGGAGACCATCCTTGGATACAGAGACAGCAGTTGGGACCATGGATCCAGTCATTTTTTACGCTTATTACCTGGGAATTCTCTCCTTCCTGTTGTTTACCTACTACTATGTGGGGAGAAGGCGTGCTCCTCGCAGGAGATGGTGGGTGCACCCTCTACTAGCCAGGAGGCAGAGGAAGGGAGAGTTCCAGGCCCTCTACCGGGACCTCAGACGACACCCACAGAAGTTCTACAGCTACACTCGGATGTCTATTCCCCTGTAAGTATCTAGGCCTAAATACACCAACCCCCACCATCCCTAAACACCCCACCCTCACCCCCACAACACCTCATCCCTGTATACCTAGCTAAACACACCACCCTGACCCCCACACCCCTGTATACCTAGCTATACACTACACCCCCACCCTCCACAACACTCCCAAACCTCTGTAAACACACCTCCCCCATCCTCCACCCAACACCTTGTCCCACAACATACTTTACAGCTTCTTTCTTTCCATCTCCTGACAGGTTTGATACCCTTTTGGAGATGGTGAAGGATGACCTTAGGAAGAAGGATACCACGTTCAGGAGAGCAGTCACACCACAAGAACAACTACTCATCACACTGAGGTATGTAAAAACAAATTTTTTTATTGCAAAAACAACCACTTTCCAACATGGAAACATTCTTCCAACATGGAAGACAAAAAATAACATATCTATGGTATAGCCCGGTCAGTTTTAAGGAACACCAACCACCAACTTTGTGCTGGAAGAGTTGCAGGGCATAGCTGCCCAAGTGTCTTTCGGGGACACCAGTCCCTAATATTAAAGTGCTTCAAAAACCTAACCACTGGCACAGGACCCTCTGAGCCATGGATGAAGGACACAGGTCAGTGAAAAGGCTAGGCCTCTCACCGACCAGTCAAGGTGTCCTTCATCCATGGTTCAAAGGGTCTTGTGCAAGTGGTTAGGAACAAGAACAAAGTGAGGAGCAAGAGGAACCGATGGCAGAGGTGCATGACTACAGGTGCAGTGCAACAGGCACAAGGTTGTGACCCAGGTAGTGTCTTTCGGGGACACCAGGCCCTAAAATTGAAGTGCTTTAAAAACCTAACCACTGGCACATGACCCTCTGAGCCATGGATGAAGGACACAGGTCAGTGAAAAGGCTAGGCCTCTCACCGACCAGTGTAGGTGTCCTTCATCCATGGTTTCAAGGGTCTTGTGCAAGTGATTAGGAACAAGAACAAAGTGAGGAGCAAGAGGAACCGATGGCAGAGGAGCAGGACTACAGGTAGTGTCTTTCGGGGACACCAGGCCCTAAATTTTTAGTGCTTCTAAAACCTAACCACTGGCACAGGACCCTCTGAGCCATGGATGAAGGACACAGGTCAGTGAAAAGGCTAGGCCTCTTACCGACCAGTCAAGGTGTCCTTCATCCATGGTTCAAAGGGTCTTGTGCAAGTGGTTAGGAACAAGAACAAAGTGAGGAGCAAGAGGAACCGATGGCAGAGGTGCATGACTACAGGTGCAGTGCAACAGGCACAAGGTTGTGACCCAGGTAGTGTCTTTCGGGGACACCAGGCCCTAAAATTGAAGTGCTTTAAAAACCTAACCACTGGCACATGACCCTCTGAGCCATGGATGAAGGACACAGGTCAGTGAAAAGGCTAGGCCTCTCACCGACCAGTGTAGGTGTCCTTCATCCATGGTTTCAAGGGTCTTGTGCAAGTGATTAGGAACAAGAACAAAGTGAGGAGCAAGAGGAACCGATGGCAGAGGAGCAGGACTACAGGTAGTGTCTTTCGGGGACACCAGGCCCTAAATTTTTAGTGCTTCTAAAACCTAACCACTGGCACAGGACCCTCTGAGCCATGGATGAAGGACACAGGTCAGTGAAAAGGCTAGGCCTCTCACCGACCAGTCAAGGTGTCCTTCATCCATGGTTCAAAGGGTCTTGTGCAAGTGGTTAGGAACAAGAACAAAGTGAGGAGCAAGAGGAACCGATGGCAGAGGTGCATGACTACAGGTGCAGTGCAACAGGCACAAGGTTGTGACCCAGGTAGTGTCTTTCGGGGACACCAGGCCCTAAAATTGAAGTGCTTTAAAAACCTAACCACTGGCACATGACCCTCTGAGCCATGGATGAAGGACACAGGTCAGTGAAAAGGATAGGCCTCTCACCGACCAGTGTAGGTGTCCTTCATCCATGGTTTCAAGGGTCTTGTGCAAGTGATTAGGAACAAGAACAAAGTGAGGAGCAAGAGGAACCGATGGCAGAGGAGCAGGACTACAGGTAGTGTCTTTCGGGGACACCAGGCCCTAAATTTTTAGTGCTTCTAAAACCTAACCACTGGCACATGACCCTCTGAGCCATGGATGAAGGACACAGGTCAGTGAAAAGGCTAGGCCTCTCACCGACCAGTGAAGGTGTCCTTCACCCATGGCTCCAAGGGTCTTGTGCAAGTGATTAGGAACAACAAAGTAAGGAACAAGAGGAATCAAAGGCACAGGTGCAGGACTACAGGTGCAGTGCAACAGGCACAAGGTTGTGACCCAGGTAGTGTCTTTCGGGGACACCAGGCCCTAAAATTGAAGTGCTTTAAAAACCTAACCACTGGCACATGACCCTCTGAGCCATGGATGAAGGACACAGGTCAGTGAAAAGGCTAGGCCTCTCACCGACCAGTGAAGGTGTCCTTCACCCATGGCTCCAAGGGTCTTGTGCAAGTGATTAGGAACAACAAAGTAAGGAACAAGAGGAATCAAAGGCACAGGTGCAGGACTACAGGTGCAGTGCAACAGGCACAAGGTTGTGACCCAGTTAGTGTCTTTCGGGGACACTAGGCCCTAAAATTGAAGTGCTTTAAAAACCTAACCACTGGCACATGACCCTCTGAGCCATGGATGAAGGACACAGGTCAGTGAAAAGGCTAGGCCTCTCACCGACCAGTGAAGGTGTCCTTCACCCATGGCTCCAAGGGTCTTGTGCAAGTGATTAGGAACAACAAAGTAAGGAACAAGAGGAATCAAAGGCACAGGTGCAGGACTACAGGTGCAGTGAAACAGGCACAAGGTTGTGACCCAGGTAGTGTCTTTCGGGGACACCAGGCCCTAAAGTTCAAGTCCAGCAAAAACAAAAGTTCCCTGACATGGTCATCTGAACACCTCTGAACCTTGGTTGAAGGAGATGGGGCAGGGAAAAGGTTGGGCTAAAAAGCCCTGGGATGGTATCCTTCCTCCGAGGATCGGAGGTATTCAGAGGAGCATGTCCAGGAACAATTTGACTTTTTTTTTCAAATTGGATCGGCACCACTACTAGAAAAGGTGGGAGTTGCTGCCTGGAAATCTGGACTCTCTTGGGTGCTGGTCGTGGATGAGCTGGACCCTGACAGCGGTGGCCCATATTGACTGCCTCTGTAGCCGGTGTAATACTGTGATGATTGCCAGGTGGGCACCGCTGTTGGTTGTGGGGGTCTAAAAATTGGTGGTTGCAATAATGGCGTGTCCATGTGTTGTTTGATCACCTCCAGCAAAGTGGAATGGCACGCCATCATGTTTTGGGAAGGCACCTTTTCCAAATATGGTATTAGAGACATCACAGTGTGAAAACACGGGTGTGCCTGCAATTTCAGTAGTTCCTTGCTTTGTTGATGCATTTGCTGCATCATGTTCTGCAGCTGGCCCACCGACTGATGATGCTGCGCACGCAGTTGGTCGGTTTCTCCTCTGTGCATCTCATGCATCATTTTAAACTCGTCCCTGTAGTGCCCATGTACAGCGTCGAGCTCACATTGCAGTGAAGTGATGTGGGACTTGTACTGCTCCATGATATGGCCCCTGTCCTCATCTTGCAACTGCCGGGTTATGAGAGTTTGGTGGCTCTGAAGAATCCCGAGAAGTCCGGAGACAGCCCCGGACATCTCGGACTCTGTCTCTCTCCTTGTTGGGGGGAGGGTACCTCGACGCCTCACTGGTGGGGTGGTCCTCACTGGTGGTGTGGCAGCATCTTCCCGTCCTCTGGCCTGTGTCGGGGTTGCCCTGCGCGCTGGTTGTGCTGCAGTCTCTCGGTGCTCCTCACTTTTTTCTTGTTCCCCTGGAGCTTCCATAGCGGTCGATTGTGGCGGTGCAGCTTCTTCCACACTCGGTCCTGCAACCTCAACATCCAAGCTCTCTTCTACCAAGTCATCATCAAAGGAGAGAGCTGGGATAGCTAAGGACTCCCTCCTCCTACTCCTCTCCTCGGGGCAATAGGTTACATCGGCGACGTCATCATCCACCAAGCTCTCCTCACTGCTGAACCGTGCCTCCTGGGTCGGTTCCTCTTGCTCCAAATTGTCTTCAGTCCTGTAGATAAAAACAATATTTATTGGTGTGCCAAACAGCATGTGGCGTCAATTCACAGAGCTAGCAAACACTAGCAAACACTTTATCAACCGTTTCTACCAAACATTTGATAAAGCTTGTGAGAAAAGTTCGCTAGCCATGGGAATTGAGGCCAGTTTATAGCAATACATGGCCGAAGTCATGGTAGTTGTCTGCTAAAATGAGCTCTCAGTTCCTGCCCACAGTAGTGGTACTTACAGTCTAGGTTCCAGGCTTGCATTGATGAAAGACAATTGCTTGGCAAATTGGTAGTCTTTTTGTCGCTTTCCCCCGCCACTGCCACTTCGTTCGGCAAGATTTTTCTTCCGTAGCCATTTCACGTATGCATCACGTATATTGCGCCACCTTGTCTTGAACCTTTCTCCTGTAACGACATGAAAAATTGATTTCGATTATTTCTCTTGAAGGTACATCGCAACTGGACAAACATATACATCGCTACATGTCACATTTCGTAAAGGGAAGAGCACGGTGGCAGGCATCGTCGTGAGGACTTCGAGGATCCTTTGGACGCGACTGAGGGCCAGATACATGCCTGTGCCAGACACCACGAAATAGGAGGAGATCGCCCAGGGCTTCTGGACCGAGTGCAAGTTTCCTAATTGTGTTGGCGCACTGGATGGGAAACACATCCGGCTTCAGAAACCCGTGGGGAGTGGCAGCCATTATTTCAACTATAAAAAATACTTTAGCATTGTTCTAATGGCAGTGGCAGATGCGGACTACAAGTTTGTGTACGTGGACGTGGGGTCGTACGGTAGTTCCAATGACTCTGGAATTTTCCAGCGTACGACCCTTTGCCGGCTGATGGAGGAAGGCAGACTGCGTCTCCCCCGTGACAGACCCTGGCCTGGGACAAGGGCACCGGCCTACCCCTATGTGTTTGTGGGGGACGAGGCCTTCACCCTGTCCGACCATGTAATGCGTCCGTACCCAGACAGGGGACTTGATGCCAGCCAGCTACACTTCAATGCTCGGTTGAGCCGTGCAAGGAGAATGGTGGAGTGCACATTTGGGATCCTGGTGTCAAAGTGGAGGGTGTTCCACACGCCCATGCTGCTGAAACCGGGCAACGCAGTTGTCGTGGTGAAGGCAGCATGCATCCTCCACAACTTTGTGCGGCAGGAGGAAAGAGAGACTCCGGAACCCCCGAATGTGCTTCCACTAATGCCCCTGCGGAGGTATGCAACCAGGCCAAGGGTAGTGTCACTGCGGAACAGGGACCAACTGAGACTTTATTTTACCACACCACCAGGACGAGGGTGAATGTTTGGTTTTTAATATGTTTTGTTGAAATGTGTTTATTTTGGAGTTTCAAGTTTTTAAGTGATTTTAAATGTCTTAATTTTTTACAATAAATTGATGTTTAATAATTGGTCATTGTGTATGTTTTATGTGCACAGGTGGGGTACATCGCAGGTGGGTGGGAGACATCACAGGTGGGTGGGAGACATCACAGGTGGGTGGGAGACATCACAGGTGGGGTACAGGTGGGTGGGATACATCACAGGTTAGGTACAGGTGGGTGGGATACATCACAGGTGGGGTACAGGTGGGTGGGATACATCACAGGTGGGTGGGATACATCACAGGTGGGGTACAGGTGGGTGGGATACATCACAGGTGGGGTACAGGTGGGTGGGATACATCACAGGTGGGTGGGATACATCACAGGTGGGTGGGATACATCACAGGTGGGGTACAGGTGGGTGGGATACATCACAGGTGGGTGGGATACATCACAGGTGGGGTACAGGTGGGTGGGATACATCACAGGTGGGTGGGATACATCACAGGTGGGGTACAGGTGGGTGGGATACATCACAGGTGGGTGGGATACACCACAGGTGGGGTACAGGTGGGTGGGATACATCACAGGTGGGTGGGATACATCACAGGTGGGGTACAGGTGGGTGGGATACATCACAGGTGGGTGGGATACATCACAGGTGGGTGGGATACATCACAGGTGGGGTACAGGTGGGTGGGATACATCACAGGTGGGTGGGATACATCACAGGTGGGGTACAGGTGGGTGGGATACATCACAGGTGGGTGGGATACATCACAGGTGGGGTACAGGTGGGTGGGATACATCACAGGTGGGTGGGATACATCACAGGTGGGGTACAGGTGGGTGGGGAACAGGTGGGTGGGCAACACGTGGGTGACACAAATCCATAGCAAAAGTGGAATACATCACAAGCTAACCACAAGCCCCCCCAAAAACTTCTAGTCAACATACCCTCTGTGCCTTGCTGTCTCTTGCTCAAGTGCTCAAAGTCCTCCACATACAGCTTGGCAATTTTTTTCCACAGGCCTCTGCATTTTTTGATGTTGCTGTGGTCCGCATCCCCCTTGTCCCACAGGGCTGGTACCTGCTGCACCTGTAGGATGAGGTCTTCTGATGTGTAGGGCCTCACCCCCTCGTTATCAGACATATCGTCAGACATGTTGCTGCCAAAGAGCTCCAGCATGAAGTCACTGCTGCTCCACTCTGTGAACGCTGGTGCCATGTGGTCCCCATCCAAAATGGCCACCATACCATAGAGTCAGCATAGGAAGTGTGGTATAACATCCGGTTTTTATAGCCAGTGTGTTGTGCGCTCTCCGGTTCTCATTGGTTTCCATTGTCCGGATGCAACATTCCGGCTCCGGTCCGGATACGTCAGCCGGACCAAAAAATAGCGCATGTTGGAACGGACGCCGGAGTCCGGATCCGGTCCGGCTCCGGTCCGGACGAAACGGACGCATGTGAACGGTCGCATAGACTTTCATTGCTATGCCGTGCGTCCGTTTCGTCCGGTCCGCATGCGGTCCGGCTCCGGCACGGCGATTCCGGATAGCAACCGCTAATGTGAACCGGGCCTTAGAGTTCACTGCAGTTCAGGTTGTTTTAGCTCACCTTTCCTAAAATTAAACTGCCTTGGGGAGACTACAGCGATGTGTCCTTCTCTTTTACCAAAACCTATGTTCTTCTTTGGTCATTGCTGACCCAGAACTCTAAATAAGCAGTGTTCTTCTGGTAGGTCTTTCTCCAATCAAATATAAAGCTGATGACAAGTCACTCCAGTCTTAAGTACTACTACCACCACCACCCAAGATTATATAGCATCAACGTTTGTAACCCTTCACCATTCAATGACCTCTGTTGAATAAATCTTGTCACCAACTCTCCACAGTGGATGGCTAAAACAGTATGTTGTGGATGAACCCCCAGCTGTAGACAGTGTGTGTGTGTGTGTGTGTGTGTGTGTGTGTGTGTGTGTGTGTGTGTGTGTGCAAGCACACGGGCGCACACACACACACACACACACACACACACACACACACACACACACACACACACACACACACACAGTTGAAAGCACAGTTTTAATTAGTGTAAATCCCAAATGCAAAACAGCTCTAAATGAAGAGTTGACATGATCAATACCAAGTGTATACAAACAGTTAACAAAGCAATTCAATACAGCAATAAACAGCAGAATCAGAAGATCACACCGTCCAGTTCTCTGAGAAAGCATATGCTAGAAATACCTGAAGGTGAGAATGGGATCTGAAGGGGACAGTGATTTGCTTGGGATAGGGCGTATACTAGTACAGAACAGAACAGAATACTCAAGTAGCTCATGGTGACCCAGAACCACTAGGATAGTATAGGGGACTGACTAAAAGAGACCAAAAAGCCCTTTACTAAAAAGCAATGCTCAGTGTACCGCAACTTACGTTCTTTTACACTGAGCATTGCTTTTCAGTTGGAGGGCTTTTCGGTCTCTTTTAGTATCTTATACTTTCCTAGTGGTTCTGGGTCACCCTGAGCAGCTTGGATATTCAGACGTTCATGAGAAGATTGAAGTTTGGAGGGTAGCAGAGATGAAAATTATGGATGCAGTAACAGATAGAACACTGCAGTGTGTTGTCAGATTGGAGTAAGTTTCATAAGGAACTCTAATAAAGGTAACTAAAACTGAAGTGATCATCTTTGCAAGCGGTGGCCCCAGCAACTTAGTTATGCTTTGAGTTAATATTTATGACAATTGTAAGCCTTAATTTATAATTCAAACATAACAGTAGCAAGATGGTGATGAAGCTGTGGGTAGGGGATGTTTTTATGATGTTATCATGCTCTAGGCTGCAATTCTGCAATGAAAGGGGCAGAGCCATGGCTGAGGAGCAAATTGAGAACAGAACCTAATTAATGTGGTGCGCATAGCTGGGAGCTCAGCGTTTAACCTGACCCTGAGATTGTCTTGCAGAACAATTAAGTGCTGTCACATGGACTGCGGGAGGAAATTAGCTGCAATCTTCACTTTGTATATAAGGACTTTTATGCATGCATTTTCTTAGTGGTTCATGCATTTGACAGGAAGGTGAGTTGAAACTGCAACAGAAGTCCCCCTGGTTGCAGTGAAAATTTGCTTAGCAGCTTCCGCATACTTTAATAATAAAATAATACTGTAGTAATAATAATCCCCAGGTAGGTGTAAACATGTTGCAAGATCTCCACATCTCACCCTGCTAACAGTCTAGTTAGGAGTGAAACTTAGTAACCGTGTGCTTCCCTGAGTTCTTCAACCAACTACTTGGGTCCTTGCTACTGCTAAATATCTCCTTTAAGCCTACCTCGCGCAATATGTCCACAGCTCTCTCCCAATAGTGCCCATGAAACTTAAACTCCAATCCATTAATGCACATGGCTTCAATATTCCCCAAAACACTTCTAACTTTTGGAGGAAGCCTCCAGATCGGATGCCGACTGTAATGCTGGGGGGTCATACTTTCTGACTATCCAGCACAGCAAGGCTAAGAGCTGGATAATGGAAGAGGCTACACAGGCTGCCCAGAGCAACTGCAGCTCTGGGCTTCTGATAAGACGCAATGGCAGCGATGTTGCGCTGCCCTTGCGTTAGCAAACATTCAGACAGATACTAGACAGACTGGAGTGAGGTAGCCAATAGCAACCACAGCAATGGCTACCTCGGACAGGACTAGGAAGACAGAATCGTCAGGCAATAGCAGAGTCAACAAGGCAGGCAAGAGCAAGAACACAGATAAAGATACAATAGATATGATTTCCTAGTAAATTACAATTTACAGCTATCAATGAAATTACAATGACTGACTAACATATGTATATATCAGCGATGAACCAATATATAACATAAGCAAGGAAGACTGGCTAGGATCTGGAACAATACAGTGAACAAGGCTAGGTAATACAAAATCTCTATACTAGAAGGAGTACGTATATATGTCCCCGTGGGAAATATATAATTGTAGCTCTACAGGATAACTGAACTAAAACAAGGTTATATTTTACAATATCAAGGGACCCAGTAACAGCCTAGACAGAACTGAAACTATGACGGGCGGAGCACGCTTGCAGGAAGCAACCCTTTATGCTGAGGTCATCCAATGAGGGCAGAGATGCAAATCTCCACACAGGTGAATGGTAATCAGTCACAAGCTGACAGCCAGAAAAGGCAGACAAAACTATGCAACCTGCATGAAAGTAACTGCAACTCAGCAGCAACAGACAATGGCCTCAATTCACTAAACTTAACTCCTGTCTCTTCTGAGCTGTTTTACAGTTATCACCATGGTGATATAATTGTGATAACTGTAAAACAGCTCAGAAGAGTTATTAAAGACAGGATTTAAGTTTAGTGAATTGAGGCCAATGTTTGAATTCATAACAGCATCCCAAGTTGCCCAGAACTGCAGAGCAATTGCAAATGTGACTCACTGCAAATGCACAACCGAATGCAGACTGACAAGCCGGAACTGTCCATTTACGGCTCCACCTGCAATGGACAGAACATGCCACAGGAGGAATCCTAACACCGACATAGTCATAGGGGAGACCCACTTTGCAGAAGGGGAAGATCCTAAATGTCAACACAAAACCTACCCTAACCCCTCCTCAGCAACTTTTGTAAAAAAAATTTAAAATAAAGAGGGGTCTTATTAACCTTCCACTTGTAACTGAATGTCTCTATTGACTCCATAACTCATGATACTCATAGCGGTTCTTGATCATAACCTGCAAAATAATAGACACTTAACTTGCCCTTGTCTGTATACATGCTCAACTGTCATTTCTCAGGATAGTGTTAGACAAAATAGTCTAGTATAGTTCTCCAAGGGTCATTTATTTTTAAGTGGTAACTAACATTTGTGTCTCACCTCAACTAGACTCCACCTATGCAGGTCCCCGTAAACCCATATCACTTCAATCCACAAAATAAAGGTCTCTATGATCCTTGGCGAGCACTGCATGGGAATGAAAGCAACTACACTTTTTTCTCTCCAGTACATAACACTCTTAGCAGGATTGACTTATATCTAGTACACAGTCACACCCTTCAACTAATATCAACTAATAACTGATGTATCTATAGGCCCCAGGTCTTGGTCAGACCATTCCCTGCACAATTAGAGGTAAAGAGGCGCCCTGGTTGAAATAAAAGCATCTAAAAACAGCTTAAAATCGAGGAAATAATATGAGGTGGCTTACCTCAATAACAAAATCCTTGTATGTGACAAAAGATTTTTATTTAGCATAGTGCTAAATAAAAATCTTTTGTCACATACAAGGATTTCGTTATTGAGGTAAGCCACTTCACATTATTTGCTCGAAGCCTGTGCTAAATAAAAATCTTTTGTCACATACAAGGATTTCGTTAGTGAGGTAAGCCACCCCATATTATTTCCTCGATTTTAAGCTGTTTTTAGATGCTTTTATTTCAACCAGGGCGCCTCTTTACCTCTAATTGTGCATAGTTATACCCCCAAACAATCAGTGTTTGAGGGGTGGTGACAGACCACCTGTGGGTGCCCCACAGTGGCCACCTGTCCCTACTTTTCCAAGGAGAGCAACCACATCCAGGTCCCGGCTGGGACTACCCCGAGTGGAGTCGGGTTTATAGTCTCCACCTGCTTCCTACGGTTGGTTGCCCTTGCAACCCCCTTTTGTGAGTAGTAATTTATTGAAATTCCTTTTTTCAATTGAATACTAATATACTACACTATTGGGCTCCCGTATTTGTCTCCTATATTTCTTCCCTGCAAGGTGCTGAGACACCCCCACTACACTACAGACCATTCCCTGGTCTGTCTTTCACTGGAGGTACCACAATCATCCCTCTCGGCAATAATGTGGAGACTCAAGAACTCTGTCCTCTCTACCTCATCTGAAGTTCAATGGATAAAGGACCAACTGTTATAATTCTTTAACTCTAATGAATCCCCTGATGTGAGTAATTCCCTAGTATGGAATACCCACAAAGCATTTTTCAGAGGCCTACTCATTAAACCTGGGGCCAAACTGAAGAGGCGCACACAAGTGGTTAATGACTTGCTTTCTCAAATCAAGTCCCTGCCTAGAGCAACAACTGAGCTCTTCCCCATCCCATTCCTTGGAAATAGAATTATTCAGTCTTAGACAAGATCACAGATTCAAACTACTACATAAATATGAATGAATGCTTAACCATTCTAAAACCTAACTTTACTCCCAATGCAACAAGGCAGGCAAATGACTAGACCAAAAAGGTAAACAAAAGAGAGCGAAGAACACTGCACAAAAAAACATCCTCTCCCAACAACTCTTTACTAACCCTGAAGACATAGTAGACACTTTTATGCTGGGAATACAAGATTAATTTTTGCTGTCGATTTGCCGTTCGATTGTGTTTCGATTAGTTTTTCCGCTCTATTTCCTGCTCAATTCTCTTATCTTTTCTTATCAATTTCCATTCACTTCTATCGTAAATCAAGGG
Organism: Hyperolius riggenbachi; assembly: GCF_040937935.1. Lineage (NCBI taxonomy): Eukaryota > Metazoa > Chordata > Amphibia > Anura > Hyperoliidae > Hyperolius > Hyperolius riggenbachi. The sequence goes on from NC_090657.1 coordinate 144,321,485, forward strand.
GTAAAACGATCAAAAGTGAGATTGGACATGGTGGAAATTATCTATCAAACCATCTATCTGCCTAAAAACCGCATGGTGTATTCCGAGCATTAGGAACTATTACAAGTCTCTATATAACCTGATGAACCCCCTACACAAAGAATAGAGGCATTTCTTTCTCCCCTGAACCTCCCCAAATTATATGTCTCTCAATTAACCCAGCTTTACACCTTAATCTGGGTTGCAGAGATTTTATCTGTCATTAAACAAGTTAAAGTGTACTTAAACTCTTGCACAGGACAGAAGGAAAACAGAGACATGCACCTTGTATGTATTTAGAGAGTTTAGTCTGTCTGATTCCCCCTCATGTGTGCCTAATCACCACTGTAATTTGATCTCTTAGCTGTGTCAGCTGGCTGCCTCAGCAGAGCAATGGTCAATCCGATGAAATATGCAGAACTCACAAAAACGCCTACTCTGTATCTCACATTAGATGCAGAGAAGGCATTTGATAGAGTCCACTGGTGTTTTCTAGAACGAGTTTTAAGAAAACTTAGTGTTACAGGCCCCTTCTCTCATGCTTTAATGGAATTAAATAGTAAGCCTTCTACCTTGGTTATGCATGCAGGCTTCTCTTCCAAACCATTCAATATAACCAATGGCACCCACCAAGAATTAGTTTCAACCCAAACTTCTCAGGACTGGAACTTGGGAAGTACCATCATAAACTCATAAAATAATTTAGTCTCCCTCTCACATGTCCAAATTAGCTTAGCCAAATTTGCCAAAACGTCTTTTTATAAAGTAAATGAGAGCAAATCCTTATTAATGGGAAAATATTTAGACCCCTCCACCACTGAGAAAATCTCATGTATGAAATCAGCCCTGCCATATTTAGGAATTCTCCTACCCAACCATACCTCTGAACTGTATTCTGGCAGTTATCTCCCTCTTCTCAAGCAAGTCTCCTCTAATACAGCCACCATCTAAAGAGCTGAATTATTACCAGCTGGCAAATCGACAGCCTTTAAAATGTGGATTTTACCAAAAATAATTTACTTTTTGGACAGTACAAATGCAAGAGTACAAATCCCCGTCCTCCACAAATTCTTTTGGCAGGGAAAAAGTCATAGTCGCCCATCAAACCATTTCCATCTCCAAATCTAGAGGAGGCTTTGGCTTTCCTTGTATTCAGACATATTACTGTGCATGTGTTCTCGATATTGCCACTAGTGGATACACTCTTATAGACAACTTTGGCTAGATATCAAACCTGTGCTCTTGGGCACTGACCTAAAAACCTAGCCCTAGTTGGGCACTGAGAATTCCCAGTACAAAACGTATGATATAATGAATGTATGTGTAGTATGGATAATTAATAGAACATTAGTAGTGCAGAAAAGAGTCAAATATTTTTATTTTCAGTTATATAGCTTTTTTATAACATTGCATCATTTTTTAATATTTGCAGTTTACCAACCTACACTCTGCATTTTAAACTATGAAACAGAGCAGAGCTAATAAGCCTTTGAACTTCTCTGCTGTAAAATCTTATCTGAAGTTGTCTTTCATTGTTTCTTTGATGTATAAGTGCTTCAGAAAATAGCACTGCTCTCTGACTGAATTAGCTTTTTTGCATCGATAACAAGTGAAGTTTCTTAACTCTTCCTGTACTGGAAACAATATCAAGAAGTTTTGAATCAGGATGATACCATTTATTGGCTAACTTAAAAGAATAAGAGTAAGCAAGGTTTCGTCTATATAGCCTTCGTCGGGCGTCAATCCTGTTTCAAGCCCAACAAATGCTATGCAACAAAGGAAAAATGACCCTGCGCTGCCTTGGTGTTTGAAGGTGGTGGAGTGATGGGTTAATGCCTTGGGTGCAGCTCTTGGTGCTGGGTGGCGCCAGTTAGTCTAAGAGAACAAAAAAAAGCAGAGCTCTCCTCCTTGTGCATTAACTTAATTTAATTTCAGCAATGGCGCTATAAGTTACACTTACAGTGTTCACAAGATGTTAAGGTGCATCATAGGCCTGCCAGCAAGTCCTCTCTCCTCTCCGGCGCTTGGCCAGAGCTGCAGGGGCGATGTTCGGTGTGGAGCGAGGTGCAGTGTGCGGGGCCTGGTAGCGCTGGAGCCGTCTGACGTCACAACGCGTTTCGGCGTTAGACCACGCCTTCGTAGTCTACACTGAACACTGTAAGTGTAACTTGTAGTTCCGTTGCTGAAATTAAATTAAGTTAATACACAAGGAGAAGCGCTCTGTTTTTCTTTTGTTCTCAAAGGCTATGCAGCTAAAAGCTTGCTGACTTTTATTCTTTTAAGTTAGCCAATAAATGGTATCATCCTGATTCAAAACTTCTTGCTTTTACTGATGGCTAACACAATACAATACGTTACTGGAAACACTATGAGACTCATATCTGTGCTACTAATTTTCTATGTCTTAGCTGTACTATACGTACAATTCATTATATCATAAGGTTTTCTTCAATTCAGATTCCCTTTAATGGCCTTCCTTAACTCAACGGTACCGCTTAAAAAGGCATAACCTTATGGTATGATTTCCTTTCACATGTTAAAACTAATCATTTAGAAAAACTTGTCAGCAAATGGTCTAGAGACCTACAGTTGCATATCTCATTATCACTGGTTAAGAAAGCCTCTCTTATGCTTATGAAACATTCTTCATGAGTAGCCTATTGGGAAACATTTCAAAAACAGCTGTTAAGATAGTACTATACCCCAGCGAAATTGTCTCTCTTTTCCAGTGTAAATGACCCCCAAGTGCTGGAGATGCTTCGGATCCCCTGGAACATTATCACATTTTCTAGGGAATTCAACAAAGAAGAAGAGCTGGCGCATCCAAAGTCAATCTTTATTGGTTCCATGTAAAAGAATATGGCCAACATTTCGGAACCACATAGGGCCCCTTTATCAAGACAGTGTTTGCTCGGAGGCAAAAATCTGTCTTTTGCTGTACAAAAGTTCCTGTAGAGGAAGTGGGAGTCTGGCTCATCTAGACACTCACAGGGAGTGATGTGTATTCATCTGTTATCGCTGCTGCTGATCCCAGATGAATACACATCACTCTCTCAGAGTGTCTAGAGCAACCAAACTTACCATAGACTTTTGTAGTCATTTCTGTTGCCAGCGGTTTAGACAATACTCTGAAGTCTCAGAAAATTCACCTTTTTGTTTTACATTCTTCTAACTTTCCCCCACCCCTCTCAGTGAAGGTAGACTGAGAAGGGAGGGCGGAGGCGGAGATACGCGCTGATAGACAGGTGTAGAGGCAGAGCTGCAGCTGAAAGCTTTGCCTCTCACAGAAGCGCTCCCCGCAGTGTGCCCTGGGGAATTTGGGGGATTTAGTTAGATTTCAGCCACGGGGATGCAGCGTTTTAGTTAGGGCGATAATGTAAAAGAGAATTTTCAAATAAAAAGGTACATTTTATGAGACTTAAGAGTCTCTTTAATGGCTGTGAGATCAGTTATGTTGATGGAACAGGAAATGTACAGTTATACAAACTTTACACTGACTACTTTATATTGTATCAAAGTGGTCATATCTTCAGTATTGTCCCATGAAAGGTGAAAACAGTAATAAGATGTTTACAAAAAATTGGTGTACTCACTTTTGTGAGATAATATATATAAAAAAGGCCCCTTTTAAACTAAAGCATAGATAAACGGCGGCTTGTCTTCCACGTAACCACTGCCCCCTGCACAGACCCATTCATCCCTCGTGGTGTATACAGGCTTGTGTCATACTAAAGCACATGGCATCATCACAGGATAATATAGGGCTGCCCATGGTTTTAACAGAACATCATTTGATAGCAATGTATTTGTACGTTGGACAGAGGCGCCAGCAGGATAAAAATTCATAAAAACTTTAAAAATTGCTTGGAGGAAGTGGTGGGCTTGCCTCCCAAAAGCAGACAAGACGTCCTGTTTTTATATAAGTAAACACATTTATTATACGATACCCCAGACGGAAATGCAACGCGTTTCGCAGGTCAAGCCTGCTTCATCAGGCAAACAAGGGGTTAACAGGAGATCTGTAGTATCAGGAATAGCGCCTCAGTGTGAAGCCCACCACTTCCTCCAAGCAATTTTTAAAGTTTTTATGAATTTGTATCCTGCTGGCGCCTCTGTCCAACGTACAAATACATTGCGTCCACTCCTGGTGGAGGGGAGTGCTACCCTCTTTTCTCATTTCTACAGAGAGCGACTTCTTAGCCCTGAGTATGGACAGGCTTAATCTCCTCACCTGCCTTTATAGTGGTTACCTGGACGGTAACCCATGTTTGTGAGTATAATTGTTCTCACTTTATCATCTTATCAAATAATCCTGACATACTACACTATATTGGGCTCTCGATTTCCGTTTCATCATTTGATAGCAGCGCACATCCCTGTGCAGTCTATCCATCACAGAACAGTTGCAAAGGACATGACAGGCCACCATGTGCTATTACCGTACAATCGAGGATGGCATGAAATGTAGGTCCTTTAGGGCTGGAGCAGATTTCAGATGACAGAAGCCCCCCTCCTGAGTACTGTGAAGGTCACCAGTGTGACAGAAGATTCTTCCCGGAACAGCCATTAGGCCAGAGCTCTGCGAGAGACATAAGCCACACGCTCCTGACTCTGGATTAGAAAGGGAGAGGACTTATTCCATGTGATCAGGATAATATTGTGGAATTTACCGGGCGGCTCTCTGACATATGCCTGCAAGTAATCAGCCTGCAGATAGCAGATTATATACCTAAAAGGGTTCAGCTTATGGCAGAGAAAAATGAACAAATTAGCACAAATGTATCATGGAATCAGGGAATTATGTTACCCAAGAGAAGCAAGTGTAAGGCTCATTCCCGCGGGAAGTGACTGACTGTGATATGTGCTGGGCAGATGTAGGATTTACCCCACCATGTCCATCCACGGCTCTCTCACACAGAGGCCTCTAGGCTCGATGTAATGCTGCGGGGGGCATACTTTCTGACCACCCAGTGCAACAAGGCTAAGTAGCTGGATAATGGAAGAGGCTCCACAGTTGGACACAGGAGTAATGAACAAGGGAGCAAGTTTGCCCAGAGCAACTGCAGCTGTGGGCCGCCTATCAGGCTAGATGCTATGTAATACAAAACACAACAGACGTAGTCGGTAAGGCTTAGGTTATACACGTAAATTCAGATGTCAGTCATAGCCGAAGGATTAGGCAGATTTGTAGTCGAGAGGCAAGCAAAAGTCGGTACACAATACAATATACAATATTACAATAATACAATACTGACTGACTAGAGTACATATATATTGTGCTGATGTGCAATATATGAAATGTAGCTCTCAAACAAATCACTAGCTAAAGCACAAGTAATGACAATTAACAAGACAGACAACAGACAGACAGACGGAATGCTCAGCCAATCCAGTCACTGTTTCAGCGACGGCAACATTAACACTGAGATAGACAAGACTAACAGGTAGGAGCGAAACTAATGGCAACCGCTGCTATAGTTCATCCTCAAGAGCAAAGCTACAAGGAATACTACCAGTCCCCAACGTGGTGCTGGCAGAATCCAACTATCAGGATCAGAAGGACTTCACTGACCCCCGCAGGTGAGCAAACGTCCAGCAGACATGAAAATACAGAGCAAGACACATTTTTCCAATAACAACTTTCACAGCATAGACCCAACGACAACTCAGAGAGCTGAACGCTATGTTGGGCGGGGTCTCAAATGGGGGGCAGACTTTTATGCCAGCATCAGCCAATGGATGCAGGTATGCAAATTCCCACACAGCTGAATGAGAATCATTTAATTCTGAGCTGGCTTGATTACCATTTGCTAGCTGAAAGACTATCATAACAAATACGTGCAGAACTATGCAACAACATGCATGCAGGAAATCCAGGGCTATCTGGCTGCAGTTCAACTGCAACAAATAGTAGGAGGAATCCTGACAGCATCCTGAACTGCTCTGAACTGCAGAGTGATTGCAAATGACAATAAGACTCACTGCGAATGCGCAACCGAATGCAAGCAGACAAGTCAGAACTGCCCAGTTGCAGCTCCACTCAAACGACAGAACATGCTACAGGAGAGATCCTGACACTCGGCCTATATCCATCTTCACATAAACAATTCACTGGAAGCAGGCATGAAAAAGACTCCAGTAGCATGGTTACATTGAATTTAAAGAGGAGGGTCTACAAAGTTTTGGTCATAATTACAGATTCCACTTGCTGAAAGAAATCAAACCAGTCACAGTTCAGCCTATGGCTGAATTCATTAATAACACTGTCACTCCATTGCATATATTCTTAGGTATGTGTTGTTTTCCATTTTCTTTTATTGAGTTCATAGGTTGAAAACTAAATAAAAAAAAAAAGGAAAGTATATATTATGTCAAGTATCACAAATGAAAAGAGCTCCACCTGCTGGTATAATTATCACCCTCTTTTATTACTAGAAATGTCTATATGCCATAGTTTACATTATTATTATTATAATCAATTTGAATTTATATATCTGCTGCACTTTACAGTGTACATAGTCATGTCATTCCCTGTCCCTTACTATGTAGTCCCTACCATAGTCATAGCCTAATGTCCCTACTGTAGTCTTAGACCAGTTTTATGTGTGGATTAATCAGGGGCATAACTAGAACCTCGGCTACCCCCCCTCCTCCCCAGCAAAACAGAGCCAGCCAGGCTCCCTGTAAATCCCTGAAGTTCTCAGGGGCATTCAGGTAGTCCCCAGTTAACAAACGAGATAGGGACTGTAGGTTCGTTCTTAACCTGAATCTGTTCTTAAGTCGGAACACTTTGCCATCTCTGTTCCCTGTACCTCCTCTGTGCCTCCAGTGTCCCCCTCTGTGTCACCTCTGCCCCCTGTAACTGCTTATACAAGTTTAAAAGCCATTTTTTTCTTTGAATTTTTCAAAACCGATTTTCTCAAAATCTACAAATCCAATTTTTTTGGCTTGTTCCCATGGAAACAGAGAATCCATGCAGTTTGTATCGGTGGGTCGTTCGTACGTCGGGCGTTCGTAAGTCGGGGACCACCTTTACATTTAATAAAGGTGCGTGTTTATTTGGGCGCAAGTATTGCTGATAGTAGAATACTGGTAATGTTACCAGTATTCTGCCATCGACTTCCCTAACCTAAACCTAACATTAAAGCATACCTGAAGTGACATGATTAGATATACACATACAGTACCAGCTCTACCTATAAATTATCTGAAGTCCTTTCTGTCTTACAGTACAGCTAGAGTTTTTTTTTTTTTTAAACTTAAGTTGTTATCTATACAAAAGTGCTTGTCTGAGTTTTTCAAACAGCTAATGGAATTCAGTCTGGTTTCCTAAAGAGTAAATATAAGCTAAAAGCCTGTTATCTGTCAAGGAGAGGATAAATAATAAGGTTTTAGTGCAGGAAGGTTCAATGGTTCATTACTTCTGCTATTCTTTTCAGCTTGAAAGGGTGAACCTAGATTCTAAACTCTAGCTGTGACAGTCTGATTCAATCTTAAAAATAAAGCTATTAAACTGAAAATAAATAAATAAATATATGAGATTATTTTTTATACTACTAATGTTCTAGCTATCAGTTGTACTACACATACAATTAATTGTCTCATAAGTTTTATTTTCACTTCAGGATCACTTTAACCTTTTGCCGACCACGTCCCGCCGATGGACGTGAACACAGCGGCAGCCCCAGGACCACCTAACGCCGATCGGCGTAAGGCCCTTGGGGCATGGTTTGCGGGCGATCCGCATCCCCACTCTGATGGCGGAGCTCCTCTAGGAGACTGTTAGATGGCGAAACCGACGTCTAAGAACTTAGTACAGCTCTGCGATCTAAGGCAGCGCTGTATTGGGGACAGCCGTGTGACACGGCTGTCCCCTCCAGGAGCTCAGAGGTGATCATCTGTCATAGGCTGAAGCCTATGACAGCCGATCATAGTGATTGGCGGGCGGGAGGGAGGGGGGAGATAGGGTGGGAGAAAATAGAAAAAAAATAGGCAGATTTATTTAAGAAATGGTAACAAAAATAATTATAAAAAAATAAATAATCATCTGGGGGGTGACCAGACCCCACCAACAGAAAGCTCTGTTGGTGGGGTGAAAGGGGGGGGGGATCACTTGTGTGAGTTGGACGGCCCTTCAGTGAGCCCTTAAAGCTGCAGTGGCCAATTTAGTGAAAAGTGGCCTGGTCTTTAGGGGGGTTTAACACTGCGGTCCTCAAGTGCTTAAAGAGAACTTGAGGTGGGTTTCTGCAATCAATATTAGGACACAGAGGCACATTCTGCATACTGTCACCAGCCTCTGTGTCCTTATAGTGTGCCTCCAGCCACCCCCCGTGCTCTGCTGTCCCCCCTTATAAAAACCGCCAGGCTAGCGACACACAGATTGTTGCTAGTCGGCTGTTTACATTCAGGCTGCCACCGACTGCCACTCTCCCACCTCCTGTATAGCGCGGGTAAGCTGACTGGAGGAAGCTTATGGAGGCGGGGAGGGAAGGGACGCAGTCGAAACCGGTTGGGCTGAGACAGGGCATCATTCCTGAGCCTTTATGTCTGAAGTAGTACGATGAAGGTGGGAAGTGGTTGCTGTTGGTGGATCCTAAGTGGATTAGGACCCCCAGATAGAAAGATGGAAAAGATAAGCCACCACTTGCCATTCCTGTCAGCCACTTTTACTACAATGAAGTAATAGTTTACCAGAAGTCAAGAGGGAAATCTCTGTTGCTATCAGCAGCCATACTCACAGAGAAGCAACTGTCAGATATCAAACAGTAACATTTTTTTCGAGAATTAAACTTAGAATTTTAGGTTTTGTTTCATTAATAAGTACTAGGATAGCAGAATGTCAATATTTTCCCTACAGTGGTCCTTTTAGCACTTAAAGATGCTCCGTAGTGACATATAATAGAATATAGTTAATTATTCAGAACACACATTTTTACGTTAATTCTTCTTCTTTCAGCATCAGAAACATTTCCTATACCTATATATTGATGTATACTGGTATGCAGTCCTGCCCTCCCAGTAATGCTTAGCCTAGACTGTTAAGTTAGGCAGAATTTTCCTCTCAAAGCATTCTGAGAGACCAGGGGCTTGATTCACAAAGCGGTGCTAACCTACTTAGCACGTCTAAAGTCTTTAGACGTGCTAACCAGGGTGCTAAGTAGGTTAGCACCGGATTTCTCAATTGATTAAGCTACTTAGCACCCTGGTTAGCACGTCTAAAGACTTTAGATGTGCTAAGTAGGTTAGCACCGCTTTGTGAATCAAGCCCCAGGTATTTTTTCTGTTGGCTTCAGAACTCTCAGTAAACCAACATTCCTGAAAGATGCACCTGATAGCACTAAAGATGTCGTCACCTGTGATAAATTGCAGAATGTAAATTAGGATGAGGAAAGGTTTTACGGAGGACAAAAACGGACTAAATAAATGTATATAAAAAATAAAATGTAGTATTGTAAAAATAAGCATTTTATTCATTACTGTATTTTCAGTACAGTCCATCTTTAATGAAAGCAAAATTCATGAAACTGTAACTTTCCTATTTAACATAGTCTGCAAAAACTGCAACACTTTTTACAAAACTTTTTTTATGCTTAATCCATATAAAACAATGCCCTATTAAATGCATATAAAACAACCTGTGCCAAAATGTGACACTTTAAATATCTTCACATTTCATTGTTAAAATGATTACAGCCTGCAGTGCTTTGAAAAGGAAGATCTAGCACATAAAATAAACGGCTATAAAACAGCAACATCTGCTGCTTCTTGGTGATCAGTGCAGCCATCTCCTTACTTATATAAGGAGGTCGCGATGGCTTGAGCTCCATTTCAGGAAAGGCCACAGAGGCCCAGGCCTAGTGTGACTGGACATGGGAGAAGGGCTGCTGCGCATGGAGGAGGCTGTAAATAGAAAGGGAAGTTACAAATGGGAAATAACACAGGAAAAGGGGGATCTGCTGCCCAGGTAATGCTGAATACACGCCATGCATTTCGGCGTTGAATGCGTCCGTCGATATGCATCGATTCAATTATTTCCGAGCATTTCCGAACGCATTTCGATGATTTTTAGGTCGATTGCCATGTAAAGTATGGCAAAACGACCTAACGATCCATCGAAGCTTGAATCGGACATGTCGGAAATAATCGAATCAATGCGTATCGACGGACGCATCAAACGCGGAAACGCATGGTGTGTATCCAGCATTAGATATACAATGCAGGAAGTAGCTTCTGACATGCATGGATGTTAATCATGGAAGAAGCGACTGCACATGGAATGGGATGGGGCTGCTGCACATGGTAATGGAACTAAAATTTGAATTGGATTATACCATATGCCTTGTAAATGATCTGGCCCTGAATACTACGTATTAGTCATGAGTATGATAGAATTGCAGGCACTTTATTCTTGCAATTCGCTCTAACTGAACTTTTCAGATATTGCAGGTGATCGGCAAGGATTGCTGCTTATAGTGGATGTTGTAGATTAGGCCCCATACCTTTAATGGTATTCAAATATTTCTTCTGTTTAGTGAACAGACCTGTTTTAGAAAAGAGTTTTAGGTAGAGTTGAGCATAACAGACAGAGAAGCTGTTACATACGTTGCGGGCAATGGAAAGTGGTTACACACTATGGGATCTCTGGGAAGCTCATTACACACTATGGGGGAACTGGAAAGCTCATTACACACTATGGGGCACTGGGAAGCTCATTACACACCATGGGATCTCTGGGAAGCTCATTACACACTATGGGGGAACTGGAAAGCTCATTACACACTATTGAGTCTCTGGGAAGCTCATTACACACGATGGGGGCATTTGGTTACTCATTACACACTACGGGGCACTGGGAAGCTCATAACACACTATGGGGTCTCTGGGAAGCTCATTACACACTATGGGGTCTCTGGGAAGCTCATTACACACTAGGGGGTCTCTGGGAAGCTCATTACACACTATGGGAGCACTGAGAAGTTCATTACACACTATGGGGGCACTGGGAACCTCATTACACACTATGGGGTCTCTGGGAAGCTCATTACACACGATGGGGGCACTGGAAAGCTCATTACACACGATGGGGGCACTGGAAAGCTCATAACACACTATGGGGGCACTGGGAAGCTCATTACACACTATGGGGGCACTGGGAAGCTCATTACACACTATCGGGTCCCTGGGAAGCTCATTAAACACGATGGGGGCATTTGGTAACTCATTACACACTACGGGGGCACTGGGAAGCTCATAACACACTATGGGGTCTCTGGGAAGCTCATTACACACTATGGGGTCTCAGGGAAGCTCATTACACACTATGGCAGCACTGAGAAGCTCATTACACACTATGGGGGCTCTGGGAACCTCATTACACACTATGGGGTCTCTGGGAAGCTCATTACACACGATGGGGGGCACTGGGAAGCTCATTACACACAATGGGGGAACTGGAAAGCTCATAACACACTATGGGGGCACTGGGAAGCTCATTACACACTATGAGGGCACTGGGAAGCTCATTACACACTATCGGGTCCCTGGGAAGCTCATTACACACTATGGGGTCTCTGGGAAGCTCATTACACACAATGGGGGCACAGGGAAGCTGGGAAGCTCATTACACACGATTGGGGCACTGGGAAGCTCATTACACACGATGGGGGCACTGGGAAGCTCATTACACACGATGGGGACACTGGGAAGCTCATTACACACTATGGGGGCACTGGGAAGCTCATTACACACTATGGGGGCACTGGGAAGCTGTTACACACTATGGGGGCACTGGTAAGCTGTAACACTTTATGGGGGCACTGGGAAGCTTATTACTCATGATGGGGTCTCTGGGAAGCTGTTACACACTATGGGGGCACTGGGAAGCTCAATACACACAATGGGGGCACTGGGAACCTTATTACACACAATGGGGGCACTGTGAACCTTATTACACACTATGGGGCACTGGGAAGCACATTACACACAATGGGGGGACTGGGGAGCTCATTACACACTATGGGGGACTGGGAAGCTTATTACACACTATGGGGGAACTGGGATGCTCAGTGCACACTATGGGGGCACTGGGAAGCTCATTGCACACAATTGGGGCACTGGGAACTTCATTACACACTATGAGGACACTGGGAAGCTCATTAGACACAATGGGGGCACTGGGAAGCTCATTACACACTATGGGGGTACTGGGAAGCTCATTACACACTATGTGACACTGGGAAGCTCATTACACACTATGGGGGCACTGAGATGCTCATTACATACTATGGGGGCACTGGGAAGCTGTTACACACTATGGGGGAACTGGGAAGCTGTTACACACTATGGGGGCACTGGGAAGCTAATTACACACTATGGGGTACTGGAAAGCTCATTACATACTATGGGGGCATTTGGAAGCTTATTACACACTATGGGGGCACTGGGAAGCTCATTGCACACTATGGGGACACTGGGAAGCTGTTACACACTATGGGGTCTCTGGGAAGCTCATTACACACTATGGGGGCACTGGGAAGCTCATTACACAGGATGGGGGCACTGGGTAGCTCATTACACACTATGGGGGGCACTGGGAACCTCATTACATACTGTGGGTACACTGGGAAGCTCATTACACACTATGGGGGCACTGGGAAGCTCATTATACACTATGCGGGCACTGGGAAGCTCATTAAACACTATGGGGGCACTGGGAAGCTCATTACACACTATGGGGGCACTGGGAAGCTCATTACACACTATGGGGGCACTGGGAAGCTCATTACACACTATGAGGACACTGGGAAGCTCATTACACACTATTGGGGCACTGGGAAGCTCATTACACACTATGTGGCACTGGGAAGCTCATTACACACTATGGGGGCACTGAGATGGTCATTACATACTATGGGGGCACTGGGAAGCTGTTACACACTATGGGGGAACTGGGAAGCTGTTACACACTATGGGGGCACTGGGAAGCTAATTACACACTATGGGGTACTGGAAAGATCATTACATACTATGGGGGCATTTGGAAGCTTATTACACACTATGGGGGCACTGGGAAGCTCATTGCACACTATGGGGACACTGGGAAGCTGTTACACACTATGGGGTCTCTGGGAAGCTCATTACACACTATGGGGGCACTGGGAAGCTCATTACACAGGATGGGGGCACTGGGTAGCTCATTACACACTATGGGGGGCACTGGGAAGCTCATTATACACTATGTGGGCACTGGGAAACTCATTGCACACTATGGGGGCACTGGGAAGCTCATTACACACTATGGGGGCACTGGGAAGCTCATTGCACACTATGGGGGCACTGGGAAGCTCATTACACACTATGGGGGCACTGGGAAGCTCATTACACACTATGGGGACACTGGGAAGCTCATTACACACTATGGGGGCACTGGGAAGCTGTTACACATTATGGGGTCTCTGGGACGCTCATTACACACTATGGGGGCACTGGGAAGCTCATTACACACTATGGGGGCATTGGGAAGCTCATTACACACTATGGGGGCATTGGGAAGCTCATTACACACTATGGGGGCACTGGGATGCTCATTACACACTATGGGGGCACTGGGAAGCTCATTGCACGCTACGGGGGCACTGGGAAGCTCAATATCACACTATAGGGGCCTTAGGAAGCTCATTACACACGATGGGGCACTGGGAAGCTCATTACACACTATGAGGATACTGGGAAGCTCATTACACACTATTGGGGCACTGGGAAGCTCATTGCACACTATCGGGGCACTGGGAAGCTCATTACACACTATGGGGGCACTGGGACGCTCATTACACACTATGGGGGCACTGGGAAGCTCATTACACACTATGTGGGGATTGGGAAGCTCATTACACACTATGGGGGCATTGGGAAGCTCATTACACACTATGGGGGCACTGGGATGCTCATTACACACTATGGGGGCACTGGCAAGCTCATTGCACACTACGGGGGCACTGGGAAGCTCATTACACACTATGGGGGCATTTGGAAGCTCTTTACACACTATGGGGGCACTGGGAAGCTGTTACACACTATAGGGGCTTTAGGAAGCTCATTACACACTATGGGGCACTGGGAAGCTCATTACACACTATGGGGTACTGAGAAGCTCATTACACACTATGGGGCACTGGGAAGCTCATTACACACTATAGGGCACTGGGAAGCTCATTACACACTATGGGGGCATTTGGAAGCTCATTCCACACTATGGGGGCACTTGGAAGCTGTTACACACTATAGGGGCCTTAGGAAGCTCTTTACACACTATGGGGCACTGGGAAGCTCATTACACACTATGGGGCACTGGTAAGCTCATTCCACACTATGGGGGCACTGGGAAGCTCATTACACACTATGGGGGCACTGGGAAGCTCATTACACACTATGGGGGCACTGGAAAGCTCATTACACACTATGGGGGCACTGGAAAGCTCATTACACACTATGGGGGCATTGGGAAGCTTTACACACTATGGGGGCACTGGGAAGCTTTACACACTATGGGGGCACTGGGAAGCTTTACACACTATGGGGGCACTGGGAAGCTGTGCACACTATGGGGGCACTGGGATGCTCATTACACACTATGGGGGCATTTGGAAGCTCAATACACACTATGGGGGCACTGGGAAGCTGTTACACCCTATGGGGGAACTGGGATACTCAATACACACTATGGGCTTGATTCACAAAGCGGTACAAACTGTTTAGCACGGGTGTGCTAAACAGTTAGCACGTGAAGTGCTTTTCGTGGACTTTTGCGTGTGCAAAGTGCCGTGATTCGCGCGAATCGCGGCACTTTGCGCACGCAAAAGTCCGCGAAAAGCACTTCACATGCTAACTGTTTAGCACACCCGTGCTAAAAAGTTTGCACCGCTTTGTGAATCAAGCCCAATAGGGGCACTGGGAAGCTCATTACGCACTATGGGGGTACTGGGAAGCTCATTACACACTATAGGGGCACAGGGAAGCTCATTACACACTATGAGGGCACTGGGATGCTCATTAAACACGATGGGGGCACTGGGAAGCTCAGTACACACGATTGGGGCACTGGGAAGCTCATTACGCACGATTGGGGCACTGGGAAGCTCATTACACACTATGGGGTCTCTGGGAAGCTCAATACACTTTATGGGGGCACTGGGAAGCTCATTACACACTATGGGGGCACTGGGATGCTCATTACACACGATGGGGACACTGGGAAGCTCATTACACACTATGGGGGTATTTGGAAGCTCTTTACACACTATAGGGGCACTGGGAAGCTGTTACACACAATAGATAATAGGATAACAGAGGTGCCAATAGGATAAAAAACACTAAAAGAACTTAAAAACCCATCTTGGTAATAGAGGAGGCAGTGGTGGACTCACCCCCTCCAAGCAGAACACACGACTGTGGATTTTCAGTCAAAACAATTTTATTGGATACTCCAAATAAAGTGCAACGCGTTTCACGGGATACAAACCCGCTTCATCAGGCTATAACAGATAGGAGTAAACAGCTGTAACAGAGACAATAGAGTAAATGAAACTGTAGTGCTTTGGCAAAATTCATTCTGATTATTCGGACATTGATTTGGCTATGAATATATTTCAATAGTGGCATAAAAATATGTTGCATAAATCTGCATGCATATGCATGAACCTGTGTTTGAAATACATGCAATCGACAGAGAATTGTGGTATACAATAGCAAAGATTATTGGGAAAAAAAGAAAAAAAAATCTTTGCATACCTATACATAAACCTGTGTTCGACAAACATACAATTGACAGAGGATTGTGGCAGGAATTAGTATCCAAACTATTGCTAGTTTTAGTGGAAGTATGAATCGCACAGTGAATTATACGTTTAAATTAAATAAAATATATATATTTTGTTGCATAAATTTGTATGCATATACATAAACCTGTGTTCAAAATACAGTTGACAGAGTAGATGGGGTAATGGGCAGGATTCAATGGGAAAAGGCCACGGTGGACAGGAAGTGCATTCATTTGGCTATGAATATACCTCAAGAGTGGCATAAAATACGTTGCATAGATTTGCATATGCAATGCAAATCTATGCAACGTATTTTATGCCACTCTTGAGGTATATTCATAGCCAAATGAATGCACTTCCTGTCCACCGTGGCCTTTTCCCATTGAATCCTGCCCATTACCCCATCTACTCTGTCAACTGTATTTTGAACACAGGTTTATGTATATGCATACAAATTTATGCAACAAAATATATATATTTTATTTAATTTAAACTTATAATTCACTGTGCGATTCATACCTCCACTAAAACTAGCAATAGTTTGGATACTAATTCCTGCCACAATCCTCTGTCAATTGTATGTTTGTCGAACACAGGTTTATGTATAGGTATGCAAATCTATGCAACGTATTTTATGCCACTCTTGAGGTATATTCATAGCCAAATGAATGCACTTCCTGTCCACCGTGGCCTTTTCCCATTGAATCCTGCCCATTACCCCATCTACTCTGTCAACTGTATTTTGAACACAGGTTTATGTATATGCTTACAAATTTATGCAACAAAATATATATATTTTATTTAATTTAAACGTATAATTCACTGTGCGATTCATACTTCCACTAAAACTAGCAATAGTTTGGATACTAATTCCTGCCACAATCCTCTGTCAATTGTATGTTTGTCGAACACAGGTTTATGTATAGGTATGCAAAGATTTTTTTTTTTTTCCCTCAATAATCTTTGCTATTGTATACCACAATTCTCTGTCGATTGCATGTATTTCAAACACAGGTTCATGCATATGCATGCAGATTTATGCAACATATTTTTATGCCACTATTGAAATATATTCATAGCCAAATCAATGTCCGAATAATCAGAATGAATTTTGCCAAAGCACTACAGTTTCATTTACTCTATTGTCTCCGTTACAGCTGTTTACTCCTATCTGTTATTGCCTGATGAAGCGGGTTTGTATCCCGTGAAACGCGTTGCACTTTATTTGGAGTATCCAATAAAATTGTTTTGACTGAAAATCCACAGTCGTGTGTTCTGCTTGGAGGGGGTGAGTCCACCACTGCCTCCTTTATTACCAAGATGGGTTTTTAAGTTCTTTTAGTGTTTTTTATCCTATTGGCGCCTCTGTTATCCTATTATCTACATCAAGTCCACCCTTGGTGGAGGGTTGTACCCTTCCTTCTTCAACTACAGAGAGCGACTTTTTAATCCTGAGTGGGGTCAGAACAATCTCCCCACCTGCTTTGACAGTGGTTGCCTACTTGGTAACCCTGGTTTGTGAGTATTAAATTAATATTATTACTCTATCAATTATACCTTACCAGTACATACTACACTATATTGGTCTCTTGGTGTTCTCTCTTTTTCTCGTTACACACAATAGGGGCCTTAGGAAGCTCATTACACACTATGGGGCACTGGGAAGCTCATTACACACTATGGGGCACTGGGAAGCTCATTACACACTATAGGGCACTGGGAAGCTCATTACACACTATGGGGGCACTGGAAAGCTCATTACACACTATGGGGGCACTGGGAAGCTGTTACACACTATGGGGGCACTGGGAAGCTCATTACACACTATGGGGGCACTGGGAAGCTCATTACACACTATGGGGGCACTGGGAAGCTCATTACACACTATGAGGGCACTGGGATGCTCATTAAACACGATGGGGGCACTGGGAAGCTCAGTACGCACGATTGGGGCAATGGGAAGCTCATTACACACCACGGGGTCTCTGGGAAGCTCAATACACTTTATGGGGGCACTGGGAAGCTCATTACACACTATGGGGGCAATGGGAAGCTCATTACTCACTATGGGGCACTGGGAAGCTCATTACACACTATGGAGGCACTGGGAAGCTCATTATGCACAATTGGGGCACTGGGAAGCTCATTACACACCATGGGGGCATTTGGAAGCTTATTACACACTATGGGGGCACTGGGAAGCTGTTACACACTATGGGGGCACTGGGAAGCTGTTACACATTATGGGGGCACTGGGAAGCCTATTATGCATGATGGGGGCACTGGGAAGCTGTTACACACTATGGGGGTACTGGGAAGCTCATTACACTCTATGGGGGCACTGGGAAGCTCATTACACACTATGAGGGCACTGGGGTGCTCATTAAACACGATGGGGGCACTGGGAAGCTCAGTACGCACGATTGGGGCACTGGGAAGCTCATTACACACCATGGGGTCTCTGGGAAGCTCAATACACTTTATGGGGGCACTGGGAAGCTCATTACACACTATGGGGGCAATGGGAAGCTCATTAATCACTATGGGGCACTGGGAAGCTCATTACACACTATGGGGGCACTGGGAAGCTCATTACGCACAATTGGGGCACTGGGAAGCTCATTACACACCATGGGGGCACTGGGAAGCTCATTACACACTATGGGGGCACTGGGAAGCTGTTACACACTATGGGGGCACTGGGAAGCTGTTACACATTATGGGGGCACTGGGAAGCCCATTACGCATGATGGGGGCACTGGGAAGCCCATTACGCATGATGGGGGCACTGGGAAGCTCATTACACACTATGGGGGCTCTGGGAAGCCGTTACACACTATGGGGGCACTGGGAAGCTGTTACACACTATGGGGACATTAGAAAGGTGAGGCACACCATGGAGGCAGTTGGAATATGAGACATGCTATGGTGGGGCAGTTGGAAGTTGGGATATGCCATAGAAGCTATTACATACTAGAGGTGCACCAGGAAGCTTGGAAACACTATGGTGGGGGAGGGGGGGGGACTGTGAGGTTAGGATAGAAGAAAACAAGAATGCATGTCTTTTCTTTCTTGGGGAGAGGGGAGTGGGAAGGGGAGATTTTTTTTTTGGGGGGGGGGGGGGAGGCTTCCTCCTCCACCCCAATAAGCTTGGATTGCACTGCAGACTGCACTGCAGTATTGTTTTCTCATGACCAAATCTTTGTTCTTAAAGTGTCTCTTAATTTCTGTACTGCCCAGTCTGCATTTGTCGATTTAATTTTAGTTTTACATATTTTGTATAGCCAAGTCTCCCTTTTATTTCTCCCTTTTTCGGAGGTCACATAGTTTTTTAATATTTTTTCAGCTCCTATACAGACAAATCTTGAACTTTGAAACTTTTATTTTATGACTGCAGTTCAGAGCCCTAGTTTCCTAATCCTTACAGTAGGTGTGGTCAGTGTGCTGCTAAAAATTCTGAGCTGCAATGCAGACTGGAAATTGACCAATTAAATGCAGCATCTCATTGACCATAACTACCTTACAGCAAGAGAAAAAAATTATGTAGGATTAGGACTAGTGATGAGCACAAATTTCACATACTGGTAATCGTAATTTTGCATCGTAATTTGTAATTACGATGCAAAATTGTGATGCAAAATTCTGGGAAAATTCTTAATTTATTTTGCATGTAAACGTAATCCATCTGTAATTTCGTGCCAACTTTGGCAGTTAATAGCAAAGCCTGCATGCACGCTATCATCACCACGTGCTATACAGTATATGTTAAGAAGAATACTGGGAATAAGTCAAAAAAAGAGTTATTCAAAAAGACCTTGTAGTTTGTGAGAAAATGGATTTTAAAAATGCAAAGGAAAAATGTTTTTTAAACTGTCATTTTTCTGAGTTAAAAAAAAAACATTTTTCTTTGCATTTCTAAAATCATTTTTCTCAAACTAAAATGTGTTTTTGAATTTTATTTTTTTTTAGTTGTACCTGCTATTCTCCTTAACATGCTGTATGTAGCACTTTTGGTGTCTACAGCATGTATGGGCTTTTCTATTCACTGCTAAAGTCGGCACAAAATGACACAAACATTATATGAAAATGTACGCGAAATTACGAATGATTATACGAAATCAATTGAATTTACAAATCGTAATTACTTATAGGCGAATTTTTGCATTATCGAAATTAGCTGATCACTAATTAGGGCATACAGGTTTATCCTATCATGTTGTTACATATAACTTCAGGTACAGTTTCATTGCTAAGATCTCTACCTAAAAACTCAAAGTTGACATCTGGGCAATTAAATGTGATGATTAACTCATTACAGTGTGAAATCTTTGTATAACACCTACATTTTCCATTACTTACTCTGCATTTTCTGGTATATTTCCCTTGCTTATGGAGATTATTAAGGAGATCTTGCATTAAAATACATGTGGATTTTGCTGACAATTTGTTAACAAACTGGGGGGCAGGTCTTGGCTGAAAGGGAAACTGTACTGAATATAACTTAAAGGAATACTTTCGATTCACATATTTTTTTTCAATTGACACAGGAATTGTTTGGGAAGTGCTGCTAAGTACTGGTGTATACATTTTAGTAGCAACCTCTTGTTTACTGTTATCAAAATACTTTCAAACTTTCCTGATGCCAAAACTGACGGCAGACTGAGCCATGAGGAGAGGGGAAATTCCCCTCACACTTGACCAGTTAACTCTATGTTTAACTCTGTGTGTGACAGAGAGAAAGCTCTCAACAGCTGCGGCTTCTGTGTCCTGTGTTTCTGAGTGTCTGAAGAAAGCAGAGGAAATGTAACTAATTGTCACAGCTTTTTATACTGTTTTTGCTTTCAGAGTTTGATATGTTTGTTATTTGCTTTCTGTAGTCTGATATGCAACTCTGGCTGTGCATTGAAGCAGACACCCCTTCTGCAATTGATTTGTCCCAATATAGCTAAATCCTACCCTCAATAAATTACAGCTTTTGCCTCTGATATTTAACATGAAAAGTAGGAAAATGTTTACACAGCTACTTAGACATTATTTGTACATTGTCCTTTTAGAACACTTGGGTATCGATAGTATTCCTTTAACTAAAATTACTTATTTTACCATATTCATTTATAAATGATTTAGTTAATGCCTGCTCACTGTAAAATCTTACCTCATCACTGGTTTATGTTGTTACATTTATCACATATGCCGGCATCTTTACTGCTGGCAAAGTAAATCACTGTGCTTTGGGGAGAAGGTTGCTTGACATTATAACCTAGGGCTATACATTACTGGGTTGTACATACCAATCAGTGGTGTAATAATAGTGGATGCAGATGTTTCGAACGTACAAGGGGCCAGAGGGGCCCACTAGGGTTTGTCCATCATCCATCTTATTATATTTTCATTGGTTCTGTGCTGCTAATACACACCTCTATATGTGCATTGAATAGTGGTAATTCTTAACAAGCTATTTTCTTACTCTGATTACACCTCTCTGACACTGCAGCTGTCCTTCGTTGGTTTTGGGGCTCCATATCAACAGAGTGCTTGGGGCCCCATGAAAAACTTGCATCGGGGAGGGGGGTTGGCGGGGACATGATCCTTAGTTATGCCACTGATACCAGTGTACAGAAATATGTAGCTATAAGAAGCATTTCTGATGGTAAAACCAGGATAATTAAAGGAAGCCTGAGGCAAGATGAAAAAGTTGTCATTTACTTAACTGGGGTTTTTTCCAGCCAGCCCCCTGCAGTCTTCAAGGTCCTTCAGCATCCTCCCTTTCCCCTCCATTTATCCGCTTTCAATCCCAGTGATGTTTTCAAGGTGGCTAGGTCGGCAGCACGTTTCAGGATGCGGGTCAGCGCATGCCTGGTAGTGCGCAACCCAGCTGACTTGGGAATTTTTCCCGGGGCTTAAAGTGGATCAGTGGAGGGGACTGGGAGGACACAAAGGAGTCTGGAATAAGCTCCAGGTAAGTAAAAGCCGATTTCTTCATCCCGCCTTATTAAAGTACAACTGAAGCGAGAGGGATATGGAGGCTGCCATATTTATTTCCTTTTAAGCAATACCAGTTGCTGGCTGTCCTGCTGATCCTCTGCCTCTAATAGTTTTAGCCATAGTCCCTGAACAAGCATGCAGCAGGTCAGGTGTTTCTGACATCAGCAGATCAGGTGTTTCTGACATCATCAGATCTGACAAGATTAGCTGCATGCTTGTTTCTGGTGTTATTCAGATACTACTGCAGAGAAATAGACCAGCAGGGCTGCCAGGCAACTGGTATTGTTTTAAAGGAATTAAATATGGCAGCCCCATATTCTTATCACTTCAGTTGTCCTTTAACCACTTAAAGAGAATCTGTATTGTTAAAATCGCACAAAAGTAAACATACCAGTGCGTTAGGGGACATCTCCTATTACCCTCTGTCACAATTTCGCCGCTCCTTGCCGCATTAAAAGTGGTTAAAAACAGTTTTAAAAAGTTTGTTTATAAACAAACAAAATGGCCACCAAAACAGAAAGTAGGTTGATGTACAGTATGTCCACACATAGAAAATACATCCATACACAAGCAGGCTGTATACACCCTTCCTTTTGAATCTCAAGAGATCATTGTGTGTTTCTTTCCCCCTGCAGTTCTCATGCACTGAAGTTTCAGGCTGCTCTTTTCTTCCTGCAAACAGCTTTGCCCTTGTCTGAATTTCCTCAGTATGTGAAAGCCCAGCCAGCTCAGAGGACGATTTATCCAGCTTGTAAAAGATAAGAGAGAAGAGAGAAGCTGCTCTAATCTTAATAATACGCAGGCAGTGTGCATAGAGGGGCCTGGAAGGGGGAGTTCATAGCAGAACCACAACACTAAAGAACTTAGCAGCCTTCCAGACACAGGCCGACAAGTCTGACAGGGGAAAGATACATTGATTTATTACAGAGACTGTGATAGTAGAAAGTGCTGCAGTAAGCAAGAACACATTAGAATAGCTTTTAGAACTTGTAGGATGATAAAAAACAGGATGCAATTCTTGTTACGGAGTCTCTTTAAGGACCAGGGTAGTTTCTTCTGATCGGTGCTGTGTGGACTCTCCAGCCCGCAGCACCGATCAGGAAATAGCCAGGGCGATCAGACTTCCCCCCTTTTTTCCCCACTCGGGGGATGTCCTGCTGGGGGGGTCTGATCGCTGCCGGCTACCCGCACTTTCCGGGGGGGGGGCTCTTCAAAGCCCCCCTCCGGAGCGCTTTCCGCCCTCCCCGGCTTTCCCTCCCTCTCCCTTACCCTGTGAGTGGCGCAGGACGGAGTTCCGTCCTGCGCCTGATAGGATAGGCTTCTGCCTATCAGATGCCGGTGATCCCCGGCCAATCAGAGGCCGGGGATCGCCGATCTACGTCACGGCGCTGCTGCGCAGCAGCGCCGTGTGATGTAAACAGCGGGGATTTCTTCCCCGGATGTTTACATTATGCGTGCGAGTCGCAATCGGCGGCTCGCACACTGTTCACGGAGACAGTCTCCGTGAACTGACATGGAAAGGCCGCTCGATCGAGCGGCCGTTTCCATGCTTACCACTAACGACCCGCCGACGCCTATCGGCGTTAGGCGGTCGTTAAGTGGTTAAAGTAAAAAAGGATAACCACAATAATTTATTATACTCCGATGGTTCCTCTATAAATCATTTTGTACTTGCAAATGTCCCTATTTTCAAAGAATTTTCTTAGAATTGCACTTGCCTCAGTGTAAAGCAGGTGTTCAGACACCATTGGTTGCATTCCAGGTGTGACACATTATAGAATCTAACAGAAAAGTTCATCAGGCGTTAACAATGGATTTAAGATGACCACCTCCATATTTCTATCATTTTCCTGGAACTTGCCAGTTTAGCTACTTTACAACCTGACATATTTGATTCATATTAGTATAATGGGTAGAGAGATTTCTAGAAGTAATCTAACTTTACATTAGGAAATAGATCTGTTCAGATGTATTCTGTATGAGGTTTGTTAGATTAAAAAAAAACAACGTTTATTCTATAGTTCCAACTGAAAATAAACGGATGAGATAAGCAATTACCAGTATAGTTATACTGCTACTCCTAAATATGATTTTTTAAAATGTATTTATATTCTTGCAGGAACCGGCCTTGTGACCCTGCCATGCCGCTTTGGGACCCCATGCCGCTGCCCCCTAATGTTTTATGTGGTACCCCAACCCCCCTTCCCCCCCCCCGTGCCCTTGCAGTTATACTTTACTTGCCACCAACCACGCTGCCTGTTGCATCTTTAGTGGGTCGGACTGCACATCCAACGGCGCTGTGGTCAAATACATTTCTGAACAGTTTTTAACTAGATGGATTATGAAGTGTAGACCTTTTACAGGGTAAGAAGTGTAACGGTACTTTTAATATACACTTCTGATTCCAGTTATACTCTGGTAGTGGATTCCTGTGTATCCACTAAAGGGTTTCTTTAGCCCCTTACCTCCGTTTGAGCTACAACCATTGTGCGTGTTTATGCATCTTTAGTTATTCTGTATCACTTGACTTAATTAATCACATGCTTCCCCATAAGTTGTGCTACACACAAGCAACATTACCATTGACTGTTATGAATTTTCATCCTTCCAGAACCAAACGATGCTTTCGCCATGGAGAATTTACCCTTAGTGACCAGGAAAAGTTTGTTTCTGAGAACAAACTTGCTCTTTGATCACCTGTGTGTTTTGCAGCAGCCATTGCATGTGCTCCTGTTGCACTTCCTCTGGTGCGCTTTGTTTTGCTATAATTGGATGTGAATGCTGTAGAACCCATAGGACATAGCAACATCTGTTAGTGCCACACACAGTGCCCAGCAAACAGTGAGGCAGGAGTGTATGCAATACCTGCTGTAAGATCTAGTGAGGCAACTTCACATGAATATTTTGATTGATGGCTGGAGCCTAATCAGTATTTGAAGCATCCCTAGACTTACCTTCACTCAAGGTTTTCATGTACTCCTGGATAGATTTTTTTTCATTTTTCAATATACAGAGGTCTAGAAGAGGAACTACTAATCACATGGAACCACATAGAAATTTTGATGGCTCCCAGACCTGGGCATACATGAGTAAAAGTACCTTCCCCTATATGCACTCACAGACAACATGCAATGTATTAAGTGCATAAAGGCAGGGATAATAGTTTCCCCTCCAGATGAAGAGCCTGCAGAAACCAATGCTAAGTAGATCTCCCAAATATACCACCATACCTCCCAACTTTTGTAGCTAGGAAAAAGGGACACCTTTAGCCATGCCCTAACTTTACATGTGGTGCGCCCCCTTCCCTATACAGTTCCCTGGTGTCTAGTAGTCCTCCCTCTTCCTTGGTGTCTAGTGGTCCTCCCTCTCTCACCTATACAGTCCCCTGGTGTCTAGTGGTGTTCCCTCTCCTATGCAGTTCCCTGGTGGCAGAGGCACCCCTCCCATATACAGTTTCCTGTTTTTTAGAGGTTCCCTCTCCCTTGCCTGTACAGTTTTAGTGGTTTCACCTCCCTCTCTCCATGCAGAGATTGCTGCAGTGTGCAATGGTAGTTAATTGACTTTCGCTATGGTTCCAACATTATTCTATCAGCCGCATGCTAAGCCTGCTGTCAGGACAGCACAGGTGATGCAGCATGATCTGAACCTGAGCCATATCACCCTGGCTGTCATTACAGCCAGCCTGGTGTGGGGCTGTGATCCCTCCACTGCTGTTCTCCACTCTTATCCTTCTGCTGCCGCTCTGCATCGGGACATCATGGGGGTGCCGCATTACACAGGACAATGTCTTCTAACCCAGGACGGTCCTGGTGAAACCTTGACGGTCGGGAGGCATGTAACCAGTACTTTTCCTGCAGAATCTCGTGACCAGTGATGTCACTTCCTGCAGAGGAATATCTCCATATTGTTAAATTAATGTGTCCAGTAAACACATCTTCCCTACAAGCTTCACATCCAATACTGCTATGCTGATTATGTATAATTGACTGGATGTCACTGGGGCAGTTTGAAGGCAACCTTTGCCCCCAGTTGCTCCTGGGCACCTTTGTAGTCACTGTGGTTACTGCTACACCCCTATGCCTGTAATTAACACTGCTTCCTTCTGGTGAGTGTACTTTCAGAGCAACCAACTCAGTGGAGGTTAGGTACAATCACAATCCCTGTGCCTTGATTGAAGCAGTGGTATCTCTCATCTGTGATTAGATCGAGAAACAGGCACTTAGTAATGTTAGCTAGTAATTGGGGTGTGAAATTTAAGATGAAAACTGCATTCTTGCCTAATGAATACATTTTTCTCCTGTGGCTCTTCCCCTAGGTCTTGAAGTGTCAGTGGGGCGGAAGTGGGCAATCTAAAGTAATGCACTAGCTCTGCCTCCTGGTCCTCACCTGGCCTGACTGCTGAATGGTGGAAGATCCCACAGCTTTAGATCCTTGGAGTGTGCCATGTGTGATGATGTTATCATACAAAGGAAACTGCACTGGGAGAAGAGGAGCCTGTGGAACACCCTAAAAGTAATGTAAGTTACAAGCAGCAGAAAATGACAGCATCCTTACTGCTTATTCATGGTTTATAGGTCAAAGCAGGTGGCTTCAGTGCACAGCGCTGCCATGGCAGTAATGCTATATTGCCAGAGCTGCGTAAGGGCGAGCAATTTGGAGTTGCCGAATCTTGATTTACATCTCCCTCTGAGTTGTGACAACTCAGAGGGAGATGGTGGTTTTCACCTCCCTCCCTCTATGCAGAGATTGGTGCAGGGAGCACTATTCCTCCTCTGAGTTGTGACAACTCAGAGGGAGATGGTGGTTTTCACCTCCCTCCCTCTATGCAGAGATTGGTGCAGGGAGCACTATTTCCCATCTGAGTTGTGACAAATCAGAGGGGGAATAGTATTTTACGCTGCAGGGAATTGGACGTCAAAAAGGTGAGCCATCATTCGGCTCACCCTGCACACAGCTCATCGGCGGTGTACATATACGTACGTTTATAGGTACCCTTTAAATAAAGTGTTATCATTCATTTTACTAAGCCAGCCATTAAAAGGGAAATTCAACTTTCATTATAAAATTAGCATAAAGGTAAATGGGTGGGTCTCTTTCTTAATTGTTTTAAATTTGCGATAATTTAACATGTGCCAATCATCAAGCCATGGAAAGGAAATCAGACAATACAGTTAGGAAGGTGGGAGAGTTTGGGAGATGTTTCAAAATGAAAGCCTATGGTTTCCTTATAAGTTCTCCAAAGTCTGTAACCCACCAGGGTTTGAGTGAGCTGGGTGACTTATCACAGAAGGCATAGTATGAGAAACACGAATGTCATTACTCTCTTGCTACAAGTACCTAAACATATTTCGTCAGCCAAGCAGAAAGCTTCTGTTATCAGTGGAGTCTGAAATAACTGCTTTTGAACTGTGTTTTTTAATTGCAGGTTTATTTGTGTAGGAACTTCAAAAGTAAATTATATTTCTACCAGAGATCGTCTATTTTTATTCAGCATTCTTAAAAATGACCTTTCCGTTTTAAAAGAAATTCGGAAGGCTAGCATTTTTCAACGCTGATAGCAAGCTCATACTGCACTTTTTTGCAACCATGGTAACTATACTGTCTTCGGAATACAGACTCCATAAACTCCCATCTGCAGTTACTTATTTTCAACACCTGTACTAATTATTATTATTTATTTTATTTAAAAAGCACCAAGCCCTGAACAATAGATAAGTAGCGAGACCGACAACTCCATGGTACAAGATACAAGATCATGCAACTGAGTTTAAGTCTTAGAGACAACATAATTCAAGTTCCAAGTTAGCCCGCAGGAAGGGTACCTGATGATGGAAGTGCATGAGCACGTTCGGTACACTAGGGCAGAGAACCCTGCCAGAGGCATACAATATAAAGGGAGGAGGTAGAGACACACTAAGTACAGGTTGCATAATAGGTATTTAGCAGAATGATACATGGCGTTGATGCAGGGGAAGGGAGGAGTATGCGATCTTGAACTGGTGAGTTTTGAGGGCTTGTTTGAAGGTGTTGAAGGGTGTGGCACATCTGATGGGTGGTGGAAGGGAGTTCCAGAGAGTGGGGACAGCTCTCTGAAAAGTCCTGCAGTGTGGCATGGTAGTTGGATATGTATAAGGCAGTTATGGACAAGTTTGGAGAGGATTTGTAGTAGTTACAGAGGCGCCAGCAGAATAAAAATTAGTAGTCTATTAAAACCCTTTTTGTGCTACGCCCCCCTTTGAAAAAGCCGGAAGTCCGGCGAAACATGTCAGGACAGCGGGGTCGAGCGTCCTGAGGCTGTCCGCATCGGCTGCTGTGCCACCGCGCACCCACCTATCACTCCATCTGCAGGCTGGACTCTGGCTTCTCCAGCACGCTTCACATCCGGACCCCGCTCTGTGTATTGACAGGCTGGACTCTGCTCTCCTTAGCACGCTCTGCATTGTGGCATGTGACTTAAGTTTGCAACATTGAGATTCCCTGGGAAACGCTCTCAGACGACCATTGCTGCTGGCATGTTGGAGTTATCTTCTGCATCTTCCGACACACACACGGATTGGAACTGACAGGACACTACTTACCTGGTACTGTATGCTTAGCCCTTTGGAGGACCTGCTGTGTCCATGCTTTGCTTTGCATGCTGACAGCTTGCCGTGTCTGTCGCCCCTGCTGATGCGCTGATGGACTTTGCTTTGCTTCCTCTCAGTCCTGCAGCCTATTGTTGCTCTTTATCTGTGCTCTTTTGAACTGCCTGTCTATGCAAGTGCCATAACTGTGGTTACTTGGACTATCCATTCCTCTGCATATCCAAGTGGGTGGCAGTGTGTTGGGATACGTGAGGCTACCTGACATCTGGTTGTCAGCATTATTGAGCGGACTTTTTGAAATATCCAGTCTTAAATATACCAAACCGGTTCATGTATGAGTCCCTACAGTCAAGTTGTTACTATTAGTGATTATGGGGTTAAGCTTGTATGGTGGTTTTGCGTGTTGGTATGAATGGGCGGTGTGTGACAGCTGTTAGGATGATCCTGGTTTTATGTGTTTATTCTTTTTTATGCACCTTCTTTTTTTGATAATGAATAAAGCATTTTTTGATACTTTCCTAATATAAGTGTTCTTATTGCTTGGAGCATATGCCCCGCATTTGTACCTCCTAAATTGTTTCTTTGTCTATTAAAACCAAATAAAAAAATTGGGGACCGGGGTGGATCCGTCTCCCCAATATATATGACACAACCACCATATATGGTATCCAGACAAATGTATATATATTTAATCAGTACTCCACATAAAATTATGCGACACGTTTCATGGGTCCCAAGCCCGCTTCCTCAGGCAAATACAAGAGCAGGAGTAACTCAGAGGCTGTGCAGATAGGTGCAGCGCCTCTGTCTTTGGAGAGGAGGATCGGAGAGGACGACCAGGTGTTTGTCTGTGGACAAGTTCAGAGATGTAGGTTGGGCAGGTCTTCTGCATGGATTTATAGGCCAGGTACAGTATGTTGAAACTGATCCTGGAGCGGATAGGGAGTCAGTGGAGGGATTTACAGAGGAGAGTCGTGGCTGCTGTACTAATGACTGATTGCAGGGGGACAATGCAGTTCAAAGGAGGCCAGACAGAAGATGGTTGCACTAGTTGAAGCAGGAGAGGATAATGGTATGAATGAGGAGTTTGGCAGTGTCTTGGGCCAGAAAGGGGCAAATCTTGGATGGGTTGTAGAGGTGATAGTTGCAGGATCGAGTGACGTTTTGGATATGGGATGCAAAGTAGAGACAGTGTCCAGGATGACTCCCAGGCAGCAGGCTTGGGGGGTAGGGTGGATGGTCATTTTATCAAGCGTGATATAAATATCTGGGAGAGGTGGTGCTTTGCAGAGCGAAAAAATCAGGAGCTCTGTTTTGTCCAAGTTTAGCTTCAGGAATTTGGTGGACATCCAGGAGAAAGTAGTTGAGAAGCAAAAGGAAACTGTGTCCATGGTGGTAGTGATGAGATACAGAATGTGGAGGTAAATCTGGGTGTCATCAGCATACAGGAGATATTTAAAGCTCAGGGAAAGATGACTTTGCCAATGGTGGAAGTGTATGGTGAGAACAGTAGGGGGCTTAGAAGAGCCCTGTTGGACCCCAACTGAGAGGGAATGAAGGAGGAGCCATTGAAGCAGTTCTTCAAAGAGTGATTGCAGAGGTAGGAGGAGAACCAGGCAGGGTTAAGTCGTAGTTGCCCGTAGCCTGCAGGGATTGGAGAAAGGGATGATCCATAGTGTCAAATGCAGAGGAGAGGTCAGGAAAGAGTAGGCTGAGGTGAAGGTACCAGTGAAGAGAGAGAGATTGAACTGGAAGGTGAGGACTGGAGCCAGGTCAGGGAAGTGGGGCAGAGGGTTCGGATTTCATTGCGCCTATGATGCGTAATGAAACGCAGATGTCCCCGAAGACTTCTGGGTAAGTTAAACCCCGTTACCTGTGGTCACACCTGAAATAATTATATTTCATTTGAATCCTGAATTTGAGTCCTTCTGGACTTAAAAGCCCATCTCTGGTGGGAGGGGGGGGGGGGGGGGGGGTTAAGGTAAGAACACAGTCTGAGGGGAAGAGGTAGGGACGATAGGGTGGTAATGCATTGATTGCCAACACAGTCTGAGGGGAAGAGGTAGGGGCGATAGGGTGGTAATGCATTTATTGCCAACAAACTTGAATGCGCTGGTCTGCCTGTTTCTGTTAGGAACACTGTGGGATAAAACACTTAAAAACAGTTTAAAAGGTAAAAGAAACATAATTTCGGGTAAAAAATTTGGTTTATGGAAAAACACCAATGTGTTTAATTTCATGGGAATCAACGCGCTTTCTCAGGTCAGTGAACAGTGTCTCAAGGTAAGTATTGCATGACTTGGAGCATGTAAGGTGTATCACAACTCCCTACAGGGGGTGGTTGCTAGTCCGGGCCATTCACAATCTTTAACCACTTGTTGACCCTAACTAAACTTTTTCTAGAGTGTGACCAAACCAATCAGGATGTACACATCATCATAGGGTCGACCACCGATCCACCTCACCCAAAGCTTTTTACTGTCTTGCTGTTCCACAACCAAGGTTTGTGAGTTTCATCTTTATTGCTTTTATTTCTACCCTTTGTTTAAAGTGAACCTCCGGACTAAAAATCTACTCAGCAGAACTGAAAAGGCTTGGTGTTTCTTTAACAGTTTCACAGCATCAGAACTTTGTTTTTCTTACCAAAGCATCATTTTAGCTGCATTTTTAGCTAAGCTCCACCCATCAAAGAAAACTGCCCAGGCTTTTTTTCCCTGATGCTGTGCAAAGCATGATGGGATTTCCTATGTTGTTATTCACGTTGCCTAGCAACTGGGAGGGGTGATCAGCACACAGGACAGTTGGAACTGTGTCTCATGCTCCCTGTCACCTCCTTTCAACCAAAAAGATGGCTGCCCTTATGAAATCACAAACCTTTGCCTGTTCTTTTAAAACAGGGTGGGTAAGAGATTATATTACCTATCTATTTTAATTAACATAACTAATGTAACTTAACGACAGTATGTTTGTTTAGGCTGAAGTTCCTCTTTAACACACAGTACTACATAAGGGGCTCTTGGTCTCCCCTGTGTTTTTTTCCTCTTTCTGGAAGACTAGGTTTTCAAGACCTACACCGTGGAATGACGCAGTGGTTTTATATGCACATAAAATCAACATAAGCCATCTTAAATAACATTTATGATTGATTCTTGCAGTATACAAACCTGAACATAGTGTAACAGACTACATTTTTCTCAACAAAATTGGAAGATTCAACTGACATCTGAATAGAAACTGGAGTTAAAGAGACACTAAAGCGAAAAAAATATATATGATATAGTGAATTGGTTGTGTACTATGAATAATTACTAGAAGATTAGCAGCAAAGAAAATGTTCTCATATTTTTATTTTCAGGTATACAGGATCTTCTCAAAAAATTAGCATATTGTGATAAAGTTCATTATTTTTTGTAATGTACTGATAAACATTAGACTTTCATATATTTTAGATTCATTACACACAAGTGAAGTAGGTCAAAGCCTTTTATTGTTTTAATATTGATGATTTTGGCATACAGCTCATGAAAACCTAAAATTCCTATCTCAAAAAATTAGCATATCACGAAAAGGTTCTCTAAACGAGCTATTAACCTAATCATCTGAATCAACTAATTAACTCTAAACACCTGCAAAAGATTCCTGAGGCTTTTAAAACTCCCAGCCTGGTTCATTACTCACAACCGCAATCATGGGTAAGACTGCCGACCTGACTGCTGTCCAGAAGGCCATCATTGACACTCTCAAGCAAGAGGGTAAGACACAGAAAGAAATTTCTGAACGAATAGGCTGTTCCCAGAGTGCTGTATCAAGGCACCTCAGTGGGAAGTCTGTGGGAAGGAAAAAGTGTGGCAGAAAACGCTGCACAACGAGAAGAGGTGACCGGATCCTGAGGAAGATTGTGGAGAAGGACCGATTCCAGACCTTGGGGGACCTGCGGAAGCAGTGGACTGAGTCTGGAGTAGAATCATCCAGAGCCACCGTATACAGGTGTGTGCAGGAAATGGGCTACAGGTGCCACATTCCCCAGGTCAAGCCACTTTTGAACCAGAAACAGCGGCAGAAGCGCCTGACCTGGGCTACAGAGAAGCAGCACTGGACTGTTGCTCAGTGGTCCAAAGTACTTTTTTCAGATGAATGCAACATTTGCACGTCATTCGGAAATCAAGGTGCCAGAGTCTGGAGAAAGACTGGGGAGAGGGAAATGCCAAAATGCCTGAAGTCCAGTGTCACGTACAGGTCAGGCGTTTCTGCCGCTGTTTCTGGTTCAAAAGTGGCTTTATCTGGGGAATGCGGCACCTGTAGCCCATTTCCTGTACATGCCTGTACACGGTGGCTCTGGATGTTTCTACTCCAGACTCAGTCCACTGCTTCCACAGGTCCCCAAGGTCTGGAATCGGTCCATCCCTACAATCTTCCTTAGAGTCCGGTCACCTCTTCTCGTTGTGCAGCGTTTTCTGCCACACTTTTTCCTTCCCACATACTTCCCACTGAGGTGCCTTGATACAGCACTCTGGGAACAGCCTATTCGTTCAGAAATTTCTTTCTGTGTCTTACCCTCTTGCTTGAGGGTGTCAATGATGGCCTTCTGGACAACAGTCAGGTCGGCTGTCTTTCCCATAATTGCGGTTTTGAGTAATGAACCAGGCTGGGAGTTTTTAAAAGCCTCAGGAATCTTTTGCAGGTGTTTAGAGTTAATTAGTTGATTCAGATGATTAGGTTAATAGCTTGTTTAGAGAACCTTTTCGTGATATGCTAATTTTTTGAGATAGGAATTTTGGGTTTTCATGAGCTGTATGCCAAAATCATCAATAATAAAACAATAAAATGCTTTGAACTACTTCAGTTGTGTGTAATGAATCTAAAATATATGAAAGTCTAAAGTTTATCAGTACATTACAGAAAATAATGAACTTTATCACAATATGCTAATTTTTTGAGAAGATCCTGTATAGTGTTTTTTCTAACATTGCATCATTTTATAATATGTGCAGATTACACAACACTCAGCATTCAAAATGATTCTTTCAGAGCAGTCTGTGAACTAATGACCTCTCCTCTTGCAGAGAAAAAAGTAAAAAAAGTTCACTTACACTTGAGATAATAAAAGTCAGAAAACAGCCCTCTCCAGGACTTTGAAAGTCGTAGAGCTTAATGGCTTTTTTTGCATAGAGATAACAACTGGAGTTTCTTAACTCTTCCTGTACTGGAAACAATTAGACTGATGTATCCGATCTTAATGTTTTATTTCTTAGCTGTACTACACATACAAATCATATCATCATAATTTTTTTTTTCGCTTCAGTGTCTCTTTAAGCGTTATACATATTTGCAAAGACTTTTGCCCGCAGGGATTAGGACTCAATCCATGGAACGATAATTCAGGGCTGGAGTTCTTTGGGCGGAATGGGCTTAGGCATCAGGGAGGAGCTAACACTGGGGCAGGAGCTTAGGGTTAAGCAAATATAAAGAAAACATAGGGGAAGGGGAAGGGAGGGAAAGCTAGTTTGGCATCAGCAAAGGATTAACATTAGTAGCTGAAATTAGAGTAATGTGTTTGGAAGAAGATTTAGAGATGAGGGCATCATTTAGGATCAGGTAACTGCAGGGCCGGTTCTCTCATGAAGCAAGGGGAAACACTTGCATCAGGCGCAGAGATTACAGGGGCAGCATGTTTGTACTGTGTTTACACTTACAGCATGCAGTCAGTGTAGGAGGAGAAGCGAAAGGAGAGTGAGCAAGGTGAAGGGGTCATCATTAGGGAAAACCAACTTGTTGTGCTGTGTGAGGAGTCTGACAGTGAGTGAGGAGGGGGGAGGCAGGAGAGCAGCAGTGTTTTATTTGACTTGCACAGCAGAAGGGAGGAGGTGGCACTGCTGTCCTGACTGAGGAGGAATGAAGGACGGTCGACTGGCTTAGGGTGAGCAGTTTGTGAGCAGTTTGTTTGTCACAGACATGCAGCCAGCCAGTGTGTTATTGTGTTGAGCTGCAGCATGTCATGTCTCAAGTTGTTGCATATAGTCCCTTGCTGAACATTAAACATTAAATGGAGCAAAATGAGTAAAGTGTCAGGTGCTGTGCGATCATTCCAAATTAGAGGGGGGAGGGGGCGCATCCTCACAAGTTTGCCTCAGGCAGCAAAAAGTCTAGGACCGGCCCTGGGTAACTGATAGGAGAAGCACCAAAATCATAGATAAAAATTGCATTGCAAATCAGCAAGCTTCAGTGAGAGCATATAACCAATACTCATATCACCCACTCCTTCTCAAAATCTAACTGGTTTGTAACAGGCTAATGACCCTGAAGGCAGAGGATCATCATGACCATGGGGCAATGCGGCTGACTTTGTGATTACTTATTAAAGTTCCATTTCAAGGACATCTGAAGTGAGAGGGATATGGAGGCTGACATTATCTATTTTCTTTTAATCAATACCTGTTGCCTGTCAGTCCTGCTGATGCCTTTGGCTGTAGTAGTGTCTGAATCACACACCTGAAACAGGAAAGTAGCTAATCTAGTTGGACTTCAGTCAAACATCTGATCTGCATGCTTGTTCAGGGTGGATGGATAAAAGTATTAGAGGCAAAGGATCAGCAGGACCGCCAGGCAATTAGCATTATTTAAAACCTCAATTCCCCTCTCACTTCAGGTTTCCTTCAAAGCAAGCAATGCACACTAATCCAAACACTTGACGAAACAATCCGTTTGATGGCAGAATCGAATCAACCCTAAAATCAATTGGGAATTTTCATTTTTGAGGGACAAAACTCATTAGTTTCTCTTTGGGAAAGAGGAAATGTAGGATCGTTTGATACAACATTTTTTTTCTCTTTGCAGTCGCATAGGCGATTGATCACGATTTAACTGCTGGTTGTTCCGAATGACTCGTATTGATTCTTTGAGACATAACGGTATGTATGGCCACCTTTGGGCTAAACATAAGAAAGCTGAGAAATAGTTGCTTATGCTGTCGTCTGCTATCCATTTAGAGAGTGATTTAGTAAGTAGTATACTTGGTCTACTTCCCATTTCCAACCGTGTGCTGATAAGTTTCTCAGATTTTTGTTTCATTTCCCTGGATGTGTGAAGTGAGCACAGCTCCACTGCATTGCCCTTCACATCCTATCATCCTTTGGTAAATCATCCCCTAGCTTGAATACAGAGTGTTGACTGTATGGAGGCACGGGGTTTCTATCCAGGTAGTCACTGTACATGAATGGAAAATGTTCCCTCTCTTTATATAAGGATGCCGAGCTTCTATGTAGAAGAAGACAGTGCGTAGTGGATGTGTGTATACAGACAGCTCCAGATCCTGTGTCCTAGATCCTCATCCCCGCAGGATTCCAGCCCTGCTCTTCCACTCCTCCCCCTCCTCTCTCTCTCTATCTCTCCCTCTCTCTCTCTTCTGTGGGGAGGCAGAGCACAGAGATCCTGCATCAGCACCAGGGACACAGTCACAGCATCTCTCCTCTCCATCATCTATCAGTGTGCCATACAAGAGGTGGGGGAGAAACATGGGGACACCCTAACAGATTACAGTAGAGTGGGCTGGAGGAGGCCAACATAGTGAAGGAAGAGAGACCTTTGTAACGCTGCAGAAGGAGGAGAGGGGGAGGAGGGAAGGAGGTGGTGGTGGCGACAGAAGGGGGGGATGCAGCCAGTTTTTACCTGAAGACACAGAGGAAAAAGGAAGAGCGGTGAGGGTGACAAGAGCTCAGTCCAATCTGGAGTAGAGGTAAGTCCTGTTTTCTATGATCTGGGTTTAGGACTGGCATTTTAGGTGGCAAGGGCTGCATTCTTAGTTCTGTTATGTGGATGCTGCCAATCCACTGGCCACAGTGTCAGGAGAAGGGTGTTGTGAATCCACAGGGCACAGGGCGGTGTTATTATTTATATGTTGAGCTGCCAGAGTCATGAGCTTGCTAAGATTGCTTTCCCAGCTTCTTTGCCAGCTGTGCCATTGAGGGCCCTCTTGCAGTGCCAGAGTTACCTGTCTGTGGGGTGCTGTAAGTAACCCACAGAATTTGGAGGTGAGCAGAATTCACTGTCTCATGCCAGGTTTGTTTTGAGTCTGCCTGTTTGGCTGCCTCAGAAGCAGCTGTGCCATGGAGGTATCTGTCTGTGACTTGGCTCTCCTAATTATTCATCACAGGCAGACCTTCGACATCCCTAGATCAGCCCTGACAAGCAGACAGAGGTTCTGCTACCACTGTGGGAAGTGAGCGGCGGCAATGTCTTGTCCAGTGTGGGCCTGTGTCATCAAGTCTCACTGCTTGTAAATGACTGTCATTCTATAGCCATTCATCAATGAGCCTTCCTAATTAGCTTGGTACGAAATGCCTGTGTATTTATTTACCACTTGCCTGTCACATCCTGTGATGTCACTGCTGATGCCAAGCAGGGTTTCCTGCATCTTGACATCATTGCACCTCACCACATTCCTAGCCAGAGATGTGCCACATTATAGTACACCGGGGATTGAATTCAGCTTCAATGCAGAAAGAACGTCTGATTCATAGCTGTGTGATTGTATCTCAATATGCAGACGTCTTTGCTTCGTCTCTGCCTGGATGCCTTAGTAAGGTGCATTTTGCAAGGGTTAAAATCTGCCTCTTTGATCTGTTTCTACTGTGCAGGCTGCGTATTAAGTTCCCAGGAGCCTCATATATTCTTTACATCTTCCTTCCCTTCCCTGAATTCCATCAGTCTCTTCCCTCTGATGTCATAACTAACTTTTTGAAACCCACCACCCCAATGCACAGGTGCCAGGGGCAAAGCAATAGCCGTACCAGCTATAACAACTCCTATGGGGCCACAGACTAGGGGGGAGGGGTAACCCATCTGGTCTTGAACCTGTTTGCTACCTACTGATCCATCCTCCTCTGACCACCAGGCACCTGTACCAGCGCTTGGTACCCTGGGTGTAATTATACATTATATGTGTTTTTATTGTTACCATGTCCACTCATATCCATGGATAAGGGAAAGGGGAGAGTATCATTGTTGTGGTAGGACTGGGCCAGCTTTGCTATGATGATTCTCTGGCTGTTAACTGTACTTATTTCTATGGGTTTGCCAAATTATCAACAGAAATGATTATCCCTGAAATTATCCCTGGAAATGATTAAAGCCCAATTAAACCCAAAATGTATCTTAATTTCTCTCTTCTCTGGATTCAGCTGCTGGGACTAGTCAATGACATGGCCATGTGACCGCAAAAGTTGGAAGAACAAAAGATTCCAGATTATGTTTTCAAAAATCCAGTGGCATTACAGTAGCTCCCTGTACTTTGGTCACAGTAGGAAGGGGGGGGGGGGGGGGGTTCAATAGGGGCCCTCTCTTCTTTTCTCCTGTTGTGCAGAGTAAAAGTGCAGGGAGGGAGAGCTGTTATATTACTCAGTCCACACTGCATTGAGTCTCCTCTCCCTCCGGGCATCTGGCATCTGTGTGCTGTATGCTGAGATGATCCTCCGGTTCCCGATGCATGTCATCAGGAGCCTCAGGGGGCAGCATACACAGAGGCAGCCTGAACTTGGTAAATAACATAGCATTCCCTGCACTTTAGCTCTGAATAAGAGGGGAGGGGGGAGGAGCAGAACAGCAGGCCACTACAGTGGTCTCTTTCCAGCCATGGGTGTGTGTCTGGCCATGATGTGTTTGATTGTCCATAACAATACTTGTTTGATTGTCCATAACAATACTTCTGCTGGGGGGGGGGGGGATGGGCCACTGAAGTTACACCGCTGTGAGAATTCCTGCATTACAGTAGAAACCTTGCACCCACATCGGAAATAACAGGATCCTGAGGTCTTAATCTTAAGCCTGTATGGACAGATAAAAACAAGGAGCACCTAGAGCCCCAATAGTGTAATATGTACTGGTAAATGGTTACTAGATAGAGTAAATATTAATACTCACAAACCAGGGTTACCATTAGGCAACCACTGTAAAAGCAGGTGGGGAGATTTTCCTGACCCCACTCAGGAATAAGAAGTCACTCTCTGTAGATGAGAAAAAGGGGGTTCAACCCTTCACCTAGGCTGGACTCAATATTATGCAGGAGAACAGAGGCACCAAAAGGATAAAAGGAAGCTAAATGAGCTTAAAAAAACAAATTCTTGGTAAATAGAGGAGGTAGTGGTGGACTTACCTCCTCCAAGTAGACACACAACGACTGTAGTAAAGACAGTCAATATATTTTATTTATGAACTCCAAATATGCAACGCGTTTCGCAGGTTTGATCCAGCTGCATCGGGCAATAACGGAGCAATAGCATATGTGGTTAGTAGAAAAGCCAGGCACCTCTGTGAAACGCGTTGCATATTTGGAGTTCATAAATAAAATATATTGACTGTCTTTACTACAGTCGTTGTGTGTCTACTTGGAGGAGGTAAGTCCACCACTACCTCCTCTATTTACCAAGAATGTTTACACTAATCAACATGATTTCTTTCAGAATTTGCCTTGTTCCGCTTTTGTGTGTAAAGAAAGTTGGTGTAATAACTCAACTGTGCTAACTGGAAATAATAGAGAGGGGAGGGCTAAAGCTTGTATGGATAGGTCATACTTGTCAAACGCCGGCCTGCGTGCAAAATCTAGCTCTCCGAGCCATTCAATTTGGCCCTCAAGTGGTTTCCCCACTTTGCATTATATTTGGTCCACTCTAGACCACCAGGGAAGCTATATTGAAAGTTAAGCCCTAGAACACCAGGAAAGCCATATGGGGGATATGGGGAAAATAACTAAACACGAAGGAACTGTATAGGGGAGGGTGGAGGCCTCTAGACACCAAGGAACTCTATAGGGGTGGGGGGGGGGGACCACTACACAACAGGGAACTGTATAGGGGCTGAAGGGGGGCCATTAGACACCTGGGAACTTTATAAGGGAGGAAGGTGTCCAGTAGACATTGAGGTTGGCCTGCGACTTGGTCCCAGTGTACAATTTCGGCCCACTTTGTATTTGAGTTGTGACACCCCTGGGATAGGTGTATGCTTAGATGCACAGCTGCTCAATGGATTTATCAACTTAAAAGTTTTAGTCCTAAAGGTAATCCCTTCAATTTGCACAAATCAGCATGATTGCTTTCAGAATTTGCCTTGTTCAATCATTGATATTATGCATTTATATAGCACTGACAATTTCCTGAGAGTTTACAGGGAATATCAAACAATTCCCTCAGCAGAGCTCATCTTTTATTATTATTATTTAGTATTTATATAGCACCGACATCTTCTGCAGCGCTTAACAGAGTATATTGTCTTGTCACTTAACTGTCCATCAGAGGAGCTCACAATCTAATCCCTACTATAGTCTTATGTCTATGTATATATCGTGTAGTGTATGTATCGTAGTCTAGGGCCAATTTAGGGGGAAATCAATTAACTTATCTGTATGTTTTTGGGATGTGGGCGAAAACCAGAGTGCCCGGAGAAAACCCACGCAGACATGGGTAGAACATACAAACTCCATGCAGATAGTGCCCTGGCTGGAATTCAAACCGAGGAACCAGCGCTGCAAGGTGAGAGCACTAACCACCATGCCATTGTGCTCTAGCATCCCTATCAAAGTCTACATCTGTGCATTGGATCTGACAGCTTGAGAAATACTTGTCAGTCCAAAACACCATGCGTCGCGTGACTCGCGCCTTATGGAGACCCGGGACACTTGTCCTTTATATTTTTAACCTGCTTTTAATGAACATACAATAAAGTTACTTTTAATGAATGAGGGTGCGGATCACTTTGAAGATACATTGTTTTGCAGTACTACTGCTCAGGTGCAGATCTCTCCAGGACTTGGAAGCCCGACAAGGGGTGCGCACGCGGCCGAGCTGAGCATGCTCAGAAACCCGCGACTGTCTGTAATACTGGGAGTCATAGCGGCAGAACGGCGGGGCCGAACAGGCCGGTGAGGGAGGCTATGGTCCTCATGGGGCTGGAGGAAGCCCTAGGTAAGTATAAATAGGGTCCAGTGAACCATCTCAGGTTCAAACCACTTAAGGACCACGGGTTTTTTAATGATCGGTGCTGTGCGGGCTCTCCAGCCCACAGCACCGATCAGGTAAAAGGCAGGGCGATCAGACTCCCCCCCCCCTTTTTCCCCCACTAGGGGGATGTCCTGCAGGGGGGGTCTGAATGCCGCCATCTGCCTGTGATTTGCAGGGGGGGGGGGGGCTCCTCAAAGCCCCCCTCCGCAGCGATATTGTGCGCTCCCTCCCCTTACCTCTCTCTCCCTTCCCCTATGTGAGGCGCAGGACCGGATAGGATAGGCTTCAGCCTATCAAATGACGGCGATCCTCGGCCAATCAGAGGCCCGGGATCGCCGATCTCCCTTACGGCGCTGCTGCGCAGCAGCGCCGTATTGATTTAAACAGCGGGGATTTCTTCCCCACGTGTTTACATTACGTGTGCGAGCCGTGATCGGCGGCTCGCACAATGTTCACGGAGACACCCTCCCTGAACTGGCATGGAGCGGCCGTTTCCATGCAAAACCACAAACGACCAGCCGCCGCCTATCGGCGTTAGCTGGTCGTTAAGTGGTTAATGCAGGGCATCAGGGGCAGTGGAGTATTATTCATTACCTGATTCTGGCAGCAGGAAGGTCCTCCTCACTCCTCTTCAGTGTACAAGCACTTTACAGCCAATCACTTTGCAGCTTCGAAAGCCGCATTGTGGTAGACTGTGCGGTGCTTGTACATTGAAGAGTGAGAAAGACCTTCTCGCCACCAGAAGCAGGTAATGTACAATGCTCTGCTGCTGCTATGCCTTAACCTTCCTGGCGGTAACCTCGCGCT
This sequence comes from Hyperolius riggenbachi, assembly GCF_040937935.1. Taxonomy (NCBI): domain Eukaryota; kingdom Metazoa; phylum Chordata; class Amphibia; order Anura; family Hyperoliidae; genus Hyperolius; species Hyperolius riggenbachi. Next base: position 144,362,681 of record NC_090657.1, read on the forward strand.
CGATCGCCGCTATCCGTTGCGGCGCGCGGGCCCCCCCCCCAGACCCCGTGCTCTGCCTGGCCAATCAGTGCCAGGCAGCGCCGAGGGGTGGATCGGCACTCCCAATGACGTCGGTGACGTCATCCCGCCCCGTCGCCATGGCGACGGGGGAAGCCCTCCAGGAAATCCAGTTCTTTGAACGTGATTTCCTGATCGGAGATCGCCGAAGGCCCTGGGCTCGCTACATGATTTAAAAAGAAAAAAAGAAAAAAACTGCTGCGTTGCCTCCTGGCGGATTTTTTTTATACCGCCAGAAGGGTTAAAGAGGATCTCCAGTGAAAATAATGTCAAAAAAAGTGCTTCATTTTTACAATAATTATGTATAAATGATTTAGTCAGTGTTTGCCCATTGTAAAATCGTTTAAATCCCTGATTTATATTCTGACATTTATCACATGGTGACATTTTACTGCTGGCAAGTGATGTAGCTGCTGCTTTCTGTTTTGTCAGTTGGAAACAGCTGTAAACATCTATTTCCCACCATGCAACAGGGTTCACAGACAGGAAACTGTCAAGAGCACGTACTCAGAATTTCTTTGTGGGAGGGGTTTCACCACAATATCAGCCATACAGTGCCCCCTGATGGTCTGTTTGTGAAAAGGAATAGATTTATCATGTAAAAGGGGGTATCAGCTACTGATTGGGATAAAGTTAAATTCTTGGTCGGAGTTTCTCTTTAAGTACAGGAGTGGACCCTCCTAGCCCAGTAGGGCTGGCCAGTGGATCACTGGGTGTGTGTGTGTGTGTGTAGTTATTTACGCCCCTGGGGGGAATTACTCCATGTAGATACACTATATGCCAAGCTAGAATTTAACCACTTCAGCACCACAGGGTTTTTTGCCTAAAAACCAGAGCAATTTTCACATTTCAGCGCTCCTCCCATTAATTCACCAATAACTTTATTGCTACTCATCAGATGTAAATGATCTATATCTTGTTTTTTTGCCACAAATTATGCTTTGTGAGGGTGATATTTGCTTTTAGTAATTATGTTATTATCTGTGCATTTTAAAGGGAAAAATGAGAAAAAAAAAGAAAAAATACACTATTTCTCCATTTCCATCCACTATAGTTTTCAAATAAACAATGCTACCATAGGTAAAACCCACACATTGTATTTGCTAATTTGTCCTGGTTATCTCAACATTTAAATAATATTACTAGTACAATGTATGGCGATAATATATTAGTTTCTGGTTTGTGTTTTTTGTTTTCTCATTGTAATCTATCAGTAATTAAAAGCCCTTATCTTCATCATTAACAGTAATACACTCTCATGGCATACATATTTTAAAAGCTAAGTCCCTAGGGTAACTATGTATTCTCTTTTCAATGCTGTCACTTTTGTTGTTTTTACAAGCATTTATTTGGGGGTATAGAGTACATGAAAATAACAGTTTTATTGCTTTTCATTCAGTTTTCCGGTATAAAAAATCACATGACTTAGCCCTCAGTTGTCAAACAACACAAAATCTATTCTCTCACTTGTCACGGTTAAAATGATACCCTATATACATAATCAGATAGCTTATTGGGCATACAGCACACTGACTGTTTACCACAAGTACGCCTATCTACTCCCCTGAGCTTCAGATGAAGTTTTGTGGGGAGTAGATAAGCGTAGCAAGGGATTCAAAGTGGTTAAAGCTGACGATCAGGCACTGGAAAAGCGCTAATCACTTAGCTACTGTACAGGAATGTTCCAGATTTTCACTTACTGGGGCCCCAATTCCTCTAATCATCCAACACATGTGGAGGAGTTCAGCTAGATTAGAACTGCGTGATTCCACTCAGTCATTAAAGCCTGACTTAACCCAAAACTGAACAACGCAAATTTTGAAAGCAATCATGTTGATTAGTGTAAATTATAAGTGTCACAGTTGGAAATTATCTTTTCTAATTAAAAAAAAAACTTTGTGTTAAAAAAAAGATCTCTGTATGGCTGTGTTAGCTGCAGTTGTGCACCTGGCCATACAGGCTTAAGACCTCTGGAGCTTGTCATTTCCTGTTGATAGGAGATGGACCTACTTCCTGTAATCTACTCAATCCTGCTTTCCCATGCAGATGGATGGTTTCTATTGTAATATACTCAGGATTTTAGGAAGTATAACCTAGCATATTTAGTTCTATCTACTTTGTACATCACATGCACAAGTGACCCGCCCTGCAGCTGAATCCATAGAGAATAAAAAGCAAGCCGTGCTGTAGTTCCTAGGAATTTTGGCTCATGATGTATGCATTCCTTCCAAAACTGTGTGTGTGTGTTTGTGTGTGTGTTCAGTTTTAGGTTCATTTGGGCTTTGAGACAGGCCTGAACCAGAAGAATGCCTAGATTCCCATTATGTATCTAAAATGGGCTGTTGTGAGCAAGATGCAATGCATTGGCAGGGCAGTGACATGAATTAAATCACCTTGTAAGATAATGGGATACTTGTGAATTCCAGAAAAAGGAAGCACAAATGGCATTTACCTGTAATGATCAGCCCTTGTTTAAAGGAAAACTGTAGTGAGAGGGATATGGTGGCTACCATATTAATTTCCTATTAAGTAATACTAGTTACCTGGGTATCCTGCTGATCCTCTGGCTCTAATACTTTTAGCCTTAGACCCTGAACAAGCATGCAGCAGATCAGGTGTCAAACAACAAAGAGAAGCACTGCGCTGTCTCAACACACTGATAGATTCAAATAGTAGGTGGGTGCAGCTCTAAATACTGGGTGGCTCCAGTGAGTCTATTAGAAAAGAAAAGATGTGGATGGCGTGAAGCCGGATGTGGTGGTCGGAGCCTGGTCGCGTGGTTGCCGTGTGACGTCGCGACGCATTTCGGCGTTAATCACGCCTTCGTCAGGTGACGCGACGGCAAAGACGGCATAAATTTATGAATCCCGGGGTAGAAAAAGAAACAGAGGGGGAAGGGAAAAATGGGGGGGGGGAAGGTGGGGGAGGGAGTATGGCGGGGAAGGGGGGGGGCAAAGGGAAATGGAGACAAGTAAAAAAGGGGGACAAGGAAAAAGGGGGGACAAAAGACACTCAGACGGCAACCCCGCGACCTGGCTCCGCCGACCGCATCTGGCTCCACGCCATCCACATCGGTCCCCGCTGCTCTGGCCAAGCGCGGCTTACAGGAGAGGACTGCCGGCAGGCTTGACAGGCGCATTTGTTCTACTATACACTGTGAGTGTATTTTTAAAATGTGTCTATTCTAAGTAAAAAGTTTTATTGCACCAGCGGTGCACTCCTGTTCTCTTTTCTTTTCTAGCAGATCAGGTGTTTCTGACATTATTGTCAGATCTGACAAGATAAGCTTCATAATTTTTTTGGGGTGTTATTCAGACACTAGAGCAGCAAAATAGATCAGCTGGGCTGCCAGGCAACTGATATTATTTAAAAGGAAATACATATGGCATCCTCCATATCCCTCTTGTTACAGTTGTCCTTTAAAGCTTTTTACTTTTGAGCAGAATTTGGTTGAAAAATCAAGTAGTAGTGCTGTATGGACCATGAGCTGATGGTTTTTGGCTTTTGGGCAGCATTATATATGGCAAGTACGGCTAATGTCATGGGCACCTTCAGGGCCTCCTTTCATAACTTACAATGGTATACAGGATCTTCTAAAAAAATTAGCATATTGTGATAAAGTTCATTATTTTCTGTAATGTACTGATAAACATTAGACGTATATATATTTTAGATTCAAATACACACAACTGAAGTAGTTCAGGCCTTTTATTGTTTTAATATTGATGATTTTGGCATACAGCTCATGAAAACCCAAATTTCCTATCTCAAAAAATTAGCATATTTCATCCGACCAATAAAAGAAAAGTGTTTTTAAAACAAAAAAAGTAAACCTTTAAATAATTATGTTCAGTTATGCACTCAATACTTGGTCGGGAATCCTTTTGCAGAAATGACTGCTTCAATGCGGCGTGGCATGGAGGCAATCAGCCTGTGGCACTGCTCAGGTGTTATGGAGGCCCAGGATGCTTCGATAGCGGCCTTAAGCTCATCCAGAGTGTTGGGTCTTGTGGATCTCAACTTTCTCTTCACAATATCCCACAGATTCTCTATGGGGCTCAGGTCAGGAGAGTTGGCAGGCCAATTGAGCACAGTAATACCATGGTCAGTAAACCATTTACCAGTGGTTTTGGCACTGTGAGCAGGTGCTAGGTCGTGCTGAAAAATGAAATCTTCATCTCCATAAAGCTTTTCAGCAGATGGAAGCATGAACCCACTTTTGAACCAGAAACAGCGGCAGATGCGCCTGACCTGGGCTACAGAGAAGCAGCACTGGACTGGTGCTTACTGGTCCAAAGTACTTTTTTCGGATGAAAGCAACTTTTACATGTCATTCGGAAATCAAGGTGCCAGAGTCTGGAGGAAGACTGGGGAGAGGGAAATGCCAAAATGCCTGAAGTCCAGTGTCAAGTACCCGCAGTCAGTGATGGTCTGGGGTGCCATGTCAGCTACTGGTGTTGGTCCACTGTGTTTTATCAAGGGCAGGGTCAATGCAGCTAGCTATCAGGAGATTTTGGAGCACTTCATGCTTCCATCTGCTGAAAAGCTTTATGGTGATGAATATTTCATTTTTCAGCACAAACTGGCACCTGCTCACAGTGCCAAAACCACTGGTAAATGGTTTACTGACCATGGTATTACTGTGCTCAATTGGCCTGCCAACTCTCCTGACCTGAACCCCATAGAGAATCTGTGGGATATTGTGAAGAGAAAGTTGAGATCCACAAGACCCAACACTCTGGATGAGCTTAAGGCCGCTATCGAAGCATCCTGGGCCTCCATAACACATGAGCAGTGCCACAGGCTGATTGCCTCCATGCCACGCCGCATTGAAGCAGTCATTTCTGCAAAAGGATTCCCGACCAAGTATTGAGTGCATAACTGAACATAATTATTTGAAGGTTGACTTTGTTTGTTTTAAAAACACTTTTCTTTTATTGGTCGGATGAAATATGCTAATTTTTTAAGATAGGAATTTTGGGTTTTCATGAGCTGTATGCCAAAATCATCAATATTAAAACAATAAAAGGCTTGAACTAATTCAGTTGTGTGTATTTGAATCTAAAATATATGAAAGTCTAATGTCTATCAGTACATTACAGAAAATAATGAACTTTATCACAATATGCTAATTTTTTGAGAAGATCCTGTATAGTTGCTATTTAACGTTCTTGTCTATAGTGGCATTCCCAAGTTCCCAATTCATAAGGATACGCTGTACACAATGCCAGCGATCAGCAAAAGCACTTGAAAAATGCATGCAAAGCTCCCAGTGTAAATGGGCCCTTACTGCAAGGAAAGGGGGAAGGGATCTCATTGCAGAGGGGTGAGCCAGATGAGTAAATAATTTTGGTGTTTGCAATAGGAGCTATTTTCCTAATAGATGCAGCTGTTTCCATGCAGGGTCTCTTGGATACCAGGACACCGAGGCATTGGGTAGTTAAGATTAAGCAACATACTCATTCTATATACCGTAAATGCTGTCTGAATGGATCAGTTTCAGATCAGGGGACAGTTTACCTGCAATCAGTGTACCAATATTCTGCTCCTCCCTTCTGGGCAGGCCATCCTGTCCTATTGAGAGGGGAGGGGAAAGCAGGTGGTATCCCACTCGTTGCTCACAGTGAGAGCTACAACAATGATTGGCCAAAGATTATCTGATTTAGTAGATCTCTGATGGGAAGCCTGCTGATGTAGGGTCAACTGTATTCAAGTTAGACTACCACTTGAATCATAAAGATTTATTTAATGTACATAGCGTCAGAGATGCAGCAGGCTCAAGGAGAGCTTTCAACATTTTCTCTCTCTGCACTCTGATATCTTATTGAGTCCCCTTTAAGACAGTATGATGAGCAGCTTGACTTAGGCACAATGTGCCTGCAACAGAGCGTCCCTGGAAATGATGTTAAAATGTGAACAACCAAGGTATGCACTTGTCTCCTCTGGTTTTCCGTCTCCCTGCCTGATCCGTCTTTTTCTCCGCTTCACGGTCTTCATCTACTTTTCTTCTTCTACAGCCTTCTTTCTAAACCCTTGAAGTGTTTATCACTCGTCCCTAATATGTATTCCTGTCGGTTCCTGTTATTGACTCACCACACAGCCTCTCTTTGCTATTTTTGTGACACCTACAGTCCACCCTCTTCAGCGTTCCTTGTACTGTTTGTTTAGTCATCTACCTAGTCTTCCTGAGAACTTCATTCTATTACCCAAATCAAACCACCCCCAAATACTATTAATGACCTCTTTGGGCACTTTGAATCATGCTAGTGTCATACATCACTGAACTAATGAGGCAGCTCGAGGAAGGTATTAGTAATCAAGGAAGGTCTTTACAAAGGTATATTGAGGGGAGGACGACAGTGCAGGGCCAAGTTCTGTACAGACATTTTGCTAGCCTGCACGCATTCTTTTCAGAGATGGATTAAGATGTAATGGGTATATTGATTGCAGCATCTCGCTCTCCCTCCCTCGTGTTCAGCTTCAGCGTGTGTACCTCTGGCTCCGCCCCAGAGGTACAAGAGGCAGAACACAAGGGAGGGAGAGCGAGACGCCACAACCGATATAACAGGGAGATGGTGACATTATATGCTGTTTCTTACTGTGTTTGATGTACGGGCATTACTTTTATAGTTTTTTAAAATAAATTAGCAATTTTACACATAGCAGCTTCTCTGCAGGAGGGGAGCTGGAGCCAGGGTGGCTGAGAAGGGCAATCATACAAGCAGCTATCTGGTGAGCAGGGAAAAAAAGGGGGGGGGGGGAGCCTGAGCCCACAAGTGGTGGACCTATTACCCCTCTCATGGTAGACATATTGATACTGTGTAACTCTCACAATGGGTGATTGAATCAGTTGTAATACTGCACTATAGTGCGTTTTTGTTTCTCTGTTTGTATTTAATGGTTTTGGTTCATTGTGATAGGGGTCATCTAGAACAGAGAGCCTCCAGGAACTAATGGACTATTGGGATCTACTATTTCCTTAGCTATTTGCAGCAAGTGGGATACAACTATTGCTGCATGATTCCAGTTTTAGACCTTTTTCACACAGGCAGGTAAATTGTGCACCGACTAAGCAATTCTAGCATAGCTCAACCACCCTTCAGCCATATATGCTCCTCCATTTTGGTTGCTGTATGATGTAACCAGATGGCAATGTTTGTAACTATTGATACATGATGCAGTTGATGCAAAGCTGATGAGCACACCAAGCAGCATCTGGCAGGTGGTGAATGGGTATATGCTGAATTGCTGCCATAGCCATAGCCATTTGCCCCCAGCCACCCACAAATTCCACACAGTACTAGGGTACTCATTGACAGGCACTGACAGCAAACAAACAAGGTACCATCTAGGCCAGGTAATGGGGCAGTTCCTTCACTCGACCATACAATCACTAGCAGGGCTGGTGCTTCCATAGGGTCAAACTGGGCAACTGTCCAGGGCTACAAGTGCCTTAGGGGCCCCACAAGCCATTAGAGGTCAGTACAATATGAAAATATAAAGGACTCCACATTCAGTTTTGCCAAGGGCCACATTTTACCTAAAACCATCCCTGTCTACTAGCAAGAAGATTAAGGACATGCAGTGTGTAAACCAGCAGTGGTGGGTCAACCTTTATAGTAACTTATTTTAAAGGGCTTCTGGGGTTAGGGGTTGATTCACAAAACTCTCATGAATTTTCTCACCTTCCTTATTAGCTTACATTTTATTTCCCCTTATCTGTCTCAACTCATGATTTATCTTTCCTTGGCCAATGTGAAACTAACTGAAGGCTCATAAACACGCTCAACAAAAGTCTTTTAAATGCACAATTATCAAACATTTTTTGTTGTTAAAACAAACCAAAAAAGTTGTTTGCTATTGTTCAAACAACTGATAAGACACAGCTCAAGTGAATCCAACTGTTGGATTGACTTGAGCTGCGTCTTATCAGTTGTTTGAACAATAGCAAGCAACTTTTTTTGGTTTGTTTCAACAACAGAAGTTGTTTGATTATTGTGCATTTGATAGTCTTTTGTTGAGCGTGTTTATGAGCCTTGAGTTTTCTCTCAGGAAATACTTTTTTTTTCTACAAAATAACTTTTAAACAGATTGTAATTGAAAAAAATTACAAAAAAAAGTAAGAAGAAACACCAAACTTGGTTTGAGCACTTTCTTCCTTATTGGTGCCATAAAAGGTGTATTATTAATAAAGTTTGAAAATATCTTCTGGGAGAGAACTCAAGAAAAGTTAATTAAACAGTTGTTTATCTCATGATTTATCTCGTTATATCTGAGGTGAAAAATAGGTAATGTGAGATAAATCCAGAGAAATGCTTTGTGAATCAACCTCACAAAGAAGTAAACTCTAATTCTGAAACAATACATATTACTTTAGCTTCCTCACACTTTCCAAAGCAAACCATCTACAATTTCCCAAACACAAGTGGTTAAGTTTTTCTAGCTGATGTATTCCCGTAACTTCATCAGCCTGCTAATTATGTGGACTAACATTTGCCCTGCTTTCTTTAATCAGGTTGATTAGGGGAAGGCAAATAAGAACAATGTCAAAATTGTATGAGTGTAAAGAAAGCTTTCCTGAATTTAGCAGTCCCAGCACAGTTTATCAGTAAGTGGTCATATCTCAAGAATGACAGGCTGATTTGGAAAGAGGAGAGCAATTACTCTAAGCTAAAATGTTATGGATGAGAAAATTGGCTTCAGCCCACCACGTGTAAAAAGTACCAATGTCCTTTTATATGGAAAGGCAATGCAGATAGGATTGTTGCTGTGTGCAAGCTAAAATACTGCTGAAATGAAGCTGTTTTTGGCAATCGCTTTGTCGTTGGTGACACCATGCCGTATGTCCTCATCATTCATGTGCCACCAGTGATGATGAATCGCCTTTGTGATCATCTGAGCACCTTATGCATTGGCCTACTTTGTGCCTAATTTGCTAGTTATGGCCACTTATTATAACGTTTTAATAGATTAGACATTCGACATGAAAAACTCAGAATTTAATAAAAATCTATGAAAATTGAGGCCTCCTCAATCAAATTTTGAACCTTTTGTCAGTTTATCATTGATTGGGGAAGGCTGTTCCATGGCAGTTGACACAGGTGGGAGTCTGGTTGGCTCAGACAACCCAACTTTTTAAGCTACGACTCCGAAGGGAGGTGTACGGGACACGGACGGTGCCGCCCGAACCAGAGCAGTCCGAGCGAAACTAGGACGGTTGGGAGGCATGTTGATTCTGAGCAAGAATGGCTCGAGAGTAAGGCTTCGTAGGTTTGTGGTGCAGAGAGCAGGACAAAACTAGCAGATGTGGTGGGTAAAGAAATATTAGGTCACATCTCTACTGAGACTTGAGCTGATATGTGTGTGTGTGTGTGTGTGTGTGGGGGGGGGGGGGGGGTTGGGCGGCAATGTGGCAATTGGCAAGGTGATAAAAGATCTAAACAGATATTGTTTATCAAATCTGAAAAGTGTATGCCCAGAGTACATGTGACGTTAATCATGAAAAATATTTACATAATGTAAAAATTGTCTGTTAGTTTGATATGCTATATTTGCTGTGGTCAGTTTCTTCCCTACACAGAAAACAGAAGCATCATGTTCAGCAAATCAGAGCTGATCAAACTCACCACTTGCCTTTTTATGATTACTACTGCACTTGTGCAACTCTTTTTTACACTTGAAGTTTGCGGTGTGATGCCATGCAAACTTCAGTGTACTCCACCATGCAGAGTATTACTGATGTAGAAAGGTGGCAATGCATCTAATTGGAGGAAAGAAGGAAGTAATACTAGCCACACTTGTTATTTAAGATGGGGGGGTAAGGAGTTAAGATGGCCTTGCTATTTGTCGTGGCGGTTTGAGTTATGCTGGCCACTATTGTAATGGTGTTGGATAATGGTGGTACTTGTTTTGGGGGTTGTGGAAAGGTGACTACACTTGTTATGGAAGGATTGGGGCTTCAGTCATTTTAGTGGCCTCACTTACTGTGGGAGATTGAATGATGGCAGTTTTTGTTGTGGGGGAGCTAATAAAGCAGAGGCTTACAAGGAGTTTAGGGGTCTCAAACTCAATTTACCTGGGGGGCCGCAGGAGGCAAAGTCAGGATGAGGCTGGGCCGCACAAGGAATTTCACAATTGCGGCGCATCGCCGCCTCTGCCCGCCCCTCTCTCTTCCTTCACAGAGAGGGGCGGGGAGAGGCGGCGATCCGTGCGGCGATTGACGTCAGGAGGGGCAGAGCTGAAGCTAAAAGCTCTGCCCCTTCCAGGAAATGCCGGGGGATTGCCCCCCGGGCAATTTGGGGGCTCTGCAGCCCTCGTTTAGCGGCGAGGATGCGGCGGATTACTTGGGAGCACTGAAGCGAACTATAAGGAAACTTTTGCCGGCAAGGGCCACAAAATATTGTATCGAAGGCCGCAAATGGCCCGCGGGCCGCGAGTTTGAGACCCCTGCCTTAAGTGATTAATCCCATGTGTGTAGTCCAGTCCTCCAAGACCTTCCTTCTAAAAAAATTTCATAACGTGTAGGGAAAAGAGGTTACACTCATCTGATTTCTTGTGGTGCATTTTCTCAACATTGTTCTTGTGATATCATTACCCATCAACTTCATGCTGCTCCTCTCACAGCACTGCTTGGTGAGGATCCAGTGATTAATGCTTCTTGAATAGGCCACCATGCCCCCCAAACACACACACACACTTCTGGTCAAAGGAACTCTGGGAGGTCTTTCTAGAGCTGCTGTGGCCAGATTTAGCAGGGCATAGTGGTCATCTTGGGAACAAGCTCCGGGGATGCTAACAAAAGTGTGACCAGGATGGGAAGTCCTTTTGAACTCTGGACAGGAGCTACACCGAACATAGGTGGAACAAGAAATTTGTATAACCTCTTCTCCCTATTAGTCATGTTTATAGCTCAGCATAGCACCTCATCCATTCATATCATAGACCATTTGAGGGCACAGTTGCCTTTTTTAGGACGCTTTTTTTCTGAAATTGTCTCTCTCTTTGAACTTATGAATATTCCTACGTACTATTTCACAATTAAAAGTGTTTTTACCGTTCTAGGGTATGTCCTTTCTCCACATAGTAACCTTATTTATTTTCAGTTTGTAGTCTAAAGGCAAAATTGTGGCATGAAAGGCAGTTTCATGTTGATACAGTTTATGTTTTGTTTTTGTTTTTCTACTTGTTATGATGCTCTCTTCTGGCATCCATAAATGCATGAAATGTGTCTTATACTCATGACTTTTACATGCGAGAGTACATAGTTTCTGCTGCAGCTAGTGACAATGCAAGTTTATGGAGCCTTAAATCTCTGGCAGACAGTGGCTTGTAATTAATAATACCATCTAAGGCTTTATTCACACCTGCGTTTTCAAAACGCCGGCGTTTTGCAGGAGTGATTTTTCCGCGATCTTACGCGGAAAAATCACTGAACAGTGTGGCGATTTTGTGGCGATCGCGTTTAGCGCTTCTATAGCACTGAAACGCGATCGCCGGGAAATCGCCTGAAAATGGTGCAGGCTACGCGTTTGTGTTTGGCGTTTTTGCCGGATTTTGGGCGATTTCCCGCGTTTAGTGCAAATCGCACCAAGTAAGAACAGGCCCATAGGGTTTCATTACGCGAGCGCTTTTAAAAAGTGCTAGCGTTTGAGCGTTTTGCCAAAATCGCGGCAAAACGCTCTAGTGTGAATGGGGCCTCAGGCCACATTCACAGTAGTGCATTGTAGTGCTGTGAAACGGACACTTTGTAACCAGGGGCTTAACTAGAAATTACTGGGCCCACCTGCGAAACTTTCGATGGGGCCCCCTCCCGCCAACTTTTCACCCCCGGCTTTCTGCACATGTAAACTGAGAACCAAAGTTATTCAATTGGCTAGTGCACACTTGAATGTGTTTTCCCCATGTAGATAAAAACAGACAGCAGTGCAAGCACTGCATGCTTTTTTTTGGTATCAATTACATTAGCTTCTGTGATAAAACGTGCATATTTTCACACGTTTAGAAAACGCATACAGAAAACCGACAGACGAAAGTGTTCCCAGCCTCAGCTTATTACACTCGCTCTGTCCATCTCTGATGGAGCAGAACTGCTCTGCAGACTTCTCCAGCATCACTACAGTACAAAGCACTTATGGAAGGGTAGAGAGGTTGGGGGGCTGGGGGCTGTACAGAAAAGTCTGCTGCACACTGAATAGAGACTGTCTACAAATCTTTGTCTACAAAACTTTGTATGATTCGTTATCATTGACTGAGCAAATGCAGTCATTAGAACAATTGTGCAGTGAATAGAAAGCTTTTTCTCTCTGTGCCCAGACTACTCAAGCATCACTACAGGACACAGTACTAGGGGAGAGGTAGAAAGGCTGGGGTTATAACAGTGCTGTGCACAAAACCCTGCTGAACACTGAATAGGGACTGTCTACAATCTTGTGGAAATGAACAGAGGCGCCAAAAGGATAAAAGTAGCTAATTTTTTTTTTTTTTAAACAGGGGAGGCAGTGGTGGACCTACTCCCTCCAAGCAGACACAAAAAACAGGTTGATATTATATCAACAAGTAAATTTATTCAAATATACAGTCCAAAGGGTCATTGCAACACATTTTGCAGGTGTGGCCCCACCCAGAGGCGCTAGGTTGAGACATAGACACTTGTTGCTGTATGCTCCATCCCCTATTGCCTGATGAGTAGAGATGTTGCCGGCGAACCCCTCACCCTGTATTACTTCCGGGTTGCTATGACTCGGAGTAATACGGTTGCGCTGGGCCGGCGGTGCGCGTCCTTGATCGCACGCCTGTTGCCAGGCACTTTCTGCACATATGCGCGACGTCATGAGTGCTCATGCGCAGAGAGTGCCCGGCAACAGGCGCGCGATCAAAGACGCGCACTGCCGGCCCAGCGCAGCCATACTAATCCGGGTCATAGCGACCCGGAAGTAGTAGCGGCCCATAGAGATTCGCTGGCGAGCGGTCCGCCAACATCTCTACTGATGAGGTGGGGCCACACCTGCGAAACGCCTTGCGATGACCCTTTATGACCCTTTGGAGTGTATATATGAATACATTTGCTTGTTGATATAATATCTACCTGTTTTTTGCGTCTGCTTGGAGGGGGTAAGTCCACCACTGCCTTCCCCAATTTTTAAATAAATGCTTTAGCGACTTTTATCCTCTTGGCGCCTCTGTTCATTTCCACATTGTTCGAGTTCACCCATGGTGGAAAGGTGTTAACCCCTTGTTTCCAGATCTACAGAGATCGACTTCTTAATCCTGAGTGGAGACAGGTCTAATCTCCCCACCTGCATTTACAGTGGTTGCCTTAGTGGTAACCCATGTTTGTGAGTATTGCTTGACATACTTGCCTCTCATCACCCACATCAATCCAGTACATACTGCACTATATTGGGCTCTCGGTGTTCTCTCTCGTTTTTTCGTTGTCTTCAAATCTTGTATAATTCCTTATCAGTGGTTGAGCAGATGCAGTCATTAGAACAATTGCGGAAAGAGCAGAAAGTTTTTTCTCTCTGTTTCCTTAGTTGTCAGTCTCTCAGGACAGAGAAAAGAAACTTCTCCCCCCATGGGGCCCTTGTGGCTTCTGGGTTCTTCTGTGGCTGCATCCCTTGCAGGGTCTGTTGTTACACCCCTGTTTGTAACACAGCTTATCGCACTGCAATGCACAACCTATGCAATGTTTACAGTGAGGCGGGTGCTTTGCGGCATAATGGGTTGCAACAGAAATGTAGAAGTGAATAATGCTTCACTGTACACTGTACTCGACTCAATGCGAACATAACATGTGGTGCCACTGTGCCAATCATTTACATTGCGTTCCTGCTGTCACAGGAAATGCAACGCAGTGGCCAATGTGAATGTAGCCCCATAGTTAGCATTTGGTTGCTGGTAAAAAAAAATTGATACATTTCAGTTGCTGCTGACATAGCAGCTGCTAGCCATTGTAGCATCTCAAAAACATCAAAATAAACCAAGAATGTTGCAACGATTTATTGCTGATGCACACTGCGCAGCAAATTTCTCTAACATTGGTTTTGATTCAGAAAGCAACATTTTCCTGCAATGCACAGATCTATGTTTGTTCTTTTTGTGCATAAAAGTCTTCATGAGCAAGGTCAAGGACGTAACAGCAAGGGGGCAGCCACTACAACTGCAGGGGAACCCAGAGTTGTAAGGGGGCCCTTACTATTACCTCACTCCCTCTAATATAGGAGTCCAACCTTCAATTCAGGTGTTTTTGTGGCTACACTTGCTATGGGTGTGAAGATTATGATGGCTGCACTTGTTTTATGATCCTTGCAAGAGGGGCCTCCAGGCTGTGAGGGTCACTAGGGGTTGTCCAGGGAAAGGGTGTGAACATTAAAGGAACCCCATCAAAGTTTTTCTGCATGATTTGTAGTTACGCCCCTGTGCAAGGTGTTACCACTTGAATCTTAACATCCGTAAACGACCCTATATACCGCATAAGATAACAGGTGAGCAAGCAGCAGATAACAAGTGCAACATGTGTGCATGCTTGTGCGTTTCCTGCTTGCTCGCCCATGATTATACATGTTATATATTTAGCAGACATTAAAGAATACGTGAAGTGTGATGAAACCTAATGCCTACGGTTATATAGTTTTGTAATAGTAATAATTCATAAACTAAAAATGTAATATATTCACTTGTTTGCTGTAAAACCCTAACTGTAGCTTGAATCCCTACCCTTCTGGAACTTTTTTCTGAAGGCTTATCACAGTTCAACCCCCAGCTCTGTGGCCAGTAGGGATGGCCGGAAATGGCGATTTCCAATTCCGATAGAATTCTGCATTCCTACAAGTGTCTTGCCGATTTTCTTTGAATTCTGCAGAAATCTGAATTTCTGATTTCTGATTTTCCGAGGAATGTTTTTTTTTCTTTCCCCATTTTTGTTAATAAAGTTAGGTAATTTAAAAAATAAAAAAAAAGTTGAATCCCTTATATTTTGCAGATATACGCTATTTTGTCTACAACTGCTGTACACTTCTGAATTTTCTTATTGGCTTAATATTTCCGAGTCTTGTGATTGGCCTAAAATTTACACAGTATTCCGATTTTGGTGGTACAATACTGATTCGCTAATTGGCCAAATACTTCTGTGTCTTGTGATCGGCCTAAAATTTCCGAGTATCTGTAATGCAGTATTCTGCGGAAATCCAATTTCCGCACACCAATTCAGAAACTCGGAATTCCGTGGAATTTGGAAGCTCATCCCTAGCGGACAGCCCCCAGCACTACGGTTGTGGCTTTATTGCGCGAGATTCCTCCTTTACTCAATTGTCGCCTACTGTATATATCATTGCCATGCTGAGGTTAGACTGGTGAATAGGGAATTCTGGTTGATTGGTAAGAAATATTACACTTTGCTTATGGTTGATTATTTCATGAATTAACCTTAAAAGGCAAAATAGACCATGCAGCTACATCATTGCTTATGTTCCATGTAACCTTATACAGCTTCTCCTGAACTGAGGACCTACTTTGATTTGTGGTGCGAAAATGGGCCCTAGAGGAAGAGTTAATATCCTATTTGTAGTTTCTATTTTCCCAACCACTGGAGATGTCCAAGTTGCGAGCAATGGTAGCAGGATCTGGGTTCATCCCTTCAGATTTCTGGCTGGTCCAACTGCGTACAACCCTGTCAAAAGGCAACAACTAATTCTCTTATGTTGAGAATAATAGTAAGTCCTCTTACGCACAGACCTTCCCCCTGCCTGGCTCCAAAGGATAACCCCAGCCATCCCCAGTGGGTGCTTCAGACATTGCTTTGGGGTGAGAACATTTGCTAACATATGGTGGTACTGCCCAGTAGCACGAAGCTATTGGTCTGAGATTTATGCTCTAATGAGCTCTGTATTTGAGACAACTGTGTCACCAGATCCCTGTATGCTTCTACTAGGGAATAAGCCCTGGAGGTGGAAGTTTCCCAGACACAGACTGGCACAACACATTTCTAAAGCTATACATCTAGCCAGAAAATGGGGGAAACCTACCCTTTCCTTACATCTTACTATTAAAATAGCAGAAATTGTTATAGCAGAGAGGTTGCTTGCTATAGCTAATAACACCATGGAAGTCTTTCTGAAAACTTGGCAACCATGGCTAACCTATGTTGACAACTTGGGCCAGCGGTCCCTGGTTACGTACACTTAAATCACCCTAATGTCCCAAAAACTTACTTGCGTTGTTTCCTTGAAATTCTGGATACTCAGAACCATATGAATATTCATGTAAGCTGCAGCATTATGTCTAGTTATCTCCTTGCATCCTCTGCTACATCATGTTCTTATTTTGATTGTCTGTGTTATACCATATATGCCATATTGTGACTTGCCCCGTATGTGGGGTACTTTTTGGCGATTTCATTGTTAATGTGCTAAATGACATTACTGTCAATAAAACTTTTTGAAACTAAAAGATGAAATAGAAAAAAAAGTCTACTTTGTTTATAATTAACCGTTTGAGTACTTGGTGATATTTCTCAGTAAAAAACAAAACAAAACTATAAAATGAAAAAAATAGAATTTGATTGACTATTATGCTTAAGGTAGACTTTAACTTTTCAAATAGATTTGATACCTGAGGCCTGCAATGACTTGATTCTTGACCTTTGCATGTTTAACATAGGCCTGTTCCTTTCCTGTATTGCAGAAATGGAATTCATTGGTTATTTTATATATACTGTATAATTATTTCAAAAAGAATGTGAGATATTTTGAATTTATAATTTTAAAAAGGTTCTTCCTTTAGAACCATCAATATTTGATATTGGTCATCTCGGGGTGGGGGGCGATGTGGGGGGAGCTGGCAACTTGGATCACTTGACAGGCAGCCTATTGAGCCAATCAAAGTGCAGGGATTAAAGCCAATGGACCTGTCGGGAGCTGGCAACTTGGATCACTTGACAGGCAGCCTATTGAGCCAATCAAAGTGCAGGGATTAAAGCCACTGGACCTGCTGGGTCTCAGGGAAGAATCAGAAGCTGCTGCTACTTAGAAGGAGCGCGAATAAGTTAGCAGTGCATGCTACACTGCACTCAGGGCCGGATTTGTACTTTCCAGTGCCCTAGGCCTGCTGTCTCCAAGCGCTCCCCCCCCCCCCCAAAAAAAAAAATATATATTTTGTCCAACACTCTGACTAGCGATCATTGGTTTGAATGGGCTCATTTCAGTTGTGCTGCTCTGCCCCCTATTCAGCAAATAATTCCTGTAATTTGCGCTCCTGCCCAAATGTGCACAGCGGCCAATAGTGCTCTGGGCATACATACTTGAGAAATGATGCTGATGTATTGTCACAGGAGCCCTAGTGGTCGGAACGTGAAATGCCTTCCAAACGGTGCCAGCGCACGGATCGTGCGAACTCTGGTCGCAGTCAATGCGTAGGAACCGTTGGGAATTGGCCGCAGACAAACCAGAAGGAAGCCTGTGAGGTACGGTAATTACAACTTTACACACTATTTCAGGGTATAACTGCCACCACCTCTGTTTTCTGAGACAGAGGAACTCACTAACTGGTTATTTCTCTACCTGAAAATAAAAACGGTTAACACACTCTATTCTGTCTAGATATCAACAATAGTAACGTCTCTTCAGAAGTCTGGTTCAGTTGTGCGGCTGATAAGCAGGGTAACGGAACAGTGAATGACTTTGATGAAGTCTTTTATTCACGGCAACATAAATAATTAATATATACAGACAATTATTAAAATCACAATTATTAAAACAGTAATAGCCAGTATGAAATAAAAAAGAAGAAAATACTTAGGGTTTGTGGAAATATGTCCATTCTGGGAAAACTTGTAGAGTTCCTTTTGTTCAGTTTCAGCAAAGTTTAAAATCCAAGCAAAATGTAAAATGTCCTTTGTTCAGTTCAGACAAGATGGCCGCTAGCCATGTGTCCTTTGTTTCAGCTCAGACAAGATGGCCGCCAACCACATGGTCCCCTGGCTGGCAGTGTGCTTTCGTGAAGGTGGAATTTGGAGGACTGAGGGCCCGCCTGCCAGCCATGTGCTTTCGATGAAGCTGGTTTGGGGGTGTGGAATTGCCGGCCCCCTCTGAGTTACCCACCAATGACAGTTCATTCCCTCTGAGAGATTTTAGGGCTAAACTTATAAACTGCCGTAACTCACAAACGATACTTATTTTTAGGGGGATAACAGATTAACACTTGTCGGAAAATACAGATTAATATGACATCAGACATGGCTAGGGCAGCGGGTCAGGTTCCTGAGAAGATTCATACCTGGGTTGTAGGGGCCCCGGGCCCCTCTCGACTGGTATCAAGAGATTCAGCATGACCCTACGGATCTAATGATACCGCTCTCATAACTACCCTATTTACTGTATTCTGTAAATAGGCAAAAAATTATATAATACATTAATTTCTTCCTGGTAAGGCTGCAGCCAGGCTGTCTGGTGTCAAGCTGTGACTAGCTTCCTGGGATCTCCCTGTATGAAAAGGACCTTTTGGTTCCTTTAATTAACATCTGAATGTGAAATCAGCTTGGACAAGCTTTGAGTTTACACCTCTGGCTAACAGGTCACAGGCACCAGGTTTCATGAAAAGAACTCTGCTGCTTTTATGAAGACAGCAGAGACCCTCTAGGCTGGACTGCCTGGTATCCACAGACATGAGATTCTGATTTGGCAGCGCAACGGCAATCGAGGCAGGAAACCGATTGCGGTTGCGTTTTCCTTTCTCACGGCTGTTCCGTGACACCTCCCCTTCCTGATGCTGTGTGGGGGGTTGTCACCAAGACATCCGCCGTAGCAGCCATTGGCGCTGTTGGGTCTAGTTCCCCCTGACACCGGGACAGCCCATCAGCGTTCCGGTGTCGGCTGCCCGCTTCGTGTCGGCCAACCTGGCTGACGGGTCTCGAGCTGCCGGCACGGCGGGAAAACCCATTGGCGCCTGCGGCTCGGTTCCACTGGACAGGTCGTGGTCTGCTACCCTCAGGTTTGACCCGACATGGACCGTTCTGGACAGGGCATTTGCGCCACTGCGGTCGGATGTGGTGTCTGCCGGGACTGCTGACAACGGGCAGTGGTTTGGGTAGGTCAACAGCCAGCCCACGCAGGGGTTCCCTGCTAAGTGGCTGTGGACCCAAGGGAACCCCGCGGGAATCCCTGGACCTTCCCAGCTCCTGACAGACGGCACATGCTTTGCAGTAGTTTGCTACATCCCTGTTCATCCTGGGCCAATAAAACTGTCTCCGAATATAGGCAAGTGTCTTGCGGACATGTATGACTGGTACTTGTCAAGAATGCGTAACACTGTACCGGCCATGGGCAGGAGCAAGAAATTACAGGGAGCGCGAGTGGCCAGAGCATGCGCTGCTTCTTTGTCCTCTGTGCGACTCGCTGCAGTCGGAGCCACAAACAGGTGGCAGGGCGGTGCAATGGAGAGAAGCCCATCCAAAACAGAGAACAGGACCCACTTTGGATGTTCTGTTGTAATTATAGTGGACCTGAACTCAGAACTTCCTCTCTGCTCTAAAAGATACCCAACAACATAACCTTTAAATAAAAAAAAATATTTGTTACAGCTGATACAAATCCTGCAATAAATCTGCAGTGTGTCTACTTCCTGCTTTTATGGAAGCAGACATATTTTTAACATCCTGTTCTTTCAAATGAGCTTAGATATTGTGGCAGTCAGGTGACACAGTGTAGAGATCAAATTACAACTTGTGACACAGAGGAGGGGGAATTAGACAGGCTCTCGAAATACATACATGGTACAGCTCTCTGTTTTCCTTCTGTCCTGTGCAAGAGTTCAGCTCCACTTTAAAGCATCTGAATGACATTTATTTATATTTGCTGAAAAATCTATGCATCTCTTTTGAATGCTGAATGTACATATGGTGGTGTGCTCTAACATATTGACAGTATACGGGAACAAAGTCTGAAGAAGGCTTATTAGCAGAAAGCTTACTCTTTTTCTTTTAAGCCAATAAATGGTATCACCCTGATTCAAAACTCTCTGCTTTCGCTGATGGCTAAGAGGGTACAATGCTCTACTGCTACAGGAAGTAGAAGAATACCAAACCATACACACTAGCATAGAGGTAGTAACAGTTCAGGTGCAGTGCTGCTTGGATACCTTTTTTCAAAATCCGGATTGAATTCGGATCCGGATACCTAGATATCCGATCCGAATCGGATATCCGAGTTTGAAATTTTGGAACCCGAATCGGATATCCGAACCCAGTATCCTAGATATCCGCCCAGATTCGGATACCCGGGTAGAAATCCGGAAGTGGGTTATAAATTGCCTTTAAAAATTTTTTTTTAGGGTAAATGAGGCATGTAGCATCATTTTCTTTAATGATGTGGGGACTTAAAATCCCCCCTCAAAAAAAAAATTATCTCTCTCTCGGATGGGAAATCCAAGTTTGCTCGGATAGTGCTATTCGGATTTTAAAAAATATCCGAATTGCTATTCAAAGTTCGGATAGTGGAAAAAGTTTGGATTATCTGGGTAGTTCGGATACCCAAATATTGGATGAGCACCACTGCTCAGGTGTCCTTTAAAATGACAGTTTAGCAATGAAAGGGAAGAAAACAGCATTTTTATTCTTGCAGGTCTCATAGATGGTAGGAGCTGGAGGACAGAAAATGAGTCAGGAAAGAGTTAACTAAGGAAGAAGAGACCACTGCTAGCTAAGAAAAACAGTCATAAATTAGGATTAGATACATTAATTAACAACTGCTGGGGTCAGTGTCAAAGCTGTAAAAGAAACTAGCAGTGCTCAGTGATGTTTGTGAATGCCTGCATTAAAACTCAGTGGAAATTAGTTCTATCTGCTTTGTAATGTAAATCCCTTTTATTTCTCACATCCACTTGTATGTCCATCATATAGAAGAATGATTGTTCTAATACATCAAGAAGTGAGAGAGAGAGATGCAGGGTTTGGGGAACTCTGGAATTCAGCTATTAGTGCAGAGCAGGGCGCTGGCTGGCTGCGCTGTGGGACCAGAAGAGATGATTTACTTTGACATATGACCTCTTCTCTCTCCAAGTCATGCCGCCCTTCTTATCTTATCTAATTTTATCGCCCTAGGCCGTGGCCTTTCTGGCCTTTTCAGAAATCCGGCCCTGACTGCACTAACCCGCTTAGCGTGCGCATAACTCATGTTCCTCTAATTAGCGCAGCTTAATGAATCAACCCTAATGTGAGGGAAAGGATTCTTACTTATATCAGTTTAGCTGTCACAAACAATCATGTTGATGACATCTATTTGTTGTTTACTTAGCAAACAGAAGCTTCTCTCCTCTTTTTCATACATCATAGTAAGATCTCCCAGTGAGCTGTGTGCAAGCATAATCACATGAAACCTTTGTGTCTACTACCTTTGGATTAAAGTCCATCTACACAGTTCTTTAACCCTTTCCTCCTGCATCTTCCAACTAGCAATTAGTTGGCCATGCTGCCCTTTATCTCCCTTTACACTTACACATCGGAGTTTCCATTCTCTTCATTGCAGCAGTCAAGCTTAATGCTGGGAACACACGATGCAATTTCCCACCCGATTGGCGGGAATTGAGCGATTATTTATGATGTGTCTGATCCGTTTTCAATTGAGAAAGGGATCGATTTTGTGAAGTTATCATTGAAAAATGGATTTGTTTATCGTTTGGGAACAGTTTAGACAGGTACACACGCTACAGCTTCCTGTCCGATCACTCATCAATCGGATGGGAAATTGCATTGTGTGTTCCCAGCATTATGCGGCCACTTCTGGGAGAGGGGATGATGTTTGTGCAACTTACTCTGTTTCTTTACCATTCATTGGTGGAGAGATGTGGCTGTTACAGTCACTGACCTTCCCCCAGCATATCAAATAGAAGGAGTGTGGCTATTCCATATTAAAGTGGGATTGTCATAAAAAAAATCAAATTTCAATAGCAACTGGTCTGAGTGTATTAAGTGATTAAGATGCTAATCCTGCATTCAAAACTTTCAAAACCTTTTCTGCTGTTATGGTTTGGAGTTATCACATACCTTAGCAACACTGGCCCTTTACGTGCCATTGCCAAACAGTTGCATGCTGGGGGTCTTTTTATCTATAATATTTTCCTCCTCTCCCCTTTAATTCCCCTTCCTTCCAATGACATAAGACAGTGCACTTCCTAGTATAGACCTCAGTGGGAGTGTCTGAAGACTCTGGGAGGAGAGCGGGTAACGAATACGCAATTAGCAAGAGGAGAAAAAAGTGAGGGAGTAAATGATGTCAGGAGGTCAAAGGTAACAAAGATGGAAACTGCCTAAAATAGGATCGCCTGCTTTTCCTTTATAAAATTCACAGGAATCATAACGTGGACAGTGCAATACATCTGTTATGTAAGTAGAACTAGTTTATATATATATACTTATATACTGTATGTGTTTTTGATTTCTAGGTTAGCATGAGTCAGAACATCCTCTCTGATATAAAATATAAGCAACAGCATTTGCATTAAGCAACAGCATTAAGCAACCTTTAAAGAAAAAACATTTACTTGTTACAGCTTACAGAATTCCTGCAATAATTTGCAGTGCGTCTACCTGCTTTCATAGAAGCAGACAAAGGGTTAACATCCTGTGTTTACATATTAGTTGTGTCTGCTGAGGATTGCCAAATTTCTGTGCTGACACAGTTGAGAGATCAAATTACACTTGTGATTACTTGAAGATGTGGGCTAATTATACAGGCTCTTCTCTCTAAAAACACACTGGGTGCATTTCTCTTGTGTCCTGTGCAAGAGTTCAGGTCCACTTTAAGCAGCAGGGATCTCTGGGATGCCACAGAAAAGGAAGCAAAAGGGGGTAGCGGCAGCATGATCAGAGCCATTTAACAGAGCATGGTTGTCTTCAAGGAGCTTGGTATCCTGTGGCGCAC
The DNA here is from genome assembly GCF_040937935.1 of Hyperolius riggenbachi. NCBI lineage: Eukaryota > Metazoa > Chordata > Amphibia > Anura > Hyperoliidae > Hyperolius > Hyperolius riggenbachi. The sequence continues at coordinate 144,385,648 of NC_090657.1, forward strand.
AAAGTTGAAGACCCCTTAGGTGGCTAGGGAGTAGGTGGAACACTGCTAGGGACCTGGGGAGCAGAATGCTTAAGTTACTGAAAAATTGTGAAATTTGGCTTTAATACTTATTCATTGTACCTTTGAAGGATATGGCTTTGGAACACAGAATTTAAGCTTTTAGAAACATAAAATATGCACTGTAATGGTTTCATTAGCTTCTTATGCAAATAGCTGAGGGCTTTAGGTGAGTGGAAGTGGGGTGAGGGTTCAGCAACCATAGTTCTGCCCAGTCAAGGCACAACAGGAAGATGCAAGTGGCGGCCCTCGGAATACTGCATCTGACAGCCAGCAGGACAGAACACTTTTATGAACATGAAAACATATTTGGAATTGATTTTAACTAACTACCATAGATTTTTTTTTATTAGATTTGTGTATCAACAAAAGTTTTCAATGTGATTCCCAAAGTCTCGCTTTAAAGAACAATTGAATTAAGTTTTATTAGATTGTACACTCAGCAACAACATTATTTTGTTACTACTTTTAGCTCTGTCAACAAAGATATGAATTCTTTTCCAGGCAGATTAAGCTTATTCTGTTAGCTTAAGCTTTGGAGTGAACCTGAAGAGGGCCAGAAAAACATTGATACTTACCTATGCAGAAGTAGGGCTCTGAATCCCATAGAGCCTTCCCAGCCCTCGCTGTGTCCCGTTAAATCAACCGCTGTTCAACCTGCAGGTCAAATACCTCTTTGGCACTCCTCATGCAGGTTCTGGAAATACTCCCATCTCCATATGGATGCTCCTGTTTTTGCAAGCCTGCACAGAGGAGTACCAAAGGCCGGGCACATTTTGGGATTGGGGTGGAACAAGTGGATGGAGCGAGGACTTCTCAATCAAGCTTTCAAGGAGGTCTGCAGGTAAAGCAACCAGTAGTTGTGGTGCTGTCTTGAGGGTTTGTCATCGCTCCTCTTCCGATGTCAGCTGCTGCGTGGCTAAATCAGGGACATGAAAGGTAGAGGTGGAAATAACAATGTTTTCTTGCTTGGGTTGCTAAAATGGTTAACAATAACCTTGATGGAGAGACTCTTTGGGGAATCAAAACTTTTCCAGGTAATAACTTTTGAAAGACAACAGTTTCAAAGAGGCACAAATGACAAATGTTATTCGTATCCCTGTGCCCAGGATTGACTTCTCCTGTAAAACCCTTTTAAAAGGTAAATGAGCTTATACAATGATGATTATTCATCTTTCTGCACATTATATAACTGCCAAAGTATCTATGCAACTTCACACCCGGGATGTGCCTCTTAAGGTGGTCATACACTGGCAGATGGCCACCAGATTCAAACAAGAGATAGATTCCTTTCTGATGGAAATCTGATCAGATAGGGATCTATTATGGCCACACACCACAAACAGTATTTTAATAGGTTTTAACTATTGCCACCGCTGTGCAGGGTTCAATGGCAGGCCCCCTAGGTCTCCTGCTATCTAGTGCTCTCCCCTGGGCCCCTGTAGAGTGTTGGCAACAGAGTACACTCACCTGTCTGGCGATTCCTTCTGTGTGCTGTCTCCGTCCGCGCTGGCTGCCTGTTTCCCTGTGATGTGATGCGGCCAGATCAAGGGGAACAGACGCAGCGGCATGAATGTAGACAGGACACAGGTGAAGTGGGATAGCGGACAATTCCACTGCCAACACTCTGCAAGAGCCCCAGGGAGCACTATTCTAGATAGGGTGAAGCCAGGGGGTCTGACGATTGGCCGTAAACCTACCACCGCTACCTTCACGTACCCGCTCCACCCCCTTTAAAGTGTGATTGAATCTGGCGGATATCAATGCCCCAATATGGCTGGCTGATTGTAGCTGTGATCGAATTCAGATGACAGAGTTTGATCGAAACTACAATCGGCCAGCCACATTGGGGCAACGATCTCCGCCAGATTCATTGATCAAATGTGTCGGGTAAAATCTATGTGTGTGAGGGCACCTCAAGACAATATGATGTCAATGGCCAACTGCTTTGTTCTGTAGCACAGTCCCTGTAAATTATGTCAATTGTCCACTCTGATCTCTTTGTAGCTACTTTATGGTATACTGTGGCTCAGCCAGATGCAGTAATTGCAAGCCCCATCCCCCCCACGTCTGTCATGTACCACCTGCAGAGAGGAGCAGTTAACAAGGTTGCAACCAAAAAAGGATGCAATTGTTATTTATCGGATATACCTGTAAATAGCCGTTACGCTATTGAGCGGACGGCTGCAATTAAATTATTATTTCATGTATTATTGTTAGCTGTTAAGCTATTTGGCAGCCAATTGCGATTGAATTGAAATGTATCGTATTATTGTTAGTAGAGATAAGGGGGTGTTAAGGTTAGGTTGTACATTATTGGTAAATTTACTGATAATGTAATACTGTAATTCAATTGTTATTACTGTTTTTGTTATCATTATTGTTATTTAACGTTGCGCTTAAATTATTATTTACCATTATTGTTATGTAATGTTGCGCCTAAATTAGCTCATTACTTTTTCAAATGTATCACAGCAGAGGGAACAGAGGCTCGGCTTGTCTTTGTTTGCTGTGAGTATACTGGATATACTGTGAATATACTGCAGAGGGTGTCCTTTTTATAACATGCCCCTAACCACTGTCTTATATACGTTGGTGACATCCTGGTGCATGATAGTAACTCTACTATTGGACTTCCTAGACGAGGCATCACTGATTCACGCACATGCCTTTGCATTTCTTTTAATTGCCTACAGAACCTCTAAGGATGCTGCTTATGTGCAAAACGTGCATTAGATAGATTAGATCTGTGAGTTCTTCTTGATCTATTGTATGTAATATGTTAAGGACTCTATAAGAGTAATAATAAAAGTTTGTAAGAGATCTACGCCACCCACAGGGCTGGAAGTGGTATATATTGAGGCTGCATGATGTGTGATCTTATGTATTTCTATGCAGGCCTCAATTATTCCATACTTTAAATGATCTTTGCATTGAGGCTGTATTGACATTTTATGCAAATCTATTAACAAAATGAGGTTTTGGTATTTAGACACAATTGTATATTCTGTGACTCAGGAGATGTTTGTTGTTTAACAAACAATTAGCCCGTTCAGACTCCGTAATAGTGTGTATTTATAACCTGCCGGAGTGTTTGTAGTGAATGGAGAAAGCCGATGGTGCTTTTGTTCAAATATACCGGTATTCAGTATGGAAAAAGAAAAACATCTTCAAAAACTCAGAGATTAGATCTTTTAACACGAAGGGCCCTTTCCCACCACAAACTGTGACGATCACAAACACGCTGCAGTGTAGCGATTTTCACCAACTAAAGCTGGCCACTAACGGTCCAATTTCTAGCGAAAAATCGTTAGAGTGATCTGAAATTCTGATTGGATTGGTTGTAAATAATCTCCATTGGTGGACACAATCGATTATGAACGAGTGAAAAAAATGTCGCCCGAATGAATTTTCGTCGAACGAAAATTTGGATTTTCTTGGTGGTCGTGATAGATAGGAAGCAAAGATTGGTTAGTTGATGGTGTAGTGAATGATTTTTCGTCCGATCAGAATTTCTGATCGCTCGAACGATTTTTCGCTAGAAATTGGACAGTTAGTGGCCAGCTTTAAAGTGAACCTGAGGCGAAGCTAAGGGTAAAAAAAAAGATGTTTAACTAAGGGGAAAGCCTCTGGATCCTGTAGAGCCTCCCCACACCATCCTTCGGACCACCCTTGCAGCTCGCAGGCTCTCGATAGAAATCCGGCAAGAGCTTGTTGGATTTTTGATTGTGACAGTGCTCCTCTTAATGTACAAGAGCCTCCATATACAGTGCTGCGTAATATGTTAGCACTTTATAAATCCAATCAATAATGATAAAACACAAGTAACTCCGGATAGCTGTGCAAGTGCAGGCGTTCTTGCGCAGGTACAGCCGTGCTCACGTGGCTGCAGCATGTCCTCACTCCTGCAAAAAGAGGAGCGTGTTCGCAATCTTCAGGAGGGTCCCGGTCAGCGGAGATAGGGGTGCGGAGGGCACAGGATCCAGAGGCTTCCCCTTGTTAGGTTAGTATCTTTTTGTACCCATGGCTTGGCCTCTGGTTCACTTTAAACATATTAGGAATTGGAACCAATCTCACCCCCCCATAAATTAATTACTTACCGTATGAATATCCCAAGAGGTATCTTTGTTCTCCCTTGTGGTGTCCTGGGTCCTCCATTCATGTGGTGTCCTCCAGTCCTCCATATGGTGCCGTCCTCAGGAAGCTGTCGGGTCAGTGCACAGTGACCTCTGGCTGCTATTGAGCTTCTCTTACTTCAGCTTGTCCTAGCTCGCTCTCTCTAGTGACTTGTCAGGAAGAACTGAGCATGCACAGGGGACTGGCAGTGGGCGTAGAGAGAGTGATAATAGGCGGCAAGGGTGAGGAACAGACAGAGGAGCTCAGCCTCTTCCTGTCACTTTGACAGTATTGTTGAATATTTCAACCAGGTAAATTCGGGCAGTTGAATAGACAAATGGACTGGGTATAGAGGTATGTATGCCCTAAAATCACACACCTACTGTATGTAGCCAGATAACAGCACAGCAGTGTGGCACAATTTTTTGTGCGATTGTCGAGATTCACATTGCAATTCTGCGATGATTGGGGGTGAGGTTTGATGTCACAGAGGGAAATAAAAATAAAACCTGATAGTACGACATTTGCTATATGATTTTCTTACACTCCACTTGACTTTAACCAGGAAAAATGCAAATAGGCTCTAACATAAACTATGTCCTTCTATGTGCAAGTAAAACAAGGAAGGTCACCAAGAATATTAGCTCCCAATTACACGCATTCATAAATTGAGGTCTCTGTAGAATTCTAATACTAATTGCAAGATGGCCAGATATTTAAACAAATCAAGATTTGTAGCAATTGAGCCACCAGCTTATAGAAATGTAAATTGTAGGGTGTTCATGGATAAGTGGAATTCATTATATAAAGAAATCTATCCTTCAAAGCAAGCCTGAACCAATCAAAATGTGATCACATCTCTGCCACTGTTTACATAGTTGAAGGTAAAATCACTATTTTACTAGTGCACCCTGCCATCCAAGCTTGTTGGCTAGGGTTGCACAATGTGCTTCAGCCGTGTTTGGGGGTCGCCAATTTTGCTATCTGCAAGTTCTTAAAATGACATTGCCCGTATTTGACTCTCTTTTGATTACAATTGCAGTAGGTAATGGCTGCCTCTAAGATTATCTGAGGTTTAAGCATTTACGTTAGCAGCTGACAGGAAGTCCTGTCCCATTTTTACTTCCTGCCTGTTAACTGGTAGTAAATCAAGTGGCAGGAAGTAGGGTTATTTGATAAATAGTTCACAGAGATAGAATAAAGGCCCTTTCACACTGTGGAGTTGTGTTGCAGCAATTTGCTGCAGCTTAAAGCTATTCTAATGCAAGTCTATATGTAAAATCATATTACCTGAAGTGCGTTGCGGTGTGCCGGAAGTCCTCATCTGACGCGCTACCAAAACTACGTTACCGCACGTATCTGCGGCGATGTGCAGTGGACTGTGTGAAAACCCGCCGCAGGTTTGACTTTTTCGCAGCACACCATCGCTTGGCCGGCTGGAAGTCACTTCCTGCTTGGCCGGATACCAACAGGCAATACCGCGGTATTCCCTGATGGCCTGTTTTTGGCAGTGCCATTTGCAGTGTGAAACTGGCCTCAAGGTATGTAGCCAATTACGCTTCAGATGAGAACCACAAACACATTTAATTTAACAAATGACACCCGCTACTGCTTGGATGGAAATAGCCAAGCCTTACCGGTCTGTTGTACTGCGCAGGCAACTTGCACCTGAGCAGTGGCATGGACCTGATCCAGCCGTGCTTTTTCCAAAGAAAGCTGAAAGGAATGGAGCTACTGCGCCTGTGCGACCTGCTGGCATGCGTTGACAAACTATTTTGTGGGGTTCCCAACACTGCAATGGAGGGACTTAGAAGGACGGGGAAGCCTTTTTTGGATCCATTGGCTTCCCCCTGCCAAAGTAAGTACCCCATACCCCGTGTTATGTAGCGGCACATCGGCGGCGAGCGTTAGAAACACGCAGCAAGCAAAGTGCTTGCTGCGTGTTTTAAAAAAAAAATTATGCAAATCGGCCCAGCAGGGCCTGAGAAAACCTCCTGCGCCGCTTACCCCGAGGTTACCGCCAGGAAGGTTAAGCAAAATGTAAAGTCTTACCGCATGATGATGATTTTTGCCCCAAACTGTTCAAAATTATTGATCAGACCAGATGGAAAATATCATTAGATCGGGTTTGGGAGCAGTGATAGATCAACAGGCCGCAGTGTTGCACTGCATCGAGCTGCTGTCAGATCAGTTTAGAACGATTTTCAGTAGATTTTACGCTGTATGCAATGTGTGGAAGGAGTAGACCTCTCTGATCAGATTCAGGATCCATCTCTCTGCATATCGGGTGGCAATCTATAGAACATGTATGGCTACCTTAAGATATGTCTGCTATGTTTTGTGTCACAGCTGTCCTTTTCAGTAATGGTGCTACTATAGCGGCAACTTGGGTTAATGCCCCAGTGCCCAGAGCTGGCTACCAGTCCTCCCCAGGTCTTCTCATAACTTAACTGTGCTTCACTTCCTTGCAGAGGTGCCTCTCCTCCATGACCCAGCGCATGATATTATGTAATAAGATGCCGCAGGTCACAGAGAAGATGCAGCCAGCAGGGAGGCGACAGCCGGCTTGGGGACCCTGCTAGAAATTTGGCAGCAACAAAGTCTCCCCCAATCCCACTGGGGGGGACTTTCAGTGGGTCTCCCAAATTTAATTTTGCCCGGGGGCCCCACTGTTGCTAGAACTGGCCCTGGTAATTTTAGAGGAGGTGATCTTTTATCCTCATCTGTTAGATGGCGGTGGTTCCTGCTGGAAAGAGAAAGCAGAAGACAGACAGATGGGAGTGGAGGGTGGTATAGAAATGTCCTTTAGGCTGCTTAGATGATGTCCTGAAGGATGATTATATAATGTAACAATCCTCAAATTATTAAAATGCAGCATATGCCAGGCTGATTTATTTAGTATTTAGTATCAGATAATGTGGCGGAACATTACAGTCCATAAATTGGATTGGGAAAGGTTACAGTCTATACAGTGGATAGGGAAATATAACCATCTAAAAATGCTGACCAAACCCGTGGCAGTTTTTAAATCCTCCATTCAATTCAATCTTTTTATTAATCAAAGGTGATCAACAACAACAAATAACATTTGTAAAGCGCTTTTCTCCAAGTCCTTCATGTATCCTTTCAGCAAGTCCTTCATGTATCCAGGGCCCAAATTGTGCAGGGGCTAGAATGTCAACCCTCCAATCTTGAAGAGTATTCTCCATTTTCCTGGTAGCAAGTGCAGTGAGCAAAGGATCGGTGTAATGTGACAGTGGCGAGGCTGGTTTGTTAGCAATCTGGCAGCAGCATTTTGCACTAATTGCAGGCAAAACAGGTCCTTGTTTGGGAGGCCTGCATAAAGGGCATTGCAGTAGTCCAGCCGTGATGTGATGAAGGGGCAAACTAGGGTTGGGAGATCCTCTGGGAAATCAGATGTTTAATTTTTGCAATGCTCTTCAGATGAAAGTAGGAAGATTTGACTACAGCTGAAATTTGGTTTCTGAAGCTCAATTCCCCATCGATTAGTACACCAAGGCTGCACACAAGGTTGGAGCTGTTTATGTCTAAATTCCCAATCCTGATTGGTGTTGATTTAGGATAGAGCTGTTTTGCTGCCAAGTGCAGGCTTTGTCAGCATTCAGTTTCAATCAGTTGTCATTCATCCACTCCTGTAGCTCAGCTAAGCAAGAATTTATTTTTGGAGTAGGGTCTGCTCCACCAGGTTTGAAGGACAGGTGTAGTTGCGTGTCATCGGCATAGTCGTGGTCGTCAGGCCATGTTGTTGGATAAATGTACCAAGCGGTAACATGTAAATGGCAAACAGCAGGGGGAGGGGTTGGGGATAGGATTGATCCCTGTGGCACTCCAAATTTTAGAGGTGCAGGGTTGGAGGTAACAGGTCCTGGGGATACTCTCTGTTTTCTGTCAGTGAAGAACAATCTGAACCATTGGAGGGCTGAGCCATTGATGCCACAGTACTCCTGCAGTCTGTTGAGCAAGATTTCATGGTCAACTGTATTAAAAGCTGCTGAGAGATCCAACAGGATTAGGATGGAGCATTCCCCTCTGTCCCTTGCCATGAGCAGATCGTTGCAAGCTTGGATGAAGGGTGTTTTACAGCTATGGTGTTTCTTAAAGCCAGATTGTAGAAGGTCCAGGCAGGGCCGGCCCGCTCATGAGGCGGGGTGAAACTTTTGCCTCAGGCGGCAAATTTCCAGGGGCGGCACCTTTACCCCTCCTGTACACCCAACAGTAACCTTTACCCCTACTGTATGCAGGGCCGGCCCTAGACTTCTTGCCGCCTGAGGCAAATTTTTAAAAAATTGCCGCCGCCGTCCCCCCCGTCCCCCCCTCCCCCCGTGGGGGGGCCGCCGAGCTGGAGGGGTAGCTGGCAGGACGGGGGTATTGGGCCAGCGGCGGGGAGGGGGGTCGGACCCCCCCCTCCCTCGCCTGGGTCCCCCGTCCTCCGCTCCCCTCCAGCCTTAAATAGAAGCAGCCGCTATGTGTAAGAGGAACGGGCGGGGAGGACACTCACCTCTTCCCAGCGTGCGCTCCACTGACGTCACTTCCTGCAGCGTTGCAGGAAGTGACGTCAGTGGAGCGCACGCTGGATCGAGGAAGAGGTGAGTCCTCCCCGCCCGTTCCTCTTACACATAGCGGCTGCTTCTATTTAAGGCTGGAGGGGAGCGGAGGACGGGGGGCCCAGGCGAGGGAGGGGTGGGGGCCGACCCCCCTCCCCGCCGCTGGCCCAATACCCCCGTCCTGCCAGCTACCCCTCCAGCTCGTCGGCGGCGGCAATTTTTTAAAAAATTTGCCTCAGGCGGCAAAAAGTCTAGGGCCGGCCCTGGGTCCAGGATGTTGTTTGCTGAAAGTCTGGCTTCAAATTGCAGATAGACAGCCTTTTCAATAACTTTACCTAGAAGGCGGGGTTGGAGACAGGTCTGTAGCTGCTCATTGCATATGGATCCATGGAAGTTTTTTTTAAGAAGGGGCTTGAAGATTCCTTTTTTAGAGAGGTACGAAACCTCTCTGTTTGCAGAGAACAATTGACTATTTTTTGAAATGCTGGTCCAAACAGGTCGGGGCATTACAGCATTAGCTTAGTTGGTCCAGGGTCCAGGTCGCAGGTTGTTTGGCGGAGGTGACGGAGGATGTCTGAGACCTCACTAATGATCAAATATGTCACTTTTGGAGATTATACTAACATATACATTTTATGTTTCTGTAAGATGGTTATCACATTTTTTGTGTGATTGTGGAACACGTCTATTTTTTACTTTATAGTGTGTTTGTGATTTTATTATTTTTATTTTATTTCTTTTACTTCTTTTTAAACTGTTGATTCTCTTTTGCCATTCATTCCATTAATTTCCGGTCACTTTTCTCTCTTGTCCCGTTATAGTAAATATCTGTAATTGGGTCCCTGTACCGCTATTTGGGGTCTTGAGCCACAAAGCAGTAGTATGCTGTAGTGCAGTGCCAAGTTCACAGGTATGTTGGGCCAAAAAAAATTTCAGACTACATGGTGAAGGGCTGACTTAAAGGATACCAGAGCTGAACAAAGTAGGAAAAACGGAGAAGAGAGGAGGGATGTACTGGCAGCTGTCCTGATTCACACCACACCCCTTTCTCCTCTGTCCCACTCCTTTCCTACCAAAATGCCCCCAGCAGCCTCTTCTGGGGTAGCCGAGTAGGGTATTAATGCGCAGGTGCTTGCCCGGCTGCGGGCGCCCTGCATTGTGAGGTCTGGCTGGGAGAGTTTTGTACATATGCATGACGTAGCCCCCCTCAAAAGAAAAATACACATAATCTGGCAGCGCTTCCCCCCAAAATACACATAATTTCACGGGGCTTCCGCCAAAATACACATGATCTGGCAACGTTTTTCCACACAATACACATGATCTGGCAGCAGTTTTCCCCAAAATACAATTAGATAAGTAGCTCCAAAAACCATACCAGGCAGCGTCCCCACCACCCAAAAAAAAAAAAAAATAAGCAGAGTTCCCCTTTAATAAAACGAGCATTCCCCAACCCCTATAGCCCTGGTGTCAGTCTTGTTAATGCACAACTCATCTGTGTGGTGACTTCTGCAGCTCTGATCTCCAGCCAGTGTCACTCCCAGTGCCGATCTCCAGTCTTCAATCCCCCCCCCCGGAGTGCAGCAACTCTGGCTGTAAATATTCCAGAGTTTACTGAGCTGACTAGTAATGAGTTGCGAGTGATGCAGTTGGAATGTATATCACTCCACATCATCTCGGCATCCATTGCATCCGGCCCAGCGTGGGCTAAGATCACTCCGCTGATGCTCTGCCTTCTGGGATCTTGGAGGGGGAAAAGATGTGCAGGACACAGAGCTGGTGACTGACAGGCCGCAGTAGGAGGGGCCACCAGTGCTCTAGTGCATGGATTTATGGACGTTATTTCATTTAATTTAGGGCCTGAGTCCCCTGTACATTTTTCAGAAACACATTAATGTGATAAACAAAGGCTAGGTTTACAGTGGTCAGTTGCATAACGCACTTGCATTATAATGAGTGTAAACTGCAAACTAGACTGGACTTAGACTTTAATACAAAGCCTGAATGCAGCGAGTTAGAATAACGCAATCAGTTGCAACGTAGTGCTGTGAACAAGCCCATAGTTGACATGACGAATTGTTCTGCAACACAATTGAGTACTGTGAACTAGCCCTGACACACATTGCTGAAAAAATATAAAGATATAAGGGTAGACACCGAGAGCCCAGTATAGTGTAGCATGTACTGTAAATATGGATGTGAAGAGTAAGTATAAGTTAGATATACTCACAAACAAGGGATACCGCCCAGGTAATCACTATGAGGGCAGGTGGGGAGATTCAACCTGTCCCCACTCAGGATTAAGAAGTCGCTCTCTGTAGATCGGGAAAAAGAGAATAACAACTCCCCTCCACCAGGGGTGGATACAACTGTAATGGTAGTACAGAGGCAGTAAAACAATATTTTTAAAAAAAATGTATTTATTTATTTATTTATAAAGCACCAACATATTACGCAGCGCTGTAAATAAAATGAAGTAGGTAGTGGTGGACTTATCCCTCCAATGCAGACACAAAAAGATGCTGATTCAAGCAAAAATAAGTTTATTTACATACTCCGGACAGGTTGCAACGCGTTTCGCGGGTATATCCCACTTCCTCAGGCAGTAAAAAGGAGCATATATAACTGTTGACAGGAGACAGTATACTAAGTACTTGTATGGACAGTATTGATATAAAAGGGTAACAAAATAATTTTAACAAGAGAATTTTTTTTCAAAAATACAACCAATAGTGTGAGTGTGCATCTAAGTACATAGATAGCTGCATACACACATGTGTATATATATATATACACGTGTTTAGGTGTGTAAATGATAGTGAGCAACCATTTATAGGTGTGGACTGGTCCTGAGTTGTGAGCGGTGGGTGGGGTCGTGTGGCCATTAGCTCTAACGCTAGTGAAACAATGGAAGGGAAGGTGGGAGGAGTAAACTCATAAAGTTGTATATTAGGGAGAGCTGGTGTGGGCTATTAAGAGCAGTAGGGGGGGCAGACCTACCTGCAGAAATCGGTATACTGTGCATAGTTCAAAGGGGAAAAGAAAGGCGTTTCAAAAGCAAAAAACACAAACACAAAAAACTCACCACTACAAAACACATTGCTGAAAAAATGCACAGTAGTGGGCAAGTGTGGTCAAGCCCTGTTAACTCATGGAATGTCTGCTAACGACAGTATATAACTAATAAAATAATAGGTGAGTGAGCACAAAACAGATGTGAAAGTTGTGCATGCTCAAACATCTGTTCATGTCACATTATTTTATGCCTTATATGGTTAACATTAAGTTTTGAGCAATAAGATAATAAAGCAAACCTGCAGTATGCTAAAAGTTTTGAAGGAAAAACATGGTGGGCTAGAGTACCCTCTAGGCCTCTACTCACCATCATCCTGCTTCTCAATTGTAACGATCGGTGTAACACAGAGAGGGTCTGATTATTGGTGATCTGCAGTATCACCAAAAATACAGATATACCTGATTATTGATGATCTGCAGTATCACCCATAATCAGATATATTACTAACCTCTGGACACCTGAGTAATATGAGTGTTTGGTGCAACAGTAATACTTAGTAATAGTAATTATTACTTAGTAATAGTAATACTTAGTAATAGTAATACTTAGTAATAACAGTAATACAACAGAAAGGTAATACAAGTCCCTAATCTGGGTGTGAGGTCCTTGATCATCAACACCCTGGAACTAGTCTGAAGTATAACAGAATGGTAATAGAAGTTCCTAATCTTGGGTGTGAGGTCCTTGATCATCAACACCCTGGAACTAGTCTGAAGTATAACAGAGTAATCACACAGATTCCTAATCTTGGGTGTGAGGTCCTTGATCATCAACACGCTGGAACTAGTCTGAAGTATAACAGAGTAATAACACAGATTCTGACAATAAGGTCTGAGTGCTTCCACGTAGTGATCGCAATGGCAGACAACCAGCGAATGACCAGTACCCAGTATATATAGCCCAGCGCTCTCCAGCGCCTCCCCTAAGTGCTGGACCAATAGGAACTGGTACAGTCGTCAGCTGACCGGCTTGGTCAGCTGACTCCCTTCTGGCTGTCATAAAAGTTCTGCCTCTCAGCGCGCGCGCGCGCGTCCTTCTAAACCTGTGTGGACTATCAGTCCCAGCCACACCAGACATGTCTTGCGTACCACCCGCCGCGCTGGACGCGGAGCCAGCCGCACCGCCATCAAGGCATGCGGCGGTTTCTCCGCGTTAAGCCGTACTGACAGATGTAGGCCCACGCGTGCAAACCGCCGCGTTGGATGCGGAATCTGCCGCCTTGTTCTGAGCGCACGCAGCGACTTTTCCGCGTTTTCTCACATCAATGTTTTCGGGTTCTCTCCCGTTATTTGTTTCAGGACCTCTTTTCCCAGCAGCTTCCTGGATGTGCATCACTGGCGGATGAACAAGCAATTCTGAACCAGGCATGGATGAGTTCCGAGCCACACACGTCCAGTGAAAGCGCACTTCCTTTTACTAGGCATGCTCAGTTCAGGACTCGCACATGCCCAGTTCCGATTCGCTCATGCACAACCACAGACATTTTCTCCAGATTATTTAAATGATAAGCCAGTGGAATTTTAAAAGGACGGGTATATTAGAGACCCCAAAGATTACAGTATTTTTCGGAATATAAGACGCTGTGACATATAAGACGCACCTAGTTTTAGAGGGCAAAAATCAGGCAAAAAAAATTAACTAAACCTAGATGCGTCTTTGGTGCAGGGGCGTCTTACCAACCTACTCCCCTCTAAAATGTCTCTATCTAGGCTACACTGGCCAGCTACACTACACTTCACTAATTAACCCCTTCTGCCCCCCACCAACTACACTACACATCACTACACCTTACTGACTAACCTCTGCTGTCCCCACCAACTACACTACACTTCACTAACTAACCCCTTCTGCCCCCCCCCCAACTACACTACACCTCACTTCACTAACTAACCTCTGCTGTCCCCACCAACTACACTACACTTCACTAACTAACCTCTGCTGCCCCCACCAACTACACTACACTTCACTAACTAACCTCTGCTGCCCCCACCAACTACACTACACTTCACTAACTAACCTATGCTGCCCCCACCAACTACACTACACTTCACTAACTAACCCCTTCTGCCCCCCCACCAACTACACTTCACTAACTAACCTCTGATGTATCTCACCTGATCCTGCCGTGGCGTTCCTGTCCTCCATCTGCTGTAATCCGAGGCTGCCCGATCATCCAATAATGAGGCTTCCCACTCATTAAGGATGCAGCTCTTTGGCGTCCCATCCGCCGCGTTCCTCATCGCTGCAGTCTCGGTATATAGATACTCCTCCTAGTTACCGCGTCATAGGCACTTCCTGGTTACAGCGCCCGTGACGTCAGGCGCACGTGCGCTGCGGGTCACACAGAAGAGGCACTGTAACCAGGAAGTGCCTATGACGCAGTAACTAGGAAGAGTATCGGGCAGAGGAATGCGTACACCGGAAGGCTGCAGTCTATATACCGAGACTGCAGCGATGAGGAGCGCAGCGGATGGGACGCCAAAGAGCTGCATCCTTAATGAGTGTGAAGCCTCATGATACAGAAGACATGGATCTGGATGATCGGGCAGCCTCGGATTACCGCAGATGGAGGACAGGAGCGCGGTGGCAGGATCAGGTGAGTATACTCCGGGACACCCCCCCCCCCAGTTTTGGGGAAGAAAAAGTGCGTCTTATATTCCGAAAAATACGGTATGTTTTATTTATTTTTTTACAACAGGGCTACCTTAAGCATATTAACTTATACATAAAATAACATGTTTAAATGCATAAATAAGAAACACTGATAGCGCAATATAGTGTAGTATGTATTGCAAACTGTGGATAAATGTAAGTGTGAGATGAATATACTCACAAACATGGGTTACCTCTTAGGCAACCACTGTAGATGCAGGTGAGGAGATTAGACCTGTCCTTACTCAGGATTAAGATGTCGCTCTCTGTAGATCAGAAAAGTAGGGGTAGGTAGGTCACCCCTCCACCAGAGGTGCTATTCGTGCTACTGACGAGCTACTGTTTGTCCCCTATCTTATTGCCTGATGTAGCGGGCTGTGCCTGCGAAACGTGTTGCATCTTTTGGGGTACCAATAATACATTTATTTGTTTAATTCAGACAGTATTTTGAGTCTGCTTTCCGGAGGTAAGGCCACCACTGCCTCCCAGCAAATTTTAAAAATGTTATTACTGTTTATCCTGCTGGCGCCTCTGTTCTCTTACGATAATGTTTAAATGCATGTGCTACATTATTTATTTAGTGCCGACATCTTCCGCAGCACTGTACAGAATATATTCTCTTGTCACTTAACTGTCCCTCAGAAGGGTTCACAATCTAATCCCTACCATAGTCATATGTATCATGTTGTGTAGAACCAATTTAGGGGGAAGCCAATTAACTTATCTGGATGTTTTCTGGATGTGAGAGGAAACCAGAACGACGGGAGGAAACCCATGCAGAGAACATACAAACTCTGTGCACAAAGTGCCCTGGCTGGGATTTGAATTTGGGACCCAGCGCTGCAAGGCAAGAGTGCTAACCACACTATGCCATAATAATGTTCTATGAATCAACCCTTTCAATCTTAATTCTTCCTTCCTTAAATTTGTTCTAATGATTTGGCATTACTCCCCTTTTATAAAGTGTTGAATGAAACTCCTTTGCTATATATTATTTTGTATATTGAGCGGTGCTGTCCTTAGAAAGCAGACATTGCTTTGTAAAGTGGGTTAAGTTGACAAAAGCAAGTGCAGTATATGTAATATTAACCACAAGGTTGTAGAATTTTTAGCTTTTATTCTGTAAAGCTCTTCTTTATTATAATTATACCTGTGAATCAGAATGTTATTCTGTGTAAGATGTGTGGCCTTTATAGATGTTAACTGCGTTTTTGTACTAGGTCTTTATTAAGACCATTTTAGCTGTACAGCTAATTTATTTTATTTTTTATGTTTTCTGTCTCTCTGAGAGTTATATACTGTGTTTGTAATATTTTCCTTTATTGTCTCAAGGGCTGCACATGTGGCAATTTTTTTTTTGCGTCCTCTATTCAATTCAGTTGTTTTATTACTCAAAAATGTCACTTTCAGTTATTACAGACGAGCATTCATTTTCTGCTGTGATAAGAGGATTGGATCAAATAAAAAAAAATATTGAAGCTTGTTAGGAATCAACCTAATGTTGACCAAGAGCTCTCATTATCCTGGCATTTCTGTTTTGAATAGGTAATTTTCCAAAAGTCAATAATTTCTGTTTTGATGTGTGGACAGAAATTTGAAGCAATTTGAACCAATGAATTAAATAGAAACTGTTAGGCCTGGAACCCACTTGTAATTGCAAAATCGCAATTGCAGTCGTCCAGCTTTTTGCTAGCGTTTTGTAAAGCGATTTGAGCAGAGATTCCTATCGTTTTTAGTATCAATTGTATTTTATGCCTAGTGATTTGTGATTTTTTTTGGGCTGTTCAGGTAGTAAAATTGTTGCAAAATAGCTTTTATACAGCGATAAACAATTATGCAGCGATCCTGTACTTTGTAATAGAGCGTAAATGCTTCAAAAATGCCGCAGACTTCTCTAATTGCAATCGCTGTAGTGGGTTCCCATCCATTGACTTGTATTGGCAAAGAGCTTTTCATACTCGCCGAAAGCACTCAAGTGAGTCCCAAGCCTAACATATTCAATTTCTATATTATAATTGAACATTTTTTATAGAAACATGAGGTTACCATAATATTTATTATGTGTCCTGGATTGCATAAGAGGGTCTTCCCTTCACCTCCTGTCCAAATGACGGGGGGTGCCAAGCAGCGGCAGGTCCAGCTTCATATTTTTGGGGGGGCTCAAAAGGGGCACAATGGCTGGCTGACAGGGCTTAAGGGGGAAATTGCGCGGCGAGCGGAGTGGGCGTGGTCATGACGTTATGTGGGCACTGCTAACTGTAATGTAGTTGTACCAGCTAATGTAGTTACATAAAAAAAAAAAATTAAATAAATGTACGTAATGACAGAGACTTTCACCAGTAAATGCACGTAATGAGAGACAGCGGTTTACCACTATATGCACATAAGAGACATCATTTCCCCAGTAAATGCATGTAATGAGAGACAGCGTTTCCCCAGTAAATGCGCGTAATGACAGACAGCGTTTCACCACTAAATGCACATAAGAGACAGCATTTCCCCAGTAAATGCATCTAATGAGAGACATCGTTTCCCCAGTAAATGCACGTAATAACAGACAGTGTTTCACCACTAAATGCACATAAGAGACAGCCTTTCACCAGTAAATGCATGTAATGAGAGACAGCATTTCACCAGTAAATGCATGTAATGAGAGACAGCCTTTCAATAGTAAGTGAACGTAATGAGAGACAGCGTTTCCCCAGTAAATGCACGTAATGAGAGACAGCGTTTCACCACTAAATGCACATAAGAGACAGCCTTTCACCAGTAAATGCATGTAATCAGAGACAGCGTTTGCCCAGTAAATGCACGTAATGACAGACAGCACTTCACCACTAAATGCACATAAGAGATAGTGGTGGGCTGGGCGGAAGGACTCAGGCCTGGCTGGTGGTGGTAGGCTGGGGGCCCCAGGGAAGCTCAGGCCTGCCTGGTGGTGGGCTGAACTGGAGGCCCCAGGCCTGTCTAATGGTGGTGGGCTGGGGGCCCCAGGGCAGCTCTGTCTTGCCTGGTGGTGGGCTGGAGGCCCCAGGCTCAGGCCTGGCTGGTGGTGGTAGTGGTGGTGGGATGGGGGCCCCAGGGCAGCTCTGGCCGGCCTGGTGGTGTGCTGGAGGCCCCATGCTTAGGCCTGGCTGGTGGTGGTGGACTGGGGGCCCCAAGGCAGCTCAGACCTCCCTGGTGGTGTGCTGGAGGCCCCAGGCTCAGGCCTGACTGGTGGTGGTGAGGGGTGGGTTGGGGAGTAGAGGGGAGACAGAGAGAGAGAGGGAGGGAGGCCCCAGGCTCAGGCCTGGCTTGTGGTGGGCTGGGTCTGAGAGCCCCAGGCTCAGGCCTGGCTGGTGGTGGTGAGGGGTGGGTTGGGGAGTAGAGGGGAGACAGAGAGGGAGGGAGGCTCAGGCCTGGCTGGTAGTGGGCTGGGTCTGGGAGCCCCAGGCTCAGGCCTGGCTGGTGGTGGTGAGGGGTGGGTTGGGGAGTAGAGGGGAGACAGAGAGGGAGGGAGGGATACCCCAGGCTCAGGCCTGGCTGGTGGTGGGCTGGGTCTGAGAGCCCCAGGCTCAGGCCTGGCTGGTGGTGGTGAGGGGTGGGTTGGGGAGTAGAGGGGAGACAGAGAGAGGGAGGGAGGCTCAGGCCTGGCTAATGGTGGGCTGGGTCTGGGAGCCCCAGGCTCACATGTCACATCAGCATCACATCACATGCCTCTCCCAAAAAAAATCATTCAAGTTGGCTGCCTACCCCACGGTAACCCACCTCGAGTCACTAGTAGTCACACAGTCTGGTCTGGTGTGGCTGGCTGCACTGAGTCCCTGGTGCTGCTGCTGCTGCCTACAACGGCTGTTGGTCGGACGGAGCGAAAGTGGCAAGCTTCTCTCTGAAGCTGTGCGAGCCAGGCGAAGGGGAGACTGAGCGCGCTGCACACTGCGTGAGTGTCACGTGACGGACGTCGTCACGTGACGTGACTCAAATTTAACTGCCCCGAATGTCCTCTTACCTTGCGGGCTGCTCTGACTGTGCCTGGCTGCACCTGTCAGTATAATTACCAGGGACGTCTGACAGGCCAGCCCTCTTCCTCCTCCTCCTCCTTCCTTCCTTCCAAGTTTCGAAGTTCTGAACCGCACGGCCACGGCCCGTGGGGGGGGGGGTCTTTATGGGGGGCTAAGAGGTTGACAGCTGGGGCTTAAGCCTGGGTAAGCCCCAGTGTGGCGCCGCCACTGACAAGTACTACACAAGGGGCCTGATTTGTGACTAAAGCGTCACCAAAAACCTCCAAGCATCTGCAGTGGGACATCACCAGTGATGCAGAATTCTGGGATGCAATACCTGGTGTTATAAGAGGAGGAGTCGGGGCAGCACTGATCAGAGCTGGAGCAGCACATATAACTATTCCACAGTGTTTTTATTGTGTTTCTCCAAAAATAAAGCAGGGTCTTCTATCAATTTTTGCTCCAAAAGATACGTTGGGGGTATTTTGAGGGGATGTCCTGTTTTTCCCTGAGCAATAATCTTCAACAAAAAAATGAAATTCAACATTTATTAAAATATAGTCATGTCATCACATTCTGAAACATCATCATCCCTCTCCAAATCCTGAATTCCATCATGAATTTCTTGTGACTTAACACCTTGATCCCGAGCTACCACAATAGCAAAGTATTCAATAAAATAAACCATTGTCAATCAATGCAAGCATGAACTCTTAAACGAGTGAAGGAACTCTACCCAAAATGTCACTCAGGCTTCGATATGTGATCCAATCTCCCCATTTAGAAATTAATTTATCCTGGGAATCGTGCAGGGTGTATGCTATTTTCTCCATCAATAAAATTCAGTCAATTCTGGACAGTTTCCAATGAAATGCAATCAACTATTGCATAGCACCTAATAACACATTTACTAGTGGTCTAAAAGGTTTCCTTACCTGTTTTGAGGGCAAAAACAATAAAGCATTTAACATATCAAATTTAACCTCGATTTTCAGGACTTCTTAAACCAGATTTGCCGTTTTCAACCAGGTATCCTTTGCCACAGGGCACTTCCAAAATATATGCTTAACCAGTTCAGGACCATATGCTTACACCCCCCCTAGTGACCAGGCTATTTTTACAATTTAGTGCTCTGCAGTTTAGCTTGCTGCAGAGCCATATCACTTAACACACAAGTGAATCCCCCCCTTTTCTGTCCTCTAGAGAGGCTCCGATCGCGATCCCCTCTCATAGGCTGATGCCTCTCTAGAGGAAAGCCGAGTGACGGGGCTGTCCCCAGTACAGCACTGCAGTAGATCGTGATGCGGGATTCCCGATGCCTATCGGCGTTAGACCCAGTAGAGTTACAACCTCTAAAACATAAAGAGGAAGACTGAGGAAACATTTTCTGCACACTGTCCGGAGTATAATACCATCTGGTAGCTAATTTTTACACAGTTTCTTTAATAAAATTAGATTTAGAACTTCTAGCTATATTACAAAACATACTAGAATACTGCTGGTCAGTACTATGAGAACCCCAATCCGTCTCCCAATCTTGCATATGACTTGGCCTCACCTGACATGAGGAGCCCTGTAGATGAAGATACATTCTTGATATTACACCAGATTTTGTGTGGGGATGCAAACAAATTTGTTCATAAAATGTACAAATATGTTCAGGGGGGAATTTGAGCATATCGAAAAATTTCAGATTGTGGAATTGTTGTTATAGACAATGAGCGAAAATGGGATACATGTGTTAGCTAACTAAAACTTTCTGGCAATAACTAGGTTATTATCGATCCATCACCTAAATGCTTCAGTGTTATCTAAAGCTGGCAAAAAGTTTGGATTGCCCAAACAAGAAAGAAGTGCAGGTTTTACAGAGGCCAGGGGGAAACAAAAACGTATTGTCTTACAAAGCCGCTAATGTTGCCGAACAATTTTGTTCAGATGGGAGACGGTTTGGGGAATAAGGACCGAGTTTCATAATTCTTGTGACTATTACTTTTCTCCATGTACAACAATCTACATTTACCGAGAGCCTTGCACTTGCCAACCCTTATTGTTTTTCTTCTCATGGGGTCTTTTGGGTGCCTATCTTTTGGGGGTGTCGCTTTCCTGCTGCATTCTATTGCCAATTACTTTTTTACATGTATACCGTAGCTTCCTGGACACTATTTAAATTGACTTTATTTATTAATAGTAATAGGGCATATTTTTGGTGTAGGGCTTATATTTAGCTTATATTTAGCATCCTAAAAAATCCAGAAAAATTATGCTATAGGGGCCCATACACTCAGCCGATTTTTGGCCGATCGATTGAAATCGATCGATCGATCAATCACAAATCGATTGACCAATCGATCGATTTGTGGTGAGATGGTTTATCATTTTGCATTGGACCTAATAGAAATCTGATGGCAAAAAAATGCCATCAGATCGATTTTCCATAGATTTCATACTGAAATCTATTGAAAATCTGTTCCTAGTAAAAAATGTTCCTAAACACATCAGATAGATCAGAAAATCTGTCTGATGATCTATCTGCTGCTAATTTTAGTGTATGGCCACCTATAAGGCTTATAGGTTGTAGGGTATTACAACCTATAAGCCTTATTTTTGTTGTAGGTTTCTTTCTTTCTTTCTTTCTTTTTTTTGTAGAAACTGGGTAATAGGATTATTGTAGCATCAAAAGAGGTTGAGTGCTGAAAATTATATTATATTACATTAACAAAAATTGTTATAGGGATAGTTTTCAGGAGTCACTGCCTTCATCAGATCCTCAGAATCGGCATCAAACTGTACAATTGTTCATTTGAATGTACAGAGCACCAGGCAATGCTATCAATCAACGAGGGCTCAAAAGGGAAAGATCATGGTCTCAGTAATGACCCGGGCTTTTTAAATTACTAAATTCCTTCATTGCCACGTTCACCTGTGTGATCTGTATCCTGTACTCAGGGCCGGATTTAGTAGCAATGAGGCCCCTGGGCAAAATTAACCTGAAGGTCCCCTGAAAGACCTTCCCGACCAAAAAAGAGGCAATAGGAGCCATTTGATGCAGCAAATTTACCTCCAGGCCCCTGACCTGGCTACCCCTCTCCCCCCAGATCACACTCCAACCTAACTGTGCCTTTGGGGGCCCCTGCAGTGTCTTCGGCAGAGTAGCGACTTGCTTTTCCCGGCAGGTGCGCTCCTCTGTCAGTCCTTTGTTGCTCCATTGCAGGGTCCCCAGGGAGCACAGGTAAGTTGGGGCAGAAACCTAGGGGGGCCTCTACATGCTCTGGTACCCTGTCGCAATTGCCTCCTTTGCCTCTATGGAAGTGTCGGCCCTCCCTGGACTAGTATTGATGTGTTTATACGCGTACTGCATTCCTACCTTGATGAATGGATATGCCTCTTTACACGTTACACATATCCTGAACTCTGATTTATAACTGTTTATACAGCACTGGATTGTCACATTATCTGACTGTCTATTTATTAGAATGTTTTTGTGAAACTATCCAGTGCCGATTTTGATGATCTGATGAAGGGTGCAATTCCCAACAGCAAATCTTATGACAAGTGTTAGTGCACATAAAAAGACAATCCTATTTAGTCCTCAGCAGATTCTTGGGACATTTCTAACAGAAACTGTCAGATAAAAGTGTCAAAGTTTGCCGCCAGTCAGTAGATTAGTGCAGGTGTTGAAACGAGTAACAATCACTCCTGTTCTGTACAGTTAATTACTCTTACACTCAGTGCTGTTGCTATAGTTGCCAAGAAGTTTTTACTGTCAGTTTTCAAATCCTTGACTGGGTGCTAATTAATATGGAAAACTAATAAATAACATTTAATTGCAAAGCAAATTTGTCATTTCTGTATCTATGCTTATGGCGACTTTTGTAACTGACAAGAGGGATTCCTCTTTAATGATCCATGGGCTGTGTGCATTTTAGGATACATGAACATGCATTGACCATGCCAGATACTGTGTACAAGTCCTACATGATCAAATTTTGATGTACTGCAGTTTGTCCATTTATCAAACAGCAATGCTTGATGACTATTTTGGCTTCCTGGCCATAATATTGTACATCTAGTAGCATCTACCACTTATCCCCCCCCCCCCCCCCGCCTGCACTGTGTGCACATTATATCAACTGCAGGATACAGACCACCAAAACTGGCTGTACAAGGACAGGTACAGTGTGGGAGAGGTGTGAGCAGAAGTAAGGTAGTGATTACCCCTATTCAGAGCAAACAGAGATAATCATTGCCACTACAGCACCAATACAGATCTGATGCAGTGACAGTAGGGGGGCCCTCAGGTCCAGGGGCCCTGGTTTACTCTGCATCCCCTATTGTTATAATTCTTATTGTTCCAGGCTGCAGTGTATCAATGGTTCCAGTTTATCTCTTTATTTTTTTTATTCATATTGAGGGGCAAACCAATAACTGCATTTCTGCGTGTAAGTACAGGTATGCATTAAGGTCATGTAACAACTGATTTCTGCTTGGGTGGCTGCACCTTTCACATCACCACTGCACTTTGTATTGGCATTGCTGAATAATGCAGAAGCTGCTTTTGCCAGCCTGCTGCCTTGACTCATACATTGCCTGTAATGTCACATCTATCTTGTTACCTCGACAGCTAATTCCTCGTCACATTTCTCCCCAGCGTCTCACAACTTTCAGTCAGTGTAACACCCATCTGCCTCTCCCCAAGGTCTGCATGCTGGGTCCCCTTCCCCCCTCCTCAGACAATCTCCTTCCTGTTCTCTCCCTGCTCCCCTGTGTAATCTGCAATGTGCTGTGTCTTCCCTCAGGTTAATCCTGCTCAGTCACTATCATCTGCTGCCCCCCCCCCTCCCCTCCCGCTACATCCACAGCCCCCTACATCTGTCTTCTGCTTTCCTCTTCCAATCACAACCTTTCACTCCTGACATCTCTCTCTTTCTGGTATCACATCTCAGCCGGTGATCCTCCGGCCTCATCACCAGGGGGGTATTTTTACTGGTTTGATATATAAGATGTGTTGTGATGGGCACATGTGTCTGCTAGATACGTATTTCAAGTTCTATAGTCTTTATATTTTATGATGAATTCATGTGCGTGTGATATGTTCAGACATCACACCAGTAATCTGTCATCTTCTATATCATCATGGTATCTTCCTGTCTATCTCTAGCTATCCGTTCATGTATCTGTCTATCTATCTGTCAATTTTTATATGATGTATCGTCATAGTATCGGCCTATCTTTATCCATCTCTCTGGGCTCAATTCACAAGGATTTCTTTACTTCAAGTATTTTATTATCATCTTACCAAATGTGTTTATTATTTATCTTGTAATTCACTCCAAAAACAGTACAAAATTAATCACGTCAGGGTTTTTTCCCTTATAAACTAGAGCATTTTTCACCTTCATTCAGCAATAACCTTAACACTACTTATCACACCTAAATGATCTATACATTTTTTCGACACAAATTAGGCTTTTTTTGGGTGGTACTTTTTGCTAAGAATTATATCATTTCATATGCATTTTAAAAGAAAGAAGAAGAAAAAAATTGAAAAAATTAAAAATGATTTCTCAGTTTCCATCCATTATAGTTTTAAAATAAAATGTGCTACTGTAAATAAACCCCACACATTTTATTTGCCCATTTGTCCCAGTTATTACAAAATGTTATTCCTAGTACACCATTGTTTTTCTTGTGAAATTCCCAATCAATTTGATGTGTCACATGACCCTCTTCCTATTGAAAAAACAAAAGTTGGATTCAAAATGGCCGACATCAAAATGCCCGCTATGGTCACCACCCATCTTGAAAAGTTTCCCCCCCCACATATACTAATGTGCCACAAACAGGAAGTTAATATCACCAACCATTCCCATTTTATTAAGGTGTATCCATATAAATGGCCCACCCTGTACATTGGACACTTAGAAACATATCTGTATATTTACCAAACTGTGCACTACCACGCGACGCCGCACGCATGCGGGTGCTGCTCATAAACAGGAAAGGACAAACCTCTACTGTACCTCCCTGGTAGCTTAAGTACAGTTTTTAGGGAAGTAGAAACTCGTCCTGTGGGAGGGCAAGTGATTAATACTTGCTTTTGTATTTAACTTTTTAGTTGTCTCCAAAATTCTTCTGTGCCAATTACAGAAAATGTAGCATTGCAA
This sequence comes from Hyperolius riggenbachi, assembly GCF_040937935.1. NCBI lineage: Eukaryota > Metazoa > Chordata > Amphibia > Anura > Hyperoliidae > Hyperolius > Hyperolius riggenbachi. Next base: position 144,410,258 of record NC_090657.1, read on the forward strand.
AATATACATTGAAGAGGCACTGTAGTGACATATAGCAAAATGTAGTAAATTAGTAAGGGTACCCATTTTAATGTGAATTATCCTGTTTTTAGAATCAGACACATTTCCTATATCTACTGTTACAGGGTGGCTGATAAACCATGGTATTAAAAGCGATTGACAGAAAAAATGTAGCTCCACAGATATTTAAGTATTTAGCTTAAAGAGAGCCTGAGGTTGGCTCAAAAAAAAAAGTAGGCTACCTGATCCGAAGAGCTGAATGAATCAGGTAGCTGCAAAAAACTCTGCTCCCCGCCGCTCCCTTGGGCTGCAATAGTCCACTTTCACTTGCGTGACCTCTGGGGCACGACACTGCACTGAGAGACTGTGTTGTCTCTCATAGCGTGTGGGGCAGCGTCAGGAGGCGCAGCCAGGGGAGAGAGCTGCCCAATGGCAGCTCCGGAAACCCTGTAGGAACGCCTTTGGCTAGTATTCAGAGCCGGGACAAGGTCCTCCAGCACCCAAGGCTAAGACACCAAAGTGCGCCCCCCATCCCTCCCACCCCAACCGTCACACAATGATTGCTATTAGACAAAGAGGCTCCCCAGGTACGCCACCCCCCCCCCCCACACACACACACACACCTTAACCTCTAGTTATCTGGCTTACAGACACTGCCATGGATCCATTTTTCTTATTTCTCTCTGCTTCAAACACAATTGGGAAATGATAGCTGAGTGAGTTGTGTGCCCCCTCCTACACTGCGCCCTGAGACTGGAGCGTCTCTCGCCTCTGCCTCGGCCTGGCTCTGCTAGTGTTATATTTATTTATGTTTATCTCATCATGTCATAGGTCACTTCAAGTATCCTTTAATGGTGTCACCTGCAAAAATTCTCGGCCCGATCCAATTTACCTTTTCTTCTACATTTTCCCCAGATGATATTTTCACACCTTGCAAATAAAATTGCTGTTATACAATTCACTTTTTCTCCCAAGTTTTCTCCTAGGAGATAATTTTAATCCTCTGTTTAAAATAACTTTTCAGCACTCTGCAATTGAAAAAGTACCAAAAAGTAGGTAGAACGGTATTGTAAAAATGATTCTATTTTCTTGCTTGCTGGTAGTTTAAATGGCATTTTATTGAGAAAAAACTTGAGAGAAAAAGTTAATTGGATCGGACCCAATGCCTTTTTTTTCTTTTTAATATAATTTTTCTTTTTTACTTTGCAAAAGAGACAACAATACAAGCAATTTGCAAAAAAGATGAATGAACCATCCAATGACATAACGTACATGAGGAGAACATTTACTTAAGCGACAAAAAAAAGTCAAAACGTTCTTATATCTCAAAGCACAATCAGGTTCATCTTATTTTCCCTCTTTCTAACATTTTTAATATATAATATAAAACGTTGAAACCAGTATAACAAACGTGTCCTTTAACCCCAACAAGCTACTGCATGCCTCGCATAACAAAGTATGGCCTTCTTTTGACAATCAGAAAGATAATACAGGTTACGTCACAATTTACCCCGTATCTAGACTACTCTCTTCAGATTCAACAAGCATCGATAGAGGAGAGGTCTCATCTGCCATGAACTTCTTATAATTATTTTAGCATTGAAACTCCATCCAAGGGTACCGTATAGCTCTAAATTTATCGATCTGGTCTCTGGCCAATAGAATGGAATCCTCAAACTCCTGTATTCTATTGAGCCATGCTATTCAATCACAAAGCGTAGGAGGCGTGGGATCCCTTCACCTGGCCGGTATTAGGCTTTTAGCTGCATTTAACATATGTGGGATAGATGTTCTTGTATTTTTTAACAGAGAAATGAGTTGTATGCAATAATAGAGCATGACTTGGGTCCTACTGAACCACCCCAGTGACTCACTTAATAACAGCTAAAACCCTCAGGACAGTGCCAAAAGAGATGGAGTAAGGATCCCTTCTCAGAGCAACCTCTCCAACAATCTGAGGGATGAGTATCATAAATCTTGCCTAAGTATTCTGGCGTGCAGGACCACCTTACTAGCAATTTATAGGAGCTCTCCTGTATAACAATGTTTATTGAAGCAGAATGAATAAACATCAAAATTTTTAACAACCGGGCTCTGGTAAAAGGAGTACCCAGATCCCTCTCATACGCATACATTAAAAAGGGCATCTGGAAAAAAGGGCACGGGATACAGATTTAATTTTAAGATATTATCTATAACAATTTGTTATGGTTTCTAAATCATAATCTAAAATCAAGTATAAATGTTGAAAGTATGGTTAAAATTTTTTTTACACTTGTATTAAGCATAGGAAAGAAATTGTAAATATTACAGATATTTTACTGCAACTATACCTAACCCTACTCTCACACAAAACCCTCCCTCTCCTATCCCTAACCCCTAGACCTCCCTGGTGGTGCCTAACCCTAAAACTCCCCTGGTGGTGCCTAACCCTAAGACCCCCCTGTTGGTGCCTAACCCTAACCCCCCCCCCCCGTTGGTGCCTAACCCTAAGATACCCCTGGTGGTACTTAGCCCTAAGACCCCCCTGGTGGTGCCTAACCCTAAGACTTCCCTGGTGGTGCCTAACCCTAAGACCCTAAGGTGGTGCCTGACCCTAAAACCCCTCTGGTGGTGCCTAACCCTAAACTCCCCGTGGTGGTGCCTAACCCTAAAAACCCACCTACTTCGCTGCACATAACATGAATATAAAAAGCTTTATACAGTGGGATACGAAAGTCTGGGCAACCTTGTTAATCGTCATGATTTTCTTGTATAAATTGTTGGTTGTTACGATTAAAAATGTCAGTTTAATATATCATATAGGAGACACACACAGTGATATTTGAGAAGTGAAATGAAGTTTATTGGATTTACAGAAAGTGTGCAATAATTGTAATTGTTTAAACAAAATTAGGCAGTTGCATAAGTTTGGGCACCACAAAAAAAAGAACTGAAATCAATATTAAGTAGGTCCTCCATTCGCAGTAATTACAGCTTTTAAACGCTTCCTGTAGGTTCCAATGAGAGTCTGGATCCTGCTTGAAGGTATTGTGGACCAATCCTCTTTACAAAAAATCTCTAGTTCGTTCAGGTTTGATGGCTTCCGAGCATGGACAGCTCTCTTTAACTAACACCACAAATTTTCAATTATATTCAGGTCTGGGGACTGAGATGGCAAATCCAGAACATTGTACTTGCTCCTCTGCATGAATGCCTTAGTGGATTTTGAGCAGTGTTTAGGGTCCGTTGCCTTGTTGAAAGATCCAGCGCAGCTTCAGCTTTGTCACTGATTCCTGGACATTGGTCTCCAGAATCTGCTGATACTGAGTGAAATCCTTGCGCCCCTCAACTTTCACAAGATTCCCAGTCCATGCACTGGCCACACAGCCCCACAGCATGATGGAAACACCACCATATTTTACTGTAGGTAGCAGGTGTTTTTCTTGGATTGCTGTGTTGTTTTTCCTCCATGCATAACGCCCCTTGCTATGCCCAAATAACTAAATTTTAGTTTCATCAGTCCCCAGCACCTTATTCCAAATTGAAGCTGGCTACCTCAAGCGGCTCGGGTTGTGCTGTGGGCGGAGAAAAGGCTTCCTCTGCATCACTCTTGCACATCTCCTTGTGTAAAGTGCGCCGAATGGTTGAACGATGCACAGTGACTCCATCTGCAGCAAGAAGTTGTTGTTGTTAGTCTTTGGTGCTGGTCTGGGGGTTAACTCTAACTGTTCTCACCATTCGTCGCTTCTGTTTATCTGAGATTTTTCTTGGTCTGCCACTTCGAGCCTTAAAGGGAAGGTTCAGGGTGGCTCTTAAAAAAATAAAAATGCCCATCCACTTACCTGGGGCTCCCTCCAGCCGTGGACAGCCAGGACGTGCCCTCGGCGCCGCTCCGCAGGCTCCCGGTCCCCTCCGGTGGCCGACCCGACCTGGCCAGGCCGGCTGCCAGGTCGGGCTCTTCTGCATTTCAAAATGCGCCTCACGGGGGCGCGCTGACGTCACCGGACGTCATCCGGGCTGTACTGCGCAGGCGCAGTAGTTCTGCGCCTGCGCAGTACAGCCCGGAGGACGTCCGATGACGTCAGCGCCCCCATGAGGCACATTTTGAAACGCAGAAGAGCCCGACCTGGCAGCCGGCCTGGCCAGGTCGGGTCGGCCACCGGAGGGGACCGGGAGCCTGCGGAGCGGCGCCGAGGGCACGTCCTGGCTGCCCACGGCTGGAGGAAGCCCCAGGTAAGTGGATGGGCATTTTTATTTTTTTAAGGGCCACCCTGAACCTTCCCTTTAACTTGAACTGAGCCTGTGGTCTTCTATTTCCTCAATATGTTCCTGTGAAAACAGACAACTGAAATCTCTGAGACAGCTCTGTAACCTTTCCCTAAACCATGATGGTGAACAATCTTTGTCTTCAGGTCATTTGAGAGTTGTTTTGAGACCCTCATGTTGCTACTCTTCAGAGAAAATTAAAAGAGGAGGGAAACTTACAATTGACCCCCTTAACCATTTAAAGGGGAACTGAAGAGAGAGGTATATGGAGGCTGTCATGTTTATTTCCTTTTAATCAATACCAGTTGCCTGGCAGCCCTGCTGGTCTATTTCTCTGCAGTAGTATCTGATTAAAACCAGAAACAAGCATGCAGCTAGTCTTGTCAGATCAGACTTATAAGTCTGAACCACTGAAACACCTGATCTGCTGCATGCTTGTTCAGGGGCTATGGCTAATAGTATTAGAGGCAGAGGATCAGCAGGGCTGCCAGGCAACTGGTATTGTCTAAAAGGAAATAAGCATGACAGCCTCCATATACCTCTCTCTTCAGTTCCCCTTTAAGCCTCCTGGACATAAAATCTATGTCCAGGAGGCCATGTGCGCACCCGTGGCTGATCGCACTCATGCACGCGCTCTCCCGGCCGCGGATCATTAGCCCAGGAATCAATGAATCGGCCATGGTGCCCGATCACTGATTCCTCTCCCCCGCAGAAAAAGCGACAGCTTCTCTCGGAAGCCTTGCTTTTTCTGCCTCGTACGTCCCCCCATGTCCCTCTAAGCGTACATGTTACGCTTAGAGTGACGTCATGTAAACAAACCTAAGGTTGCCATCTTGTGGTCAAAAAGTAAAACTACATCTACATAAATAAAATAAACATATATTTACATTACAAAAATTACTATTTACATCATACCCTCCCAAAAATACCCAAATAAAATGTTTAATAATAAAAAAAAACATTACAATAAAAAAAACACATAAATATTTACCTAAGGGTCTAAACTTTTTAAATATCTATGTAAAGATGAAATATTTCTATTTTTTTTTTTTTATTATAAGCTCGTAAATTGTAAATAGTGATGGATGCAAAAGGGAAAAAATGCACTTTCATTTCCAAATAAAATATTGTCGCCATACATTGTGATAGGGACATAATTTAAATGGTGTAATAACTGGGACAAATGGGCAAATACAATACGTGGGCTTTAATTATGGAGGCATGTATTATTTTAAAACTATAATGGCCGAAAACTGAGAAATAATGAATTTTTTCCGTTTTTTTCTTATTCTTACTGTTAAAATGCATTTACAGTAAGGTAGCTCAAAATGTACCACCCAAAAAAAGCCTAATTGGTGGTGGAAAAAAACAGATCTAGATCAGTTCATTGTGATAAGTAGTGATAAAGTTATAGGCTAATGAATGGGAGGTGAACATTGCTCTGATGCATAAAGTAAAAACGACTGAGGGCTGAAGTGGTTAAATCTGTGGCCCTTGAGAAATTGGCCAAGTGTCATTAGCTTTTATCCTTTCCATATCTTTCCAGGCCTGGGGAGAATAAGGGATACCCCTCTACAGGAATCAAAGGTGAGGGGAATGGTGCCCAGTCAAATTTCTTGTGAATAATGTACCATTGGGCCCAATGCCTTTTAAGCTACCTTCAAGCAAGAAAGTACTTTTTAACCTACTTTTTGGTGCTTTTTCAATTGCAGAGTGCTAAAAAGTAAGTTTAAACAGCAGATGCAAAATTAAATTCTAGGAGAAAACTTACAACTGAATTTGATTGGGCCCTCTGTATTTTATACTTTGGTATTAGTCTGTACATCTATCCAGAGAAGGATTATCCACCAGGACACCTAGGCAGGTGATTGGGGCATAGTGGATGACAAGGGTCCACCTGCCACCTTCTTACACCTTTCTTCAGTTCAGCTTACCAAAAGGATAACAAGGGGGCACCGAATCTTCTACCTTGCCTTGGACTCCATTACATCTTAATCCATCTCTGCATCTATCTATCTATCTACCTATCTATCTATCTATCTATCTATCTATCTATCTATATATATATATATATCTATTGCTAGAGAGACAGGTAAATAGAACATTTTATAAAGTTCTGTCATCCTTTATTACATTTTACAAAGTACACTAAGTACCGTATTTTTCGGAATATAAGACGCTCCGGCATATAAGACGCACCTAGGTTTAGGGGGCAAAAATCAGAGAAAAAAAAACGAATCCTAGGTGCATCTATGGTGCAGGGGCGTCTTATGGACCTTTTCTCCCTAAACTACACTGCCCATCTACACCACACTGGCCTAAGCTACACTGCCCATCTATGGCACACTACACTTCACTTCACTTACCCCTGCTGCCCCCACTACACTACACTTCACTAACTAACCCCTGCTGCTGTAACAACCTACTACACTACACTACACTACATTACACTAACCAACCCCTTCTGCCACCACCAAATACACTACACTAGCTAATCCCTGATGAAACATCTCACCTGATCCTGTCGCCACGATCCTCTCCTCCCCCATCTGGCTTTCTTCATCAGAGGGCGCCCGTCATTCAGGATGCAGGTCTTCAGGGTCCAAGCTGCGGCACTCCTCTTCAGCTGCATTCTCCTCTCTTCATCCCAGGACGTCTTGTCATGCATTGTGAACGTCTTCAGAGCCCCAGCTGCCCGCGGTCCTCTTCGCTGCAGTCTTAGCATAGACTGCAGCCTTGCGATATACATGTGCTGCTGCCGCCATCTTTCCTAGTTACGGCGTCCTCACCCGTCGTCCTCCCTAGTTACAGCGTCCTTCCCCGACGTCCTCGATAGTTACAGCGTCCTTCCCCGACGTCCTCCCTAGTTACAGTGCCCTCTGCTGGTTGATCTGCGGCGCACATGTGCGCGTGACGTCAGAGGCACTGTAACTAGGAAGAACGTCAGGGGAGGACGCTGTAACTAGGGAGGACGTCGGGGAGGACGCTGTAACTAGGGAGGACATCGGGGGAGGACGCCGTAACTAGGAAGGATGGCGGCGGCAGCACATGTATATCGAAAGGCTGCAGTCTATACGAAGACTGCAGTGAAGAGGAGCGCGGGCAGCTGGGGCTCTGAAGTAGTTCACAATGAATGACAAGACGTCCTGGGATGAAGAGAGCCAGACGAGGAGGAGAGGATCGCGGCAACAGGATCCGGTAAGTATATTCCGGGGCCACATTTACCGCATCTTTGGAATATAAGACGCACCCACTTTTCCCCCTCATTTTTGGGGAAGAAAAAGTGCGTCTTATATTCCGAAAAATACGGTATACATTATACATAGTACCATTATACAAAGTTGTATTATCAACATGGGTTGGTAACACAATTAGGTATATACAGGGAGTGCAGAATTATTAGGCAAGTTGTATTTTTGAGGAATAATTTTATTATGGAACAACAACCGTGTTTTCAATGAACCCAAAAAACTCATTAATATCAAAGCTGAATATTTTTGAAAGTAGTTTTTAGTTTGTTTTTAGTTTGAGCTATTTTAGGGGGATATCTGTGTGTGCAGGTGACTATTACTGTGCATAATTATTGGGCAACTTATCAAAAAACAAATATATACCCATTTCAATTATTTATGTTAACCAATGAAACCAATATGACATCTCAACATTCACAAATATACATTTCTGACATTCAAAAACAAAACAAAAACAAATCAGTGACCCATATAGCCACCTTTCTTTGCAAGGACACTCAAAAGCCTGCCATCCATGGATTCTGTCAGTGTTTTGATGTTCACCATCAACATTGCGTGCAGCAGCAACCACAGCCTCCCAGACACTGTTCAGAGAGGTGCACTGTTTTTTCTCCTTGTAAAACTCACATTTTATGATAGACCACAGGTTCTCAATGGGGTTCAGATCAGGTGAACACGGAGGCCATGTCATTAGTTTTTCTTCTTTTATACCCTTTCTTGCCAGCCACGCTGTGGAGTACTTAGACGCGTGTGATGGAGCATTGTCCTGCATGAAAATCACGTTTTTCTTGAAGGATGCAGACTTCTTCCTGTATCACTGCTTGAAGAAGGTGTCTTCCAGAAACTGGCAGTAGGACTGGGAGTTGAGCTTGACTCCATCCTCAACCCGAAAAGCCCCACAAGCTCATCTTTGATGATACCAGCCCAAACCAGTACTCCACCTCCACCTTGCTGGCGTCTGAGTCGGACTGGAGCTCTCTGCCCTTTACCAATCCAGCCACGGGCCCATCCATCTGGCCCATCAACACTCACTCTCATTTCATCAGTCCATAAAACCTTAGAAAAATAAGTCTTGAGATATTTCTTGGCCCAGTCTTGACGTTTCAGCTTGTGTGTCTTGTTCAGTGGTGGTTGTCTTTCAGCCTTTCTTACCTTGGCCATGTCTCTGAGTATTGCACACCTTGTGCTTTTGGGCACTCCAGTGATGTTGCAGCTCTGAAATATGGCCAAACTGGTGGCAAGTGGCATCTTGGCAGCTTGCACGCTTGACTTTTCTCAGTTCATGGGCAGTTATTTTGCACTTTGGCTTTTCCACACGCTTCTTGCGACCCTGTTGACTTTTTTGAATGAAACGCTTGATTGTTCGATGATCACGCTTCAGAAGCCCACTCAGCCGCCGCCGCACGCGACCGCCGCCCGCTCACCCGCCGCACATCCGGCCGCCTACTCACACACCGCCCGCTCGACTCCCTGGCCCCGTCCCCGGCCTCCTGTCTCTGGGTCCGTGCTGCGCACATGCACAGTGGGCAAAAGCACGGACAACGCTACTCAGAGACTGGAGGCACGGACACAAAGGTTTTATTATAGAGGATAGTTGAGACAGAGTACAATTAAACTCATATATAAAAAAGGACAAATACTGTACATGCCGATATATACTGTTATGGTGGAATATGTTCATCAAAGAGAAGAAACAATAGTGAGAGGTCCCTGTCCTCGCAGGCTTACAATGTGGAAGGTCTAGTCGACTATCTGACCATCAATGTTATCTATATATAGTGAGGAATGATCACTAGAATCACACTCAGTAGAATGAAGGAGAGAGCATATGGGTCTGCCATAAAGCAGCTTATTCTGCGCTATGGAGAGGGGTGGGGGGAGGCAGCGCGAGCACCACCTGCATGAGCATCTCTTGAAGTCCCTGCAGGGAAGAAACAACATTGGGGCAGGCGATCTGACCTGGAAAATTGCAAAGATGAATGTCAGTGATGTTAAGGGACACCTGAACACACTTTATATTTCTGGCCAAAACAATCAGAAACTATTGTTGCTAAATAAAATCTAAAGTGTGGGCATGGTTTTAAAGTCTACGAGATTAAAATTTTGCACAGGTGGAAGGGAACATTTTGGGAACCAGCTACTGTTGTCAAATGGGACTGTATTGACAAGACAGGAAGGGACGAGCAATGGTAATTGCAAGGATACGTATCCCCTCCTGGTTAAGAGTAGACCATACAGCTTGAGTTTAAAGCATACCTTAACCGACACATGACATGGGTATATATCATACTAAGAACTTGTCTCTGTTCACTTTTATTTTTTTCCTTGCAAGAGTAAGTAGACCATTGTTGCAAATGAGGCAGTGAAATAACAGTCAAATGCAGCTGGAACTCTCTTGAAAGTAGCAGTAGCTAAAACATTTCTATTTGCTGATAACAGGATAGGGCTGAAAAAATTAAAAAGTGTTTCTTAATATTGTTGTACAGCTGAATGAAGCAGACTTACATCACACTGAAATGGCATGCAATCTTAAAAAATCATCCCTTTGAAATATGAAAATCTGAACTCTTTAAAGGGGCTGTTATATTGTGAGGATGGGGGTTTCCTTTTGGCACCAAGTCAATTTTGTGATTTAATCATATAAAAGTAAGCAAATGGATCTCTGACGGCAAATGTTGAGGGCTCTGGTCAGCGTAGCAGCTTACACTCCATTTAGTTGGCATGCATATACACATATGATGTCTGTAAGTTAATGTTGGAAGATGAAGGATAAAGTTCAATGCAAAGTATGTATCAGCATATCCTGGCAGAATCACAATATTACTTCCCACCCTCAATAAAGTATTTATATGAGGTAGTCAACCAAAGAACCAGAATTAGGGGCATTAGGGGCTAGTGAAGCCATTCCAGTTGATACTTCAGAAATGATCACTCCTGGAATATCTGCAACATGCCCTCATAGAGCAGTGGTGACCGTTGCTATACAGATTACAGGGCAAAAAATGATTTAAAGCGAACCCCAGTTGAGAGTGATATGGAGGCTGCCATATAATTCTTTTTAAAAAATGCAAGTTGCTTAGCTGTCACCCTGACCCTGTGTCTCTAATACTTTTAGCCATAGACCCTGAAAATCAAGATGATCAGGTGCTCTGATGCCTGACTAATGTTAAAAAGAAAGAAATATGGCAGCTTCCATATCACTCTCAACTTGTTTTGCTTTGGTTATAGTGTATGCCCCACATGCCTGCCTCAAATTGTTTCCGAATGGAAGAACAACATGTACCACTGCACATCTCTGTACTGTATATCTGTTGTACTATCGGATGTATGCTAACGTCTTTGTATCCTTGTGTTGTATATTTATTGTAGTATTGGATGTGTATGTTTAACGTCTATGTACTCTCTGCCTATGCCATGTGAACCACAAGCAATTCCGGGTATGACTTTGACATACCTGGCGAATAAATATGATTCTGATTCTGATTCTTTACGTTCACAAATGATGATATTAGAGGACCATCTGATGCAATGGCAATGGATACATTTCAACACCAAATGATTGTTCAGCGGAGGCAAATGATGATGTCAGTAATTCACTTCATAGAACTGCTCTTTTTTTTTTGAAGAATTTTAGGCAGTAGAAGACTTCAATTCCACCTGACTGAACAGGAGTAGTACTAAGAATACCTTTAGAGTTAACTAATTGTTGTTAGGAGACCTATGATGATGGCTCCACAAATTAACCTGATAAAACTGATGCAGCACGTGAACAAGGAATTCCAGGGTCCATTGTCTGTTCAGATGTGGCATTTAAAGTCAGCCTGAAAAAGCGCACAGATTGTGAGGAAATCATTTTCTCATAGTAACTGGTCTTTTTCAATGGTCTCAGCAGTCATTTTTTCTGCTCTTTTTAAGTCCTTTACCTGACTTGGATTCTTCACTGGCTTCCTATTCTTCTTCATTATCCACCTTTGTGTCTATACCTCCAAATCCCTTCTCCATCAGCCTGTGTTCATCTCATTTCTTCTTCCGCTTGGAACGCCAATACCTGTACAGAACAAAAACCGCTCTGTCCTATTAGCACAGGATGTTTAAATTTAACAAGAGCTCTTCATTATCTAGTCTGACCTATGGCGAGCTTACAAACATTTGTAGAATGGAATAAATATGGAACGTGTAAGTGTAAATAAACTTGTAACTGACTAATATAATAGAAGGCAGGTCTGTTGCTCCGGTATGTGTAAATATGATAATCTGGAAGACGGTTTGTTGCGACTTTCTAAAGAAATATAAATGACCCACAGGTTTGAAAGCTTCTTGATGTTTAAATCTCTGTTCTTCGACTTTTCCTTCGCCTTCATTACCTGCGTTGCCTTCAGTCTCGGAGCGGGAGGGAATTCTGTAGAAACACATTGTGCACACATCTGATTAGGAGGCAGATGAAATGGTTGGAGAATACATTCGTAACTCTTCAAGCATTAAGCAAATAAACCCATATTCTTTTTTTCTCCTTAAATTATAATTACAGACAATTGGACCATAAATTACAACCCTGAGGGTTTTTTTTAGAGACGTGGCTAAAGTGGAATTGAATCCCTTTCCATAATGATTGCAGTTGCTTTTCACAGGTAGAAAAATTCCAAAACAGCATTCAAGCCCAGCATGGACAATTGTCATGCACTCCATTTTGTACAATGGCTTTTCCATTTCAATCTGCAGCTCTCCCTGGTTTTCTGTAACTGCCAAATAAAGCCTTGCGACTGAACCACAACAACGAGTGTACTAGGAAGGAATCCGCTCTTTACACACCTCCTGGCTCTAAGGTTTGTGTTGCAGGTGGTGCGGACGTGCAAGCCAGACACTGGAGCAATTCGTGAAGAAAGGGAAGTCCACAAGATACCTTCAATGCAAAAAATCTTCTTCGGTTTTATGGAATGTTAAAACATTGGGGAAGAAAAGGCTTACAAGTTCCAGGCCTAGGAACGTGTAAGCCTTTTCTTCACCAATGTCTTAACCTACCATAAAACTAAGTAGATTTTTTGCATTGAAGGCGTGTTTTGCGGACTTCCCTGTCTTCATGAATTGAACCACAGCAACCAAACATATTTTGTATAGCACTTTCTCCTAACCCTCTGCATCTTGCTCCTGTGTTTGGCTCACTTCCTTTCTAATAACACTTGGCACAGAGAAGATGAGAGGTCAGAGTTTATGTAGTCTGTCGTGTGAACTATAACTTCCCTGATATTTCTTAACAAGCACTTTGGCAGTACCAGGACAGTAAAATAATGTATTGATCCCAATTCCCTGAGACTCATTCTTGTTTTCTTTCTTTACCTCCTCCTTTCTAAAGCTCCCAAGAGATTGAGGTGGTTGGTCTTGTCTAAGGGATAGAGCTGAAACCTGCCTAATTGTTTCCTCAACTTCAGGGATTACATGAGTTGCTTGGTTCCTGCTCCTACTGTCAAGGAGCCTGGCTATATACAGTAGATGATAATGCACCCCCTTCACAGATGTGCTCTGGAAGGAGGCCGAATGGCAGCTAGGTGGCACTCCTTCCTACAGTTCCTGATGTTGCATCCAGAATGGTAGGTAAGGGCCTCCTGCAGCCATGCCCCCCCTCCCATTTGCAACAGCAAGTAAAGAGGGTGAGTGACTGTAAAAGCCACAATTCTTCTCATAAAAACTGCTTAGTTTTGCAATAACATAGTCCCTAGAAGACCCAGCCCTGATGAACCCATGTGATGTAATCACATGGTGGATACATGTGGGTATGAAGATGATTTGAGGACAGGGTATGGTCGTCATGGTATGGTATGGTATGGTATGATAGGGGATGGGAGGGCCCCAGACAGGATGTTCAAGTAAAAAAAAACCTGGCCATCTGCTTTAGTCCTGTAATGTAGACTAAATGACAGTTTTATGATAATCTGTCTCTGCTGGTTCTGATGATATTTCATATAGCTGTGGGGCTGAGCTTGTGTTCCAGCAGAACCCCCCGACAGGCACACATTTTGGAAAATGTCAGCAGCTGCTACAGACTGTGCCCTGCTTTTACTCTACCCTGTTGCTGCTGTGGGCTCTATTGTTTCATTGCTGTAGTAGACATTGCTAAACATTCATTCTCCGTAGGGTGGCTTACACATGTCTGGCAGGCAGAAACAGGGATGTAGATAAATGCTACAAAATTAACAGATTAGTATTACTCAGCATCAGTTTAAAGGATTACTGTATTTTTATAGTACGGCATGCTTATCCATAGCACCTTTCCAGGACTGTGACTCCATTCCTGCCATGTAAACAAACTAACAGTGCAATACTTCATTGACTCACTGGTAAACCCAAATCCTGCAGAGAACAATAGGAGCTACATTGGGTCTACCATCAAGCATGCACATGCACACCATGGTGCATATGCCATGGTGTGGCAACAGGGTCATATGCATAGCCCCTCCCCCCCCCCCGTTCAGTGATGTACTCCCTACTGGGCAGGAAGTACGTCACTGGGATTCCCGTCTGTCCGTGCATGTGCGCCATGACGCACTGCGCTCCGCTGTTTACGCTTACTGTGTTGCCCATAGACTTGTATTACAATTACATGCTTACGGTAACACGCTGCAGCCCTTACATCGGATCGGATACCTCCAGCTCACCGCAACAGTCTGCAATTGGTGTGAAAGTCTCCATAGACTTTCATTGCTTTTGTGTCCTGTTGCGGTAGCAAAGGGCAACAAGTAAAAGGGGCCTTAAAGGACACCTGAACTGAGAAGGGTATGGAGGCTGCCATATTTATTTCCTTTTAAATAATAAGGGTTGCCTGGCTGTCCTGCTGATGCTCTGCCTCTCTAATACTTTTAGCTATAGACCCTGAACAAGCATGCAGATGTTTGACTGAAGTGTGACTGGATTAGCCCAATGCTTGTTTCGGGTGTGTTATTCAGACACTACGGGTGCCAGAGAGATCAGCAGGATGCCAGGCAAATGGTATTATCAAAAAGGAAATAATTATGGCAGCCTCCATACATCTCTCAGTTCAGGAAATGTATTGATAGGGGACATATACAAGCATTTTTGCAACTTTAAGTATTTAGAGGGCATTATTCTGTTAGAATCTAGGGGTCAGGAACCTTTTTGGCTGAGAGAGCCATAAACGCAACATATTTTAAAATGTTTTTCCATGAGAGCCATACAATATGTTTCAAACTGGGACAGTGCGCATGCGCAGCAGAGGGCTCATGACTCTGTTGCCATGGTGATGTGTATACAGTTGATCTGCCGGGCAGCGGATGTGTCAGACAGGTCTTCAGCTTCTCTTGGGTTTCAACAACATCAGCAATTTCCCCGAGAGCCAGTCTGGAGAAATACCGACTAACAGCTTGTGCAATTAGCTAGCTGACTTGAGGGTTGATTCACTTTGTAGGACGAGATCCCCGCACTTTGGCCCAATAGGCTGCCAGTCAATTTTAAAAATGTATGTTTTAGAGGTCTTTGCAGTGCTGCTGTTGGTTCCTATGCCTGTTATGATACAGTTCTGTGATGAGCAGTATCATGGTGTCAGTATCTAAGATAAGGCAGTATACTCATTATGTTACAACATTGTCCGTATATGCCAATTTATGTGTGAGGTTCACGTTTAAATGATCCTCTGAGAAGCCCGCAGCAAAGCCATCTGTCTATAAAGTTTGTCTTGCCTGACAAATCGCAGCGTAAAATAATACTTAAATTATTCACATCCTAAAATCCCGTCGTTTAACCCCTTCCTCGCTCCGACGCGGAAGAATTTTGGGTGGCCCAGGGGCTCATTTGTGTTTGTGCACCCATGCACGCGGTTCCTCCTCTTGCTTTGGGGGCAGAGAGACTCATGCAGGGACATGCCAGTGTGACAAGGACACCACAAGGTCATCTAGATGTTCAGATACTTCTGACAATCTGGAAAGCCCTTCTGATGCAAATTGCTTTGGGTAGGACGGTTTAATGCTTCCCGAGCAAGCCAGCTCAAAGCCATCGCTTAATTCTCGAGAGGTTAAAGAGCAGGTCTCAGGGAAGGAGAGTGAGGGAGAGCCGAGTAATAAGACTTGACCGTATGTGAAATATCACTGGATGCAGAAGCTTCTATTACAAATGAATAGGCTGGAATTATCTCACAAGGCAGGGGAGACGGCAGGCGATGATATTGTACGTCTTGTGGGAACAGCCTTCCCTGAACGAGCCGCTGCATACAGCGATCGCTATTGGCAAGGCTGCAAATCAAAGCATTCTAAATGAATGTTTAAAAGTTGAACAGCGCCATACCAGATTGGAGACTGCAGCAGCCATCAGGGTGCCCAGTGTTTATATAAAACACGCTGGGCACGGTGTCATTGAGTTTATTTGCAGTGCATTCTGGGGATTTCATTGCATGCCTGAGTACTTCTAAGGGGAATAGAGAGTGATTGAATAAATAATAAAAGATGTCTATACCTCTAAACTATACATCTATGTTTCTATCCTACAAATCTATATTTGTCTATTTCTATCTCTATCTACATATTATCTATCTATCTATCTATCTATCTATCTATCTATCTATCTATCTATCTATCTATCTATCTATCTATCTATCTATCCATTTCTTACAAACTATCTATATATGTAATCATCTCTCTCTCTTTATCTCTCTATTATTTATCCTATATCTGTAATCTATCTATCTATCTATCTATCTATCTATCTATCTATCTATCTATCTATCTATCCTATATCTGTAATCTATTTACTTTGTATATATATATTAGTTCCAGACTTGATCCATTTAGTAAGGTACTCTGTGATAGCCTTCCCTTAGTCCCATCTTCCCAGCTATTTTCAAACTGCAGCACTGTGTGCTAAATTAATTAACACCCTCCACTGCATTGGGAAAATAAGTAATAAGAGCGGTATCATGGCAGTGTGCACCTGGCAAAGTGGGTCATGCTGGAAGAAGGATGCTTTATGGAGAGAGGTTCTGCCGAGAGAATGATGGCTGTCTGAGGTGCAGGCTTATTGCTGTGGATGCACTCTGCAACTTATGTGCTGCCTCTGTAGAGCATTTTAATGGTATATTACACAGCAGAAACACCCACTGGGTGGGCAGCTGTTTAAATGTATATATAGATGTATACATTTTCGTTAATATGTTTTCTTTATTGTGTTAAGTGTTAAGATTTTTTTTTATTATTAGAGAGATGGCATAATACATCTGGAAATGTCATATGTATAATACCATCCATGCTTTGTTCAAGCTTATACAGCTGCTGCTGTTAAACAGATGTAATGGGTAGACAGATCACATTGCGTATGCTGCAGGCTGACTCACACAGGAGAAAGATCCAGTGTGGCCCCTTAAAATATGAACAGGCAGATCCTATTGCACATACTGCAGACTGACACATTGGAATGGGATCCAATATTCATCTCCCACTAGACATGATGTATAGGCAGTTTAGGTATTGCATGCTACAATGGAGAAAGATCAAGTGCACCTCCTCCTCCTACTAGATGGATAGACATATTAGATTACACATACTGCAGACTGACTCACACAGGAGAGGAATACAATATACCTCTTCTGCGCAGTACCAGTAGAGTATATAGATGCACAGCTTGGGCCTGATTCACAAAGCGGTGCAAAGTGTTTGCACGCCTGTGAAAAGCCCTTTATCACGCCTAAACTCAGTTTAGGCGTGATAAAATGAAACTCGCGCGAAATTCATTAAACCATATGGGCGCTGCGCGCGGAATTGCGCGGGACTTG
Source organism: Hyperolius riggenbachi (assembly GCF_040937935.1). Taxonomy (NCBI): domain Eukaryota; kingdom Metazoa; phylum Chordata; class Amphibia; order Anura; family Hyperoliidae; genus Hyperolius; species Hyperolius riggenbachi. The sequence goes on from NC_090657.1 coordinate 144,427,526, forward strand.
TTTCGAAGCAGACTAAACTCTTTATTTTTATTTTTTTTAAGAAAAATATGGTTACTATGTTTACTTTCATGAGCTCCTGAAAGCCTGAACTATGTGCTGCATGGGACAGCTTTGAGCTCTTCCGGCCGATGAGAGATTGTTGTTTCATCTCTGACTGCAAGAGATAAGTATCATTTATTGCAGAGAGCTTCTGTATGCAAGTTAAGGTGGCCATACATCAAGCGACTTAATGGTCGATCGCCCATCCGATTTGATAATTATTAACTATATATTCTAGTACCAAGCATAATAAATAAAAAAAGCATAATAAATAGCAGAAGGGAAGGTTTGCTCTTTGAAGTAACAGACTAAGGGCTAATTGTCACAAGAGCCCCACTGGCCGTGAACACGCAAAACCGTCCGATCCGATTCTAGCACACAGATTGAGAGCTATGGACGCAATCTGCGTAGAATTGGCGGAGTTTGAGCGTCACGACGCAGTAGGGAGCCTGTGAGGTTACGAAAATACACTTTTACTCCAACCCAGGGGTAGATTTGCCACCATCTCTGTTTTCTATCAGCCCAGAGAAAACTGCTAACTGGCTATAGACCTGTGAAACAAACAACCGGTTAAAACTGTGCAATTCCTATCTATCTATCAAAACAGTAGCGTCCCTTCGGAAGTTTAGGTCTCGTCTGTGTATACTGAATAGAAGGTTTTACTGAGAGGTAAAGACCTTTTAAAAAGCCTTTATTTGTTACAATATAAATAATTAATATATACAGACAATCGTGAACAATTAAACGATGAGAGACAGTGATAACACAGTACATAAAAGAAAAAGGGATAAAAAGAACGAATACTTATGATTCTGTGGAAAGTCCGTTCGGGAAAAGACAAAGTTCCTTTGTTGCAGTTAGTTCGCAATATGGCCGAACCACATGGCCGTTGCTCCGCCTGCAAGATGGCCACTGCTATTTCCCCAAGCAGTGGCAGTCTTTTCGGTATGATGGAAAGTGGGGGAATTGGCTGGGGGTCCTCATGCAATCAGTTTTGAGCACTGACATTTCTGGGCGGAGTCTCAAGCTCAGCCCAGGGGCGTGTCAGGCAGTGAGTTCTCAGGGGAGGAACTTCCAGCCATCCACAAAATATGTCCAATTTCATACCCCGCCGGGGTTTTGTCGCACATGCAAACCGATTTCATATTCAGATTGGGCTGAGAATACACGTTCATAGGACATCAAACTTGCAATATTTGGGGCGCACGGGGACCCCATTATTCATATCTCAGCCCCTGCTCGGGTTACCTGGCTATGTCTAGTATCACCATATTCTACAGAATTAGGGAAACAAAATTATGTAATTTTCATATTCCTCCCATGGATGGTATTTGCAAAATGTGACAAAGTTATCAACACCATGCATTCCATACTCAGTTTAGTCGGTGCCGTCAAGACTGGGAGGAATGTAGGTGTCAATAGACCTCATGCTGTGCTAGCTTCCCCTGTTGAATAGACTCTGTTGGTATTTCAGCTCTGCCCAATTAGCACATTAGTGTCACCAGAGCTTTTCCGGGAGCCTTAACAGGATTTCTTGCTAAACCAGGTTGCTTTAGCCATATGCTGACGCAGGCCCATTCAGCCCTCATGGCAAAAAGGGGGGGGGGGGGAAGGCAGGAAGGAAAAACTTCTATTTTAAAAATAAAGAATGTCAGTTTTCCGATCACGGTTGCGATCGGACACTCGGCCGCGAATCCTCGGACGACTGGGCGTCGCCCGGCGTCACACCTCCCCCTTCCCGAGCTCTGCTCAGGGAGGTGTCAACAGGACGCCTTCCGTAGCAGCTATTGGCGCTGTTGGGTCGGGTTCCCCCTGACACCGCGACAGCCCATCAGCGTTTTGGTGTCGGCTGCCTGCTTTGTGTTGGATCGTAAAGTCGTACTGCTGCAATGACAGGCTCCACCGTAGGAGCTTGCCGTTGGTTCCAGCAGTACGGTTTAGCCAACTCAGGGGATTGTGATCAGTGACGATCGTGAAGGAGCGGCCGTACAGATACGACTGCAGTTTCTGTAGGGCCCACACGATCGCCAGGCACTCCTTTTCAGTTGTGGAGTAGGCTACCTCTCGGGGCAGGAGCTTCCGGCTCAGGTAGAGGATAGGGTGTTCATCCCCCTTTCCATCCACCTGGCTGAGGACTGCGCCGAGACCGTAGTCAGAGGCATCGGTTTGCACCACAAACCGACGACTGAAGTCTGGGGCCTGAAGCACAGGGGCGCTTGCGAGGGCCTGCTTCAAGGCCTGGAAGGCATTCTCGCAAGCGGGGGTCCAGCTAACAACCTTGGGGTGCTTCTTGCTAGTGGCATCGGTCAGGGGCTTCGCCAGTGTACTATAGGCGGGAACAAATTTCCTATAGTAGCCGGCGGTCCCCAGGAACGCCTGGACCTGCTTTTTCGTGATAGGTCGAGGCCATGCCAGGATGGCGTCCACCTTTCCCGTGTCAGGTTTCAGGGTGTTACCCCCCACCCGGTGACCTAAGTACTGCACCTCGGTCATGCCAATCTGACACTTACTCGGTTTAACCGTCAGATTGGCCATGGCCAGCCTCTCTAGTACCTGGGACAGGTGTTTGAGGTGTTCTTCCCAGGTGGGGCTGAACACCGCAATGTCATCCAGATACGCTACAGCGAACCCTTGCATTCCCTCTAGCAGGTCGTTCACGGCCCGCTGAAACGTGGCGGGGGCGTTCTTCATCCCAAAGGGCATCATCGTGAACTCGAAGAGGCCGAAAGGGGTGATGAAGGCCGACTTTTGCCTCGCGTCAGGTGCAAGTGGTATCTGCCAATACCCCCGGCTCAGATCCATGATTGATAGGTACCTGGCTGATGCCAGTGTATCTAGCAGCTCATCAATGCGAGGCATGGGGTAGGCGTCTGTAGTGGTGATGGCGTTCAGTTTCCTGTAGTCTACGCAGAACCGAGTTGTCTGGTCCTTCTTGGGGACCAGGACAACAGGGGCTGCCCAGGCACTACTGGACTTTTGAACCACCCCTAACTCCAGCATCTCCCTCACCTCCTTCTGCATGTCCGCCTGTACCTCGGGAGAGACACGGTAAGCGGATTGCCTGATGGGGGGATGGGTACCTGTATCTACCCCATGCACCGCCATACTGGTCCGCCCCGGGATACCGGAGAAGGTGTGCTGGTACTGGCCCAGCACCTTCTGTAACTGCTCTTGCTGGGCTGAGGCGAGCTGTGGATTGACGTTTAGGTCGCCGTCCACATCTCGTACGTCAGCCAGCAGGTCTAACAGGGGGTCTGCCTCTCCCTGCTCTAACCGGCTGCACACTGGCAGCGCATACTGGGTCCTGTCATGGTGGGCCTTCAGCATGTTTACATGAAAGCTCTTCTGCTTCCTGCCCCCCATGTTCACTAGATACGTCAGAGGGTTTAACCGCTGCACTACAGTAAAAGGCCCCTCCCAGGCTGCTTGCAGCTTGTTCTGCCTCACGGGAAGAAGGGCATATACCTTGTCACCCACATCAAATGACCGCTCTCCAGCAGTGCGGTCGTACCATGCTTTTTGTTTGGCCTGAGCCTGGGCCAGGTTGTTGGTCACTACTGCGGACAGGGACTCCATTTTGTCCCTGAACTTGAGGACGTAATCCACCACGGAGACATCAGTGGGGTCGCCCTTGCCCTCCCATGTCTCCCGCATCAATTGTAAGGGTCCTCGGACATTCCTCCCATACAGGAGTTCAAACGGGGAAAACCCGGTTGACTCCTGCGGCACCTCCCTGTACGCAAACAACAGATGAGGCAGGTATCGTTCCCAGTCCCCACCTTGCGACTCAACAAACGTGGTCAGCATTTGCTTCAGCGTCCCGTTGAACCGTTCACACAGTCCATTGGTCTGCGGGTGGTAGGGACTGGAGACAATGTGCGTCATGTGTATCTTTTTGCACAGGGCCTCCATGAGTTCGGACATAAACTGGGATCCCTGATCGGAGAGCATCTCCGCAGGGAACCCGACTCGGGAGAAAATGTTAAGTAGCGCGTCTGCTACCTTGTCCGCCCTCAGGGAGGAAAGCGCCATGGCCTCAGGATAGCGGGTGGCGTAATCCACCACCGTCAGGATGTACCTTTTGCCACTGCTGCTGGGAGTGGGCAATGGTCCAATTATGTCGACTGCCACTCTGTGAAAGGGCTCACCTATGATTGGCAGTGGACACAAGGGAGCCTTGCGGGGGTTCCCAGCCCGTTTTACCTTTTGGCAAACAGTACATGAGCGGCAATAGTTGGTCACATCGATCCGCATCCTGGGCCAGTAGAAATGACCCTGGATACGGTCAAGTGTCTTGTGGATTCCCAAGTGCCCTGCCAGGGGAATGTCATGTGCGGACTTCAGCACATGCCCCCGGAAGGCACTGGGTACCACAAGCAACTTGGTACCCACACTTGTTTCACCTTCGGTGGGCTGTACAGGCTCGCTGTACAGCTTACCACCTTCCCAATATACCTTGAAGGTATCTTCATTCGTGAGGGGCTCCGAAGCCTGCCTTCTGAGTGCCTCGAGGCTAGGGTCAGTCTGGAGTGCTTGCACAAATGCAGCACTCTCGCTCTCAGCCAGCTGGCCCGTGGCATATGCAGTTAGTGGCTGAAGGCTACCATCCCTGTGGTCAGAGGAGGGGGAGGAGGCCGGAACCTCTTCCACCTGCTCTGAGCCCAGGTTCTGAGCAGCGCGGCTGCGTGTTACTGCCAGTACAGGTACACCTTCAGACTGGCACATACTGGCATTACTCACATCCTGGCTGCATGCATGAATTACAGTGACAGGTACAACAACATTTTCATCACAAACAATCGGTATATCAAACACAGGTACCTGTGACACAGGTACTATTGGACTCGGTACCCCTGGACTGGGCACATTCAACCCACCTCCCCCCTGTTCTTGCCCCTTGGTGCAAAGTACCTTAGTGTGGGCGGAGAGTCCGTCTCCCTCCTGGCAGTCTGAGGGGCTTGGGGCAGGTTCATAATAGGACACAAGCTTGCCCAGGTCGGTCCCCAACAAAACTGGGACCGGCAGTTGGTCCAGGACCCCAACAACCTTCTCTTGAACCCCCACCCCCCAATCGATGGACACCCGAGCCTGGGGAATGCGAGAAAGAGTGCCCCCCACTCCAGTGAGGGTAAGGTATTTGTCAGGGAGGATATTTTCCGTCGGGACCAGGTGCGCACGCACCAGGGTGACATCCGCTCCAGTGTCGCGGAAACCGGTAACAAGCTGGTCGTTCACTGTAACCAGCTGGTGGTTGCTCGTAGCGGAGTGGATCCCTCTCCCACCTGCGAACATGACGTTGTTGGGTGCTCCCGGCTGGGGTGCGCTGGCTGGCGGCAGTTGCCGTGGGCGAGGTGTAGGTGGTGCAGGAGCTGGCGCGGTCTGCCTCCGCTCCGGGCAGTTAAACTTCATGTGTCCGGGCTTGCGGCAAAAGTGACAGGTGATGCCCTCTGTTACTGCAGGCCTGGACGCAGCAGCTGCGCTGGAGGGCCTCTGGGGCGCACGGCTCACAGAGGTAGGAGAGTCTGCAAAATTGTGGGACTGACCTCCTCTCCAGCTAGATGGGGCAGTCCTGCGGGTCTCCGGCACCCTGGTCGTTGCAAAGGTCTCAGCGAGGTCTGCAGCGACCGTCGCTGACGCCGGTCGGCGCTCCAGCACAAACTGGCGTACATCAGCCGGGCAAATGTTCAGAAGCTGCTCCAGGACGATTAAGTCCTCCAGGACACCGTAAGACCCTTTAGTGAGGCCTAGCGTCCACTGGCGGAGTGTGGTGAGCAGACTGCTGACCACATCTTGATAAGAATCAGTAGATTTTTTCTGCCAGGACCTGAACCTTTTCCGGTAGGCTTCTGGCGTCAGCTGGTACTTAGTGATTATAGCCTCCTTTATAGCGGTATAATCATTGTCCTTTTCCACAGGCAGCTCTGAGAAAGCATCAAGCGCTTTGTAGCGCAGCAAGGGTGTCAGATGTCTGGCCCACTGGTCTTGGGACAGACGATACTGACGGCAGGCCTTTTCGAAAGACCTCAAAAACAAGTCAATGTCAGTGTCTTTTTCGATAATAGCAAATTTAAATTTTGCACTTACTGGAGCGGCAGTCCCTTCAGCAGGGAGGCTGGGCGTTGAACTCCGGCTGGCTTGCTGCACTTTCGCTATGTTCAGCTCATGCTGTCGTCTCTCCCGCGCCTCTGCAGATTGGCGTTCCTCTCGCTTTTGCTCCGCCATGTACTGCAGGTACTTGTCCACATCAGTTTCCATCAGCTTTTGCAATGCCTGCTGCATTACTGGATCAACATAACTGGACAGTCCAGTACTGGCCGGTTCCAGGCGAGTACTTTCAGGGGTTCTGGGGTCGGGGATCACACTGACAGCCTCCTGCGTATCTGTTGCCGCATTGCCCGCGGGTTGCTCAACCTCGGTACGCACAGGATCTTCAGTCTCTGGTTCCCCTCGACTTGCGATAGATGAGCCGGTGTCCTCCACAGTGGACACCTCCAGCGTCCGCAGATTCTGGCTATCCCATCGGTACAAGTCCGTTATCAGGTCCTGCTGTTTCTTGCCGCGGATGTCCATGCCTCTCGCCTCGCACAGACTCTGCAGGTCGGATAGGACCATGACCTTGTAATTCCCGGACATTTCCATGCCAAATAAAAGAAAACTTAGGGGAGGGGTACTGGTTACACAGTCTCTCTGTATATATGAAAAATATATTGCACTCAGTCACTACCAACGAATTAGTTCGTTTCTCGATAGGGCTAATTCGATAGCCCTACCTGAGATACTATCAGCACACACAGATCCCACCACTGCCACCACTGTCACAAGAGCCCCACTGGCCGTGAACACGCAAAACCGTCCGATCCGATTCTAGCACACAGATTGAGAGCTATGGACGCAATCTGCGTAGAATTGGCGGAGTTTGAGCGTCACGACGCAGTAGGGAGCCTGTGAGGTTACGAAAATACACTTTTACTCCAACCCAGGGGTAGATTTGCCACCATCTCTGTTTTCTATCAGCCCAGAGAAAACTGCTAACTGGCTATAGACCTGTGAAACAAACAACCGGTTAAAACTGTGCAATTCCTATCTATCTATCAAAACAGTAGCGTCCCTTCGGAAGTTTAGGTCTCGTCTGTGTATACTGAATAGAAGGTTTTACTGAGAGGTAAAGACCTTTTAAAAAGCCTTTATTTGTTACAATATAAATAATTAATATATACAGACAATCGTGAACAATTAAACGATGAGAGACAGTGATAACACAGTACATAAAAGAAAAAGGGATAAAAAGAACGAATACTTATGATTCTGTGGAAAGTCCGTTCGGGAAAAGACAAAGTTCCTTTGTTGCAGTTAGTTCGCAATATGGCCGAACCACATGGCCGTTGCTCCGCCTGCAAGATGGCCACTGCTATTTCCCCAAGCAGTGGCAGTCTTTTCGGTATGATGGAAAGTGGGGGAATTGGCTGGGGGTCCTCATGCAATCAGTTTTGAGCACTGACATTTCTGGGCGGAGTCTCAAGCTCAGCCCAGGGGCGTGTCAGGCAGTGAGTTCTCAGGGGAGGAACTTCCAGCCATCCACAAAATATGTCCAATTTCATACCCCGCCGGGGTTTTGTCGCACATGCAAACCGATTTCATATTCAGATTGGGCTGAGAATACACGTTCATAGGACATCAAACTTGCAATATTTGGGGCGCACGGGGACCCCATTATTCATATCTCAGCCCCTGCTCGGGTTACCTGGCTATGTCTAGTATCACCATATTCTACAGAATTAGGGAAACAAAATTATGTAATTTTCATATTCCTCCCATGGATGGTATTTGCAAAATGTGACAAAGTTATCAACACCATGCATTCCATACTCAGTTTAGTCGGTGCCGTCAAGACTGGGAGGAATGTAGGTGTCAATAGACCTCATGCTGTGCTAGCTTCCCCTGTTGAATAGACTCTGTTGGTATTTCAGCTCTGCCCAATTAGCACATTAGTGTCACCAGAGCTTTTCCGGGAGCCTTAACAGGATTTCTTGCTAAACCAGGTTGCTTTAGCCATATGCTAACGCAGGCCCATTCAGCCCTCATGGCAAAAAGGGGGGGGGGGGGAAGGCAGGAAGGAAAAACTTCTATTTTAAAAATAAAGAATGTCAGTTTTCCGATCACGGTTGCGATCGGACACTCGGCCGCGAATCCTCGGACGACTGGGCGTCGCCCGGCGTCACACTAATCACACCAAAATAGCTTAGCAATTTGCAATAGCGATTTTATGAAGTGATTTTCAGAGCTATTTTTGAATGAATGAGCGTTTTTTCTCATTGATACAAGCAGAATCGCTCCAAACAATGCTACATGCAGCGCGTTTATGATTTTAGAAAAATTAAAGTTGCCATTTTAGAAAAAAAGCCAATTGCTTTTCAAGTAGGGTTGGGTTAAGCTGTATTGTTGAATTACGTAACGATTTTTAACATTAATATCTTTTTGTTATTTTTTCCTGTCAGTTTTAACAACGGTATTTATCGTAAACCAAGTTTGACAACGATGTTTATCGTTATCAGATTTCGTTATCCACCGGTGCCATTTCGTTATCCAGCCGGGCTCTTTTTTCGTGGCGCCTTTTTTCATGCACACTAGAGTAGTGTTGGGTTAAGCTGCATTGTTGAATTACATAATGATTTTTAACATTAATATATTTTCGTTATCAACTCCTGTCTGTTTTAAAACAGTATTTATTGTTAACAATGTTTATCATTTATTGAGATTTCGTTATCCACTGGTGCCAATTCGTTATCTAGCTTTTTTCCTGGCGCCATATTTTCATGCACGCTGCTGAGTATATATGACTCAGCAGTTCTGGTTGTTGTCTTTAATGCTGGGCATACATGGCTCGTTTTTTATTATCACCGCTGATGGCTCGATTGATAATATCCAACGCAGGGGCGTAGCAATAGGGGGTGCAGAGGTAGCGACCGCATCGGGGCCCTTGGGCCAGAGGGGCCCTGAAGGACCCTCCCTTAACTACAGTATTAGCTCTCTATTGGTCCTGTGCTCATAATAATGACTTCTATAGATACTTTGAATATTGGTAATCATTAGAAAACTGTTCCCCATCCCCTTCTTGCACCTCTGACACTGTAGTTGCCATTGGCAGGTTTTGGGGCGCCGTATCAATTGTTATGTATAGAGTGCTTGGGGGGGCCCCATTGTAAAACTTGCATCAGGGCCCACAGCTTCTTAGCTACGCCACTGTTCCGACGTGTCCAATCACCGCGCCGGATCGATACCGTGCTCGATCCGCGAGCGGGAATCGATCCACGCTCCTGCGCGGACGAGCGGGGATGTGCCGGTATCGAGCCAGCGGCTCGATTCCGGCGCACAAACGAGCCATGTATGCCCAGCATTACAGGTGACTACTTTAAAAAAAATCCAGAGGATTCCCAAACCTGGTTGGACTTTATGATTTGAAAGTACAGACACACCCCTTTACCTACCAGTGAAACAACTCCTCCCACTCACACCATTTCCTTTCCATGCTGGCCTGGCCCCCTTCCATTGGGTCACAGCTAGGCCTCTTTAGTAATGCGGTTATCACTGTTTGGTGGGGAGAGGAGATAAGCTTAGTAGTCAAATCTATGGTCTGATTCTCGTTCTCTTTCAGTCACTTTCTAGGGCTCAGCAGTTTGAAGGGCTGATTTAGTAAATGTTTAACGCTTTTCTGATACTCCACAGAAAAGCATTCGGCATTGGCTCCTGGCGTTTCATTATGGCATCGCTTTTTGAACCTCTAGAGGGACACGGAACTCCACAAACACAGCAGACTCTGGTCGCTACATGTAGCATCTAAGACAAGACGATGAGATCTACCACATCATTTACATGAACGACGCCAACTGCTGTCACCATTGTTTAAAAATCGCATCCATCCATTTGAATGGAGCTGCGATTAATCAACAACATCTTTGCATTTACCACCCGTTTGAACCAGCCCTTATGCATGCAACACTGCTGAGGAGGTGAGCCTGCACACCAGGCAGCCTTGCCACCTGTTATGTAGACAGTGACCCGCTACTGCATTTTCAACCTCCAGTGCTATGCAACCTGATCATCATGTTAACTAGGGATAGGACGAATCCACAATTTTTTCGAATCCGAATCCGAATCTGAAAAGGTTCTCGAATATCTCGAACCTTTCGAATCCCGAATCTAACGAATCCTGCACATAAGAATTGTGCGATCCGTGGTATAGTTGCCCGCAGTATAGGTAGCGAGGTAAAGGTGCCTTCAGTATAGCTAGCTAGGTATGGGTGCCTTCAATATTGGTAGCTTTCAGTATAGGTAGCAAGGTATAGGGGCCTGCATTATAAGGAAGCAAGGTATATGGGCCTTCAGTATAGGTAGCAAGGTATATGGGCCTTCAGTATAGGTAGCAGGGTATATAGGCCTTCAGTATAGGTAGCAGGGTATATGGGCCTTCAGTATAGGTAGCAGGGTATATGGGCCTTCAGTATAGGTAGCAGGGTATATGGGCCTTCAGTATAGGTAGCAGGGTATATGGGCCTTCAGTATAGGTAGCAGGGTATATGGGCCTTCAGTATATGTAGCAGGGTATATAGGCCTTCAGTATAGGTAGCAGGGTATATGGGCCTTCAGTATAGGTAGCAGGGTATATGGGCCTTCAGTATAGGTAGCAGGGTATATGGGCCTTCAGTATAGGTAGCAGGGTATATGGGCCTTCAGTATAGGTAACAGGGTATATAGAGGCCTTAATTATAGGTAGGTATGTAGGTAGGTATAGGGGCCTTTAGGTAGGTAGGTATAGGGGCCTTTAGGTAGGTAGGTAGGTAGGTACGTATAGGGGGCCTTTAGGTAGGTATAGTGGCCTGTAGGTAGGTAGGTATAGTGGCCAGTAGGTAGGTAGGTATAGTGTCCTGTAGGTAGGTAGGTAGTTAAAGGGACCTTCAGTATAGGTAGCAGGGTATAGGGCCTTAAGTATAGGTAGGTATGTAGGTAGGTAGGTATAGTGGCCTGTAGGTAGGTAGGTATAGTGGCCAGTAGGTAGGTAGGTATAGTGTCCTGTAGGTAGGTAGGTAGTTAAAGGGACCTTCAGTATAGGTAGCAGGGTATAGGGCCTTAAGTATAGGTAGGTATGTAGGTAGGTAGGTATAGGGGCCTTTAGGTAGGTAGGTATAGGGGCCTTTAGGTAGGTAGGCACGTATAGGGGGCCTTTAGGTAGGTATAGGGGCCTTTAGGTAGGTAGGTATAGAGGCCTGTAGGTAGGTATAGGGGCCTTTAGGTAGGTAGGTAGGTATAGGGGCCTTTAGGTAGGTAGGTACGTATAGGGGGCCTTTAGGTAGGTAGGTACGTATAGGGGGCCTTTAGGTAGGTATAGTGGCCTGTAGGTAGGTAGGTATAGGGGCCGGTAGGTAGGCATAGTGTCCTGTAGGTAGGTAGGTAGGTAGTTAAAGGGACCTTCAGTATAGGTAGCAGGGTATAGGGCCTTAAGTATAGGTAGATATGTAGGTAGGTAGGTATAGGGGCCTTTAGGTAGGTAGGTAGGTAGGTATAGGGGCCTTTAGGTAGGTATAGGGGCCTTTAGGTAGGTAGGTAGGTACATATAGGGGGCCTTTAGGTAGGTATAGGGGCCTGTAGGTAGGTAGGGATAGTGGTAGGTAGGTACGTATCCTTTAGGTAGGTATAGGGGCCTGTAGGTAGGTAGGTATAGTGGCGGGTAGGTAGGTAGGTACGTATAGGGGGCCTTTAGGTAGGTATAGAGGTAGGTAGGTAGGTGTCGCTCCCCCTCCCCCCCCCCCGTGCCTCCTCCGCTCACCCCCACGGCCTCCTCCGTGCCTGCATAAGTATCAACTCACCTGTCCAGTGGAGCGCAGAGCGGCAGACCTCCTCGTTACTTCTCGGTTCCCTCTAGTGGCCGGACCGGCTTTTACTGATGACGTCATTGTAAAAGCCGTCATTAGAGGGAACCAGGAAGTGAGCGAGAGGTCTGCCGCTCTGCGCTCCACTGGACAGGTGAGTTGATACAATGTATGCGGGCGGGCGGAGGAGGCGCGGGGCGGGCGGAGGAGACGCGGGGGGGGGGGGGGGGCTCGGAGGAGGACGAGTGCGAGCGGCGGATGCGCGGCGATGCAGCGTCGGGATTCGGCGGATTCGCAAAGTGGAAAATGGCGTCGGGATTCGAATCCACGAATCTCGAATATTTCCCAATATTCGAGGGATTCGTGGATTCGCCGGATTCGTCGTCCCATCCCTAATGTTAACAATTCATATCTCCTATAACGCTAGCGCAACCATGATAAGAGTTATCACGGCTTTGTGAATCAAGCCCTAATAGTATACAGTGTGAAAATAATCACTGATATACTTGTTCAAGGTTCTTTCAAATCTATCCTTGTTGGATCCTGCTGTAAACCTGATTAGGTATTTGTATCAGCACAGGAACTGCACTGATGACACAATTATCATCTGAGTATTCACTACACAATCTTATTTGATACATTATTTTTTTTTTTACAGTTTTTTGTGTGCTTTGTGCTGTCAGTGAATCTGTCTTTTATTGCTTACAATTGCCATGAATAGATATTGCTGTATCTGCCAAAGATAGGTTTCTCGTTTAAATGCTTAGTGCCTTATTCACTCAATTAACAGGATCAGGATACCAGAACTCCAGAACTATAGGCAACGGTATCAACCAATTAGAGCTCATATAGCTTCCTACTGTTTTGCAGCAAAATGGAAAAGGATTCTCCCTGAAACGTAAAGGGATTACGGTATGTAGCTGCAGCTCTTCTGTGAAAACACTCATACCCTGTCAGTCATATAACAAGTATGACTACATCAATCAAAATCAATGCATTTTTTTAAACGACACCTAAATTGAGAGAGAGATGGAGGCTGCCATATTTATTTCCTTTTAAACATTACCATTTGCCTGGCACCCGGCTGATGTTTCATGCATCAGTAGTGTCTGAATCACACACCTGAAACAAGCATGGGGCAAATCCAGCCAAACTTCAGAAGCATCTGATCTCTATGCTTATTTGGAGTCTATGGCTAAAAGTATTAGAGGCAGAGGATCAATAGGACAGCCTGGCAATGTGCATTGTTAGGGCCCGTTTCCACTATCGCGAATCCGCATGCGGGCAACGCATGCGGATTCGCACAGTCAGTACAAGTGGATGGGACTGTTTCCACTTGTGCGTTTCCCCGCACGTTTTTCTGTGCAGAAAAAATCTGCAGGGTAGGGGCCTCAGAATTCGCCTGCGTGTGGAATGCAGGCGAATCGCACGCAATGTATTTAATAGGGAAATCGCATGCGTTTTCCCCATGCGTTTTTTGCCGCGATTTCGCATGCGATTTCGCATAGGTACCCATGTTAATTCACACAGGCAGTGACATGGTTAAAATCGCATACAGCCTTACCTATGCGAAATCGCATGCAAAATCGCGGCAAAAAACGCATGCGGAATCGCACCCGCATGCGATTTGCCTGCGGTGATTCGCCGGCGATTTCGTAACGCTATAGTGGAAACGGGCCCTTAAAGGAAAGAAATATGTCAGCCTCCACATTTTTCAGGTGTCTTTTAATTTACTCTTCCTATTACTACCATTAGCTAATACACAACAGGTATGCAACTCCTAAATTGGTTCCTAACACTTTAAAATCCTAATTCACACTCATTTTTATATGACTGCATCTCATTGACTGTCAGTCACTAAGGAAGCATGGCAGCAGCAGGCCTCACAGATGACACATGAGGTGGGCCATGTCTATGCAGTTATCCCATGACCTAGAAGACTGCTGGAACAGTGAGGAGGTACACTAAACAGATGGACATCTCTGGTGAGGATCTGGCCCTCAGCGACCAACTCCAACACACACACACACGTTTATGCGGTTTTATGCATTCATGGAAAAGTCGTCTTAAAGAGGAACTCCAACCAAGAATTTAACTTTATCCCAATCAGTAGCTGATTCCCCCTTTTACATGAGAAATCTATTGCTTTTCACAAACAGACCATCAGGGGGCGCTGTATGACTGATATTGTGGTGAAAACCCTCCCACAAAAAGCTCTGAGGACCGCGGTACTTTTTACAGTTTGCCACAACGTAACAATGTTCACAGACAGGAAATAGCTGTTTACAGCTGTTTCGAACAGCCAAAACAGCTAGCAGCAGCTACATAACCTGCCCACAGTAAAAATGTCACCATGTAATAAATGTCAGAATGTAAATCGGGGAGACTAAAGATTTTACAATGAGCAAACACTGACTAAATCATTTATACATAATTATTGTAAAAATGAAGCACTTTTTTTATTACATTATTTTCACTGGAGTTCCTCTTTAACTTTTCAAGTGCGTTTTTCAATGCCTTTTTTTTTAAAGCATGGATTCTTTGACAGACTGATTGCTCGTCTTATCCTACAAACGTACCCACATCGCAAAATTGCATAAATGATCACTCCTTGTGGAAAAAGTTGCATGTCGTGGGAAAAAACGCAGCAAAAATCGCGTTGTGGGTACAGATCTTAATGAAAAGACAAACACTGAATGCCACTGCGATCCATTGTTATTTGACCATAAAAAACAAGCACTTGAAAGGAGGTGTCTATGTCTTAGAAGCTTGGTATTAGCTGCGCGTTGCTGTTTCACACCTACGTTCTGCCTTCCCAGTAGTCTAGTAACACATCTGTGACCTGTCCGTGGTGCTGAATCCCTGATACATTATGCATGCTTCATTTCCACAAACTGGGAGCGGTAAGCAGAAATTGTCATTGCTTATTAAGAGAAGCCACAACGCCAGCATTATATGCAAGAAAGAAAAAAAAATAAGAAGAATTTCGTTCCAGAGTCCCATATGTCAGCAATCATTTTATGTTTCCTTTTGGAGGATCAGCATTCAGCCCTTGTTAGATGCATTGTCTGTGGTGTCATATTATATATATCTTTAACTGTGAGGCAGCTTATTAGTGGCCAGTGTGCTCAACGTTTATGCTCCATTGTTGGATGGATGCCAGCAGGTTAAGCTTGGACATCTGGTAGGAAAAAATTGCCATTGGACTGCGGCCCACTGTTTATCCATAATGAAAATATCAGTTTTGGGGCAGATGGACCCTTCTGATCATGCTGTCAAACAAACACAGTGGGGATGATTGAAGAAAATCAGTGAAAACAAGCAAAAATGGAGCAGTTGCTCAAACAGAATCTTGGTCTCACTGATCAGCTGAAACCCGATTGGTCGCTCCTTTTGCCAGCTTTCCTGGCACTGGACTTGATTAATGTATCCTAGTGAGAGTTGCCAGTCGGGACCATCCCTGCTAAGTTTAAAGTGTTCCTGAGGTGAAACCTGCAAGACAGATACTTACCTAGGTAGAGGGAAGACTCTGGATAATCTAATCCAGAGGCTTCGCTGTCGTCCTCACCCCTACCACCACAGCTACGCACGAAACCATCTGCTTCACAATCTCTACTCGCTGCTGGTTCTGAATCCTCACACTGTTCATTCTTCACAGTCTCACAGACACAGCTGTGTGAGAAGACTGCATCAAGGGTCTGGCGTAGCAATACTGATTTATTTGAGGTCAGCTAATCAAGCAAATTATATGAAGATTATATGCAGTCCCTGCCACTGATTCAAACCAGCCTTCAAGCGCCCATTTTTAGAGCTTGTTTAAAGAGAATCTGAAGCCAATTTAAAAAAACAAAAAACAGATACTTACCTAAGGAGAGGGAAGGCTCTGGGTCCTAATGAGCATTCCTGTTCCTCTCAGGGTCCCTGCGTTCCAACGCTGGCTCCCCCATTTAAATCTCCCAACGTGGGAGGTTTCGTAAGTATTCGGAAGCCAAGTGCTTCTGAAGACTGTGGCTCCATTCCATTACCGAAGCCTTCTGCAGTGGCGGAGAGCAGTCTCCAACCCATCGGTCGAATGTTTAAAGTGGACCTCTGCTGTAAACTCCAAAGTGAAAAAGGGCCACGATGACGCTTACAATGACTGTTCCCTTTTTTTTTTTTTTTTTTTAGAAAATGCAGCTAAGGCCCGGTTCACACTTGCGGTTCTCTGCCAAACGGACCGGATGACCTGACCGGATCCGGAATGGATCCGGATCGGAACCGTACGGTTCTGATCCGGATCCGATCCGGATCCGGTCAGTTTGCATCAGGTGTTCATCAGGATGCGATCCGGATCCGTTTGGCAAAAGATAGTAGAAAAGGAATAAAAATGTTGGGGTCTGGGAGGTCAGCAGAAGGTGGACCTGTGGAATCAGGCCCTCCGCTGTTTAGCACTCACCTCCACCTCCGACATACTGCCAACATCTCCAGCACGTTTAAAATCACTGCTGCTCCACTCCAAAATGCTTGCCCATGTGTCCCCATCCAAAATCGCCGCTTCAATACGCATAGGAAGTGGGGTAGAACATCCGGATTTTTAGCCAGTGTGTTGTGCGCTCTCCGGTTCTCATAGCTTTGTATTGGCCGGATGGTGCAGTCCGGCTCCGCCCCGGTTACGGCTGCCGGAGGAGCCGGACCAAAAAATAGCGCATGTTGGAACGGACGCCGGAGTCCGGATCCGGTCCGGCAGAACGGACGCATGTGAACGGACGCATAGGCTTTCATTGCTATGCCGTGCGTCCGTTCCGTCCGTTCTGCAAGCGGTCCGGCTCCGGCACGGCGATTCCGGACGGCCACCGCTAATGTGAACCGGGCCTAAGGCTGACTTCATCATGAAGCAACAGGGAAGCATTGTGGCAGCTCTGGAATGCAACACACTGTAGCTGGCACTGCACTTCTCTCTTTACCTCTGTTCTCTGTGAAAGGCTAGCTCAATGGCACAAGTAGAAGCAGAGTATCTCTGTGATAGCCTGGCTCAGTGGCACAGGTAGAAGCAGAGTACCCCTTACACCACACTATGAGGGTCCTACTGTCCACAGATGACACATTTCTCTTAGCAGTCTTTGCAAAGGCAGAAAATTGCCAAGGCAGTTTTTCTGAAAGGGGGCATTGCTAACCAATATAACCTGGACTGTATGGCACACATGGTCAGTTTTAAGACACTTTTTTTGGGCTACTCTGTTTTAATGTATCCTGCTTGTGCTGAGAGTCTGGGTTTTATTTTTATACCAGAGTTATATTTTTTATACCAGACTGGAGGTCTGCTTTATTCACACTAGTATAACTTTGTAAGGCAATAGTCCTGCACCTTGTAACATAAAATTCAATAATTCCTCTATAAAGAAAAAATCATCTATAAAACTTTGTATAAGTCTTCCACAAATTTCTAAGCAGATCCTGTCTTTCAGTCTCCTTGCAGGGAAAAAAGGCTTACCAATGATGAAAGCAGGGGGCACTATATAGAATTGCTTCTCTGTGGATATATTGCTACAGTAATTGAAAACCAACCTACAAGTGCACATTCCAGAGATTGTTTGAAAGTATTGGATAAAATCAATAAAGATTTGTATTGCAGAATTTTCTACCTCAAGCCCCCTAACCAGTAATAATAGTCCAGCATCCTGTAGCAAATAATCCACTTATTTTTCTATAAAAACACAGGCTCTGCCACTGATTGCCTTTAGAGGACTAGTTATACATTTGCGTTCCGAAACTAAAAAGCAAATAATGTAATTGCATAACTAATCATAACTGTTCCTGTGTAAAGTGTCAGTGGCTGCATCCTTGGCACAGAGTCCTGTGATGGAAACCTTTGTGCCATGAGACAATGTGAACCTATTTATATGTGGCTTCTTGCTGACATATCTTTCTGTAGCATTATTTTTTCTCCTGGAGCGTCCTTCTCTGTGTAATTCCAAGGTTCAGTTCCTGGGCCTGAGCATTGATTTATCCTACTGTTTTCTGGCTGCCTGGCTTTATCTGCTTCATCTGTGTATGCTCCTCTTCTGTGCCGATTCCACTGACCCGAGGTGTGTGACCCAGACTCAGAATCTTCCCTGTTATTTCATACTGTGACTCCTGTAACCCTGCCTTATTGTTGACGCTGCTGCTGGATTGCTGTATTATTCTCCGCTATGTAGCTCATAACCCTTCTATAAGATAATCATCTGCTTTCATTCAGAGGACATTTAAGACTATCGGCAGAAGAACCAGACAGCCCATAGACTGTAATGATTGCTCTGCTGCAACCGAGCCTGCAGGCTCTGCTGTGGGGAAACTTGCTGCCTTCTGATGTTCTGCAGGGAGTCACCTGATCAGCTGAACATCCATTAGACGCACTGAAAGGGCAGGGAAAATGAAGCAGGACTTAGTGCTGGTGCACGCTAGAGCGGTTCTGGAGCGTTTTTAAAAACGCTAGCTGTTTGCGGGGGCGTGGCTGGCGCGCTAGAGAGATGGCCGCTTTCTAGACTCGCTCAGCGTGGCCGACTGCTAAAGCTAACTACCCCAGCCTTTTCAGCAACCATCCCCACTCCTTTTTCCTCTCCTCAGCATCCTAAAACATCGGTGACTCGATGGGCCGAACCTCAAAAGGATCCAGGGAGAGCTCACCCCACTCTCAGGCTTCTTTCTCTCAGCGCTGCCGAGGCAAATCCAGCATGGCGTCCTCAGCCTCCTCCTCACACTCAGACGCAACAGTAGCTTCCCGACCCCGCACCAGAGCACGGAGGTCGGAACACAACTCTTCGGATCCCACACTGGACTGGACTCCGAGGGATGCCCTTCTCCTAGAGAAATTCAAGTCCCTTCTCCATAAAGAACTAGACGCTGTAGCTAACAAATTAGCCCGTCAGCTCAAAAAAGACATCAAAGACCTTACCGCTCACATGGGAGAATTTGAAGAAAGGTACGAAAAGACTGCGACGGTGGTCGATGCACATGACAAGGAGCTCACTGAAGTTAAATCTGAGCTAGCAGAAACCAAGCTACGGTTGGAGGACTCAGAAAACCGCTCCCGCCGCGGCAACCTGAGAATTCGCGGGCTACCGGAGTCCATCTTGGATCTGAACTCCACTGCAACAGCTATGTTCCAGGAGCTAGTTCCTAACATCCCAATTGAGCGCTTAGAATTTGACCGCATCCACCGGGCCCTGGGGCCGAAGAGAGCAGATGGTTCCCCCCGGGACATCATCATTAAATTTACATTTTACCACACTAAAGAAGTGATCCTGCAAGCGGCAAGAGAAAAGGAGCCATTAAATTTTCAAGAGCACCCTTACCAAATCTTTGCGGACCTTGCTCCCGTGACAATACAGAAACGAAGAAGCATGAAGCCCTACACTGCTGCACTACGGGCTCAAAATATCAAATATAAGTGGGGGTTCCCGTTCAAATTAATCTTCCTGCTGTCCGGGAAATCTTACACTACCACCTCTCCCGAAGAAGCCCAAGAGCTGTTCGAGCGCCTACACCTGCTCCTACCTCCAAATAGCAAAAAGTCACCTGCCGGAGCTTCATCACAGCGTCCCCCGAATCTGCAAAATTCTTGGAAACAAGTTTCCCCATCACGGAAATCCACTCAGTCTGCTCCAGCTCTTCGGGATGTCTCTCCAACCTGAGGACCAGCTGCAGCTACTCCTCTGCCTGCCTTACGGAAAATCTCCCTAAGCTGATGTACGCATCACCGCTCAGGTGCATTACCATAAGCACGGATCACCGGTGGACAGTTATAGTCCTACGTTCTGTTTGCTTCTTCTACTTTTAGGACAGTCCACTCCGGGGTTAACTAGTTCAGCATTCCGCTCTTGATCTTGTTTGAACATCTGGCTTTGGTTTATCTTCCTGTCATCACCCAGAGAACTCCGTGCTTCACAGATAACCTTTTGTTCGCATACCTCTTCACTTTACCAGCTACCGCCACGGTTGGGTAAGACACTACAGTTTTTTCTTCGCTGTTAAGCTGACTTTATTTTTATTTTACTCCTCAGTCACTACTTTTGATCTGGCTGAGCTACTCAGCGGTAACCTTGCCCAGACCTCCGCTTTCTAATTGTTACACTCTGGGACAATGTTTATATGTTTACTGAACAGTTTAGGAGGGCATAGACCTGAAAGCTCTCTCCTCGCTACGAGATCTTGCTTTTCTTAGCATACTGTGTATCTGATAAATGTAGCTTAAATGATGAACTAACTAACCTCTCTTAATTATTTAACCTCTCTTAATTATTGTTCTTATGGCATTAAGTTTAACAATGTTAATGTTACTGTTCTTATAGGATGCTCGCACAATGTTCCATTTACAATATATGTCTTGCATTAAGCTTAACATATTACCCCCCCCTCCTTTCCTCCCCCCCCCCCCCCTTTCACCTGTGCTCTCTGTATAATTAGCACTTCATAGATACATGTTCTAACGGAACATTTACTGTCCTGCTTGTCCTCGTTTCCCCCCCCTCCCTTTCCCCCTAAGCAAATTTGCCGGTAGTTTTGCAAAGCATCACGCCCTTAGTGTTTTGTAACATATATATAAGCCAGAACTCTAACTGGAAACCTCAAGGTTCTATATAGGGTTAAAAGGTTGTACTTATCATTACTGTTATGCACAGTTTACCCCAGATTTACCCCCTCTCCCCACCACCCATGCTACTACTGCTGATATGTTCATCCTCCCTCCCCACCCTCTCTACCCCACTCGCTCTCCCCCCCCCCCCTTCTTCTCCCCTCCTGTCTGCACTAGCTTTAAAGGGACACTTAAGTCAAACAAAAAAAATGAGTTTTACTCACCCGGGGCTTCCAATAGCCCCCTGCAGCTGTCCGGTGCCCTCGCCATCTCCCTCCGATCCTCCTGGCCCCGCCGGCAGCCACTTCCTGTTTCGGTGACAGGAGCTGACAGGCTGGGGACGTGAGTGATTCTTCGCGTTCCCAGACACATTAGCACCCTCTATGCTGCTATATGGTATATGATATATGCTATAGCAGCATAGATGGCGCTATTGTGGCCAGGAACGCGAAGAATCACTCACGTCCCCAGCCTGTCAGCTCCTGTCACCGAAACAGGAAGTGGCTGCCGGCGGGGCCAGGAGGATCGGAGGGAGACGGCGAGGGCACCGGACAGCTGCAGGGGGCTATTGGAAGCCCCAGGTGAGTAAAACTCTTTTTTTTGTTTGACTTAAGTGTCCCTTTAACAGAGGAGCCCCCTCCGTTATTGAGCCTCTTCCCCTTCCCCGTCCTTCTCCCCCTTACCCTTCCTACCCTACCCTACCTTATTACCTAACTTTCCCTATGAAGGGATCGACAACTTTTAAACCAAAATAAGGATGTGTCGCTCTAAGCTTATATTTGATTTGATGTTATACCTCAGGCCTTTTATATGTACACCAAGTCTTCAACAAAATTTGCTATCTTTTTCCCTTTTCCATTTACCTGCCTTACTAAGCTTAACAGTTTGTTACCGAAACAAAATACTGTACGATACCTACCTGTCTTGGTGAACATAAAAGGGACAAACCAACATACCACATTAAAGCTGATTACTCTGCTGGCTTGACCCATCCTCCACACAGAAACTACATAACCATATTCTTAATTATAATAATTAACACCCCCAGCCGACAACCTACAACTAAATCGTAAGTTTATCCTCCCCCCTCCACCCCCACACACACTTACAACTACTTTCTCTCCTGACGCTGGGACCTATTTTGAAAATATGACCCGATAACTAAGCCAGCAAGGCAGTCGGCCAACACATGTTCCCCAATGATTTGGACAGAGCCCCTTACCCATGGGGACTCAATCCCTCTCGAGAACCTCTCGACCCTGACTCAATTGGAGTCGCCCTCTCTGCCTACCTCAGTCCCTTTGTTACTAGGGATCTGGGTACCTCTTACCTTTTCTCCTTCTCTTCTATTCTCAACTGCTTTCAATCTTTCCTACTCTTTTCTCTTTCCCTCCTCTCCCCACTCTAAAGGTGTCCACCTTGCAGCCTTTCACATTCGCACACCCTCATACATCGACCCTCCATGACGTCCCCGTTTTTTAAAATCTTTTCTCACAACGTCCAAGGATTCGGATCCCCACATAAACGCTCCAAGGCGTTCACTTACTACAAAGCGAGTCAAGCTGACATAGTTTGCCTACAAGAAACCAGGCTAGATCAAACCACCTGTCCCAAATACTTAAATCGTCATTATCCCACAGCCTACTTTGCTTGTGCCCGCACAAAAGTACGGGGTGTTCTAATAGCTATTAGAAATAATTTTCCCTTCTCCTATACAAAACACATTGGTGACCCTACTGGTAGGTATCTTATCTTACTTGGCACCATATATGACAGAGAAGTCACCATTGCTACATATTACGCCCCCAATGCACACCAATCTAATTTCTACTCACATTTTCTCCAAGTTCTCACTCAACATGGCTCAGGTCAAATCATAATTACTGGTGACACAAATGCCACTCTTAACCCCAAAGTAGATAGACAGAAACCCCCCAACTCTAACGCTGCCCCAGAACCAAAAGACCCGCAAGGTGTTAAAATTAAGGAATTGCTGGATAAATATGGCTACGTGGATATATGGCGAGAACTCCACCCTTCCACAAAGGATTTCACCTTTTACTCTAACGCCCACGATAGCTTCAGTAGAATTGATCACATATTCGTCCAGCAAAACCATTTACATCTGACACCAGCTGCTAAGATACACACAACCCCCTGGTCAGATCACTCTCCAATCTCTGTCTGCTGTTCTGCTACACTTCCAATCAACCGAGCATTTCATTGGCGATTAAATGACTCCCTACTCTCGAGAGCAGATATAACTGATCAATTAAGAGGGAGAGTCACAGAATACTTTGAGGATAACACAGGCTCGGTAGCCTCCTCCCTAACTCTATGGGAGGCCCATAAAGCTACCATAAGGGGGACCCTGATTGGAATAGCTAGCGCTATTAAAAAGCAACGCAATAAAAAAATCGAAGAACTATCTTCAAAACTAGATCAAGCAGAACAAGATTGGAAGCGCAACCCCTCACGTATCAATAGAATCATTAAAGATCGCACCCGCACAGAACTAGATCTTTTACTTACAGATAGAGTTGAGCAGCAGCTTAGGTGGCGCAGACAATTATATTACTACAATGCAAACAAACCTTTAGCTTTGCTTGCTAGATGCCTTAAAAACAAACCATTAACTCCAACCATGCTGAAAATTCGCAACAGCTCAGGACAAATTACCGCCAATCCCCGCAAGATTGTAGATCTTTTTTCTAAATTCCTATCAGATCTATACACCGACTCCTCCACTGCTCCTGATGGAGACATTCTCGCCTTTCTAGACCAGGTTACACTCCCAAAACTAAGCCAGGAATCTGTTTCACACCTGAGCACCCCCATTTCCACCATTGAAGTCCTCTCCGCTATCAAAACCCTGAAATCCAACAAATCTCCAGGCCCAGACGGGTTCTCAGCCCTATATTACAAAAAATGTTCAGACTTATTGGCCCCAGTATTAGCGAAATGTTACAACGAACTCCGAGAAGGTAAATCTCCTCCGAGATCTATGCTTGTAGCTCACATTTCGATGATCCCCAAAACAGACCAAGAACACCACGCAGTCCACCAATTTCGCCCCATATCCCTCATCAATGTAGACTTCAAAATACTAGGTAAAATCCTGGCCCTGAGATTAAATAAACTCCTCCCAGCTTTGATCCACCGTGATCAAGTTGGATTTGTTCCGGGAAGGCAAGCTGAAGACAGCACCAGAAGAGCTATCCTTTTAACTCACTATCTCAATTCACATAAAACCCCAGGGGTAGCCTTATCCTTAGACATCTTTAAGGCCTTTGATACCCTCTCCTGGTCTTACCTAAAGCTCACCCTGAATAAATGGGGCCTTGATGCCCACTTTTTAAATTGGATTCAAGGGATGTACACAGATCCAACAGCCTCAGTGAAACTTTCTGGCCATAGTTCTCCAACCTTCGCTATCAAACGAGGTACGAGACAAGGCTGCCCACTATCCCCACTGCTTTTTATTTTAGCCCTCGAACCCTTTGCATGCTATTTACGCAATGCTACAGACATTAAAGGGGTAGACTGCGCTGGCCTATCTCACAAGCTTCTTATGTTTGCAGACGACACCCTACTATTTTTAACACAGCCCCACATCTCAATCCCGAATGCCCTTTCAGCCTTTGCTCGCTTTGCCCAGGTGTCAGGCCTACAAATTAATGTTGAGAAATCCAAGGCCTTAGGCATCTCTTTACCCCCCCAAGACCTTGAGCGAATCAAAGACCTCTGTCCCTTTCAATAGGTCCAATCCTTACCTTATTTAGGCATCACTCTTACCCCCAATTATGCCTCCCTCTTTTCAGCCAATTACCCCCCCTTATTAAAATCACTCTCAGCCCTAACCGACCGGTGGTCCCACTCCCCCCTATCATGGCTAGGGAAGATCAACGCCATCAAGATGTCATTCCTGCCCAAACTCCTTTATTACTTCCGCACCCTTCCAGTCCAAGTCCCAAACCATTACATACGCATCTTTCAAAATAAAATCATGGGATTCATTTGGGGACGTAAATGTCCCAGAGTCCGCAAAACTACTCTCTTTGCTCACAGATTTGATGGAGGCCTAGGAGTCCCACAAATCTCGTCATATTATCGCGCGGCAACCATAGCCCAACTTGCTCGTTTATTTCAAATACAAGATACTCCCCTCTGGGTTTTCCTGGAAATACCTAACTGTGCTCCCTTGCTCCCTAGTACCTTACTATGGCTTCCATTGAAGGCCAGGCCTCCCTCACTTAGCCCCCCTTTGACCCACTGCCTCCAAGTATGGGACTCCATTCGCTATTCAGCACACCTGCAATCCCCATTTTTACCATTGCTTCCCCTGATTAACAATCCTTTATTTCTGCCAGGACTTGAGGACCCAACAGCATTCTCATGGTGGAGCACGAAAGGCCTCACCCATGTGACACACTTCCTTACGCCTAGGGGTATTCTCTCCTGGCCAGATATTCAAGAGAAATTTCGGGCTCCCCCCAGAGAATACTTTCGCTACCTGCAAATCCGACACTGGGTCAAATCCCTCACTCAAAGCATAGATCCCCCCTATACCGTAACGCCTTACGAAAACATCTGTCGCTACCGCCCTAACGTCAAAGGGCTAATCTCCCAGATATATGCCCTTTTAACCCCCCCATCCCCACCTGTAACACACCTCTACACCTCTAGGTGGGAAGCAGACCTGGGTGACCCTAAGGACAGGGAAGATTGGCTTGATATATGGAGCAGAGTCTCCAACTGCTCTTGCAACCTACATATAGTAGAAGCTGCTTATAAAGTTATGACCCGCTGGTACCTGGTCCCAGCACGCATAGCTAAGGTATTCCCATCCGCCAACCCGTACTGCTTCCGGGGCTGCAGGGTACTTGGCGACATGTTGCACACTTGGTGGACTTGTCCACGACTTATGAGATTTTGGTGCCAAGTATATAAGATACTCTCCTCCCTTTTCCATAAACCTATCTCTAGAAACCCATGGCAAGCCTTACTACATGAAAAGATAGAAGGTTTAACATTAACACAAAACAAACTAGCCTCCATAGTTCTCTCAGCAGCTACCATGACAATTGCACGAAATTGGAAAAAGCCCTCGGTCTCAATCACTGAAGTGAAATCTAGAATCAATATGATAATGGTGAACGAGAAGTTAACCAGTATTCTTAAAGACACCCACAAAAAGTTTGGAAAAATCTGGGATCCTTGGATTCGCTTGGAACATCCAAATCTAGAGGCATCTCTTATCTCTAGGCTGTAGGGTGGACCCCTCCTTTTCTTCTTCTTCCTTCTGCTCTTACCTCCTCTTCCTTCTCACTTATCTTTCCCCCCCTTTCTCTTTCCTTTTTTTTTTTTTTTTTTCTTCTTTTCCCCCTCCCCATATCTTCACCACCACTGTAATGATGCTACTGGCTATAATCCTTCCTGTCTTGCTTGCCTATCACTGGACGGCAGGCTCCCAGGACCGAAATTAGAAAGACCCAATATTGACTTGGGTCTCCCCATGCCCCTACATTTCCTTCAGCAAGCCCCAGGTAGCTGGACTAAATCCCCTGAGGGCTCAGTATAACCTCCAGGCAGTGATACCTCGTTTTCTACAAGCAAGTTGGTCAATAATTATTAGGAGTATCACGGATGACCCCACATCCACATCCCCCCCTCCTACTATGCAATGTTTGTATGATGAGCTTATCTGCATCAGGCGTTTCCCTTGTTTTTGTCATGATGTTTTTTCTTTTATGCACTGTTTGTTTGTCAAAAATTTCAATAAAACTTTGAAAACCAAAAAAAAAAAAAAAAAAAAAAAAAAAACCAACAAAAAAAAAAAACCGCTAGCTGTTTGAAAACTGCTTGGGTGATGTATTTCAATGGGCTGGTGCACACCAGAGTGGTTCATTTTTTACGCAAACTCGGAGGCTGCTGCATTTTTTTATTTAGTATAGGAAAGTGCAAAACCGCTCTGAAAAACGCTAGATCAGAGCGGTTTTCCAGGCGTTTTTGTTACAGAAGCTGTTCAGTAACAGCTTTACTGTAACAATATATGAAATCTGCTACACAAAAATGCTCCAAACAACGCTAGGCATGTTTAGAAAACCTCTCTAAACATGCCTAAAATCACTCTGAAAATCTGCTTCAAAAACCTCTTGCATTTTGCAGATCTGCTAGAGGTTTTTGGTGTGCACTGGCCCTTAGAAAGCAGAAGATGATTGACTGGTCTCTGAGCTGAGGAACAGACTATTCAAATACTGTATTTGGGTACTGGTAGAAATTAAAACGAGAAGCACATCCACAATGTGAAGTGAGCATACTCTGTATAGTCCCATTTCTCTCTGGCCCACACTTCAAATTTGCAAAACTTTATTGCACACTTATGGTATAGACGTACATCCACAAATCATCTTACACTGACCAGAAGGCCGACCAAACCCCACAGACTAAAAGCTCTAAAATAACAAATGATGCCTGTCACCAGCTGCTACATACTATATCGTGCCTAGTAAGAACCTATACATGATACCAAGATAATATACTCTGTACAGTGCTGCAGAAGATGATGGTGCTATACAAATACTATATAATAATAATAATGCTGAGCAGCAGCAGGGTGTATACAGGGTGGGCCATTTATATCGATACACCTTAATAAAATGGGAATGGTTGGCGATATTAACTTCCGGTTTGTGGCACATTAGTATATGTGAGGGGGAAAACATTTCAAGATGGGTGGTAACCATGGCGGCCATTTTGAAGTCGGCCATTTTGAATCCAACTTTTGTTTTTCCAATAGGAAGAGGGTCATGTGACACATCAAACTTATTGGGAATTTCACAAGAAAAACAATGGTGTCCTTGGTTTCAATGTAATTTTATTCTTTCATGAGTTATTAACAAGTTTCTGACCACTTATAAAATGTTTTCAATGTGCTGCCCATTGTGTTGGATTGTCAATGCAACCCTCTCCTCCCACTCTTCACACACTGATAGCAACACTGCAGGAGAAATGCTAGCACAGGCTTCCAGTATCCGTAGTTTCAGGTGCTGCACATCTCATATCTTTACAGCATAGACAATTGCCTTCAGATGACTCCAAAGATAAAAGTCTAAGGGGGTCAGATCGGGACACCTTGCGGGCCATTCAACTCACCCACGATGACCAATCCACTTTCCAGGAAACTGTTCATCTAGGAATGCTCGGACCTGACATCCATAATGTGGTGGTGCACCATCTTGCTGTAAAAACTCAGAGAACGTGCCAGCTTCACTGCATAAAGAAGGAAACACATCATTATGAAGCAATTTTGCATATCCAGTGGCCTTGAGGTTTCCATTGATGAAGAATGGCCCCACTATCTTTGTACCCCATATACCACACCATACCATCATTTTTTTTGTTTCAACAGTCTTGGAGGGATTATCCAATGTGGGTTAGTGTCAGACCATTAGCGGTGGTTTTGTTTGTTAACTTCACCATTCACATAAAAGTTTGCCTCATCACCGAACAAAATCCTCTGCGTAAACTGAGGGTCCTGTTCCAATTTTTGTTTTGCCCATTCTGCAAATTCAGTGTGCCGATCTGGGTCATCCTCGTTGAGATGCTGCAGTAGCTGGAGTTTGTAAGGGTGCTATTAGTGAGTAGCTAATATCCGCCGAAGGGATGTTCGACTAATGCCACTCTCTAGTGACATGCGGCGAGTGCTACACTGTGGGCTCTTGCTGAATGAAGCTAGGACAGCCACTGATGTTTCTTCATTAGTGACAGATTTCATGCCTCCACTTTTTGTCAAATCCAACACTTAACCAGTTTCACGAAACTTAGCAAGCAGTTTGCTAACTGTAGCATGGGAGATGGGTGGTCTTGTAGGGTGACTTGCATTGAAATCTGCTGCAATAACCCGGTTACTGCGTTCACCAGACATCAACACAATTTCTATCCGCTCCTCACGTGTTAATCTCGGCAACATGTCAATGGCTGTAAACAAAGAGAAACTTGTAAATAACTCATGAAAGAATAAAGTTACGCTAAAACCAAGCACACCATTGTTTTTCTTGTGAAATTCCCAATAAGTTTGATGCGTCACATGATCCTCTTCCTATTGAAAAAAACGAAAGTTAGATTCAAAATAGCCGACTTCAAAACGGCCCCCATGGTCACCACCCATCTTGAAAAGTTTCCCCCCTCACATATACTATTGTGCCACAAACGGGAAGTTAATATCACCAACCATTCCCATTTTATTAAGGTGTATCCATATAAATGGCCTACCCTGTACATTACCTCCTAACAGGTACTCTTAATTCTTCAGTGTACAAGCGCCGTTCAGCCAATCACTATGCTGCTTCCGTCTCTGCATGTTCCTGAAGAGGAGTGAAGAGGACAATATTTTTTATTTTACTTACTAAGTTACATAGGGGGCATCACCCCTTTTTTCCAGCGGTAGCACTCCCCTGCATTACTAAGGTTAAATCCTGTAGTGTGCAAGACAACACAATTACTTAGTAGTTCATGTAGTAGAGCAGCATTGGGCCAAATTCACCTGAACAGTATGGTGGTCCATGAGGATTAGCTGAGCTCAGTAAAGCTGCTTTCAGATCAGAAACAAATCCGTTTCTTTACTGCGGTATCAGTTTTTAATCCAATTTAGTCCATTCCCTTTTGCGTCGACACCCTCTTGGTACCTCTCACCATTACATTTGCATTCCTCTACCAATGCCGTTCATGTCCCCACATGCTAGCCATGGTGGTGTACCAATCCCAGAGTCCCCCAGATGCATCAGGCTCCCATTGGTTTGCAAAAGACCTCTTGTATGAGCACCAGGGAGGATTTTCATTGGTCCATTACTCAGTGAACTAATAAGAACTTAATTGTTCTATTGTAAACCAATGGGATCCTGATCAGCTTCTGTTGGGGTTCAGGGAGATGTATACCATTGTTGCTTCTGTGCAGGGACCCGAATGGACGCCAGCAGCAGCGGCGGAAAACTTTAATGGACGGCGGCAGCAGGTGAGCATTTTCCGAAACTCACATGGCAAGGAGGCTAGTGAGAGCGGACAATGTTCATTCTCATAGGCTAACATTGATCTCAGCCATCATCCTCTGTTGCCACCCTCTTCGACCGTCTGATCAGGAAAGATCTTGTAGGGCCCAAACTTGCGTTCCGCTTGTCAGAACGGAAGAAACGTTGCTTTGCAGAGGCTCTGTTAGTTTCTGTTCCATTCAGTTACGATAAGCGTAACATGTTCATGTGCAGTGTGTGAATGGAGCTTAAAGTGTACCTGAGGCTGTGCGACGGGGGGCAGATGGGACACTGAGTCATGTACCCCTGCTGCAGGACATGCCTCTGTTCCTCCCCCAACCGTGCTACAACCCCCTGAAATTAGCGACAATGATTGACGCTATTCTGGAGAGTAAAGGAGGAGGGGGATTCCCTGCTCAGAATGGCCACGGGGGGGGGGGGGGGGGGGGGGGGGGGGGGGGTTCTTGCAGGCTTTTCAGAGCTGGCTTTGGGCGGCTGTCTCTCCCTGGTCGCGCCTCCTGCTGCTCCCCCTCCTCCTGTCACGCTGGGAGAGTATCTCGCTCTCCTTCCAGTCATGACCCCAGAGATCACAGAAACGAAACCAAGCGGATAGACCAACGGATCGGCAGAGAGCGGTGTGGTCGGCGGCTACCTGATCCCCTCAGCCCCACGGATCAGGTAGCCTAGTTTATTTAAAAATACGTGTACCCACCTCGGGTTCTCTTTAACACAGTATCTAAAATGTTCTAGAATAGATCTGCTTACAGTTAGATTAATTGGAGGAGCATTGCTTACCTTAAATTGCTGAATTTTTGCACAGCACCACCATGCAATTACATTCTATATTTAGAATAAGACCCACTCCAGGCAGAATTTATACCGGAAACAGTATTTATAGGACACTAGTACAAATTAATTAAAGGGCAACCATATCAGATGCGATACATGAAATAATGACAGTCCCAACGTCCCCTTCCTATCACAAGCCTATTTAAGATGTAAATGAAGCTCAAGCCAGCGGTATTGTTGGAGAAAATAAACTGAATTAATTGCAATTAATGAAAAGGATTTTATGTAAATGATCAAACAGAATAATATATAGAAGTCTATTCCCAATGCAGCGTCTCAAAGAATGACTGAGAAAGTGAACTAAAGTGGTAATTTTCTTTCTTCTTTACAAATGACAATTTAATATATTTTCTTTCAGATGCTATGCAGGTCTGCAGCAGAGAAGAGTAACAGGGGTGCTGCGAATTCAGGGGTGTTTTTAGATAAAGGGCCATATCACCCTTCCTGAGATTGCTATGGGGTCAAACTAGGGGGGTAGCATTTCGGTGTGAATCAGCGGTGCTAACATTATTTAACCCAACTAAAAATCACTTGCGTCGTGCTCACTGGTGCGTTACATTGCAGCGTGTGTTAAACCTTTATCTACTGTAAACAGTAGCCATTGGACTTTCATGTTATCTTGCGTGTCATACAAAAATGGGCTTGATTCACTAACCCGTGATAACTGATATTTAGCATTTTGTGCGCGTTATGACACGCGTAACGATTTTCGCACAAAAACGCAACAGTTTTTGTGTAAAAATTTGCGATTGCGCATGAAAACGTTATGCGAGTTATAACGTGAGCAAACACTAGTGCGACCGTGATATCAGTTATCACGGTTTAGTCAATCAAGCCCATTGTGTGGTACGTCATAACAGACAGCACCACACATAAGTGTGAAAGGGTCCTCTAACACAGGGCTTTTCAACCTGTGGTACGCGTACCACCAGTGGTACTTTGCTGTTGGCCAGGTGGTACACACCAGGTTTGCCTGTCACTTGTCCTGGTCTCATCTTGCCTCCACAAAGTTCAGCTCCGCCTCACTCGCTCCTGGCTGTGCTACCCTGCGGCATACTTCAGATCTCAGATCAGCAGTGAAGAGACAGCCAGGCGAATAGTGCATAGTGACGGTGCGTATACAGGAAGTGACATCACTGCTCACTTCCTGTATTTGAAGTATACACACTGTCACTGTGCACCTTTCACCTGGCTTAGAGAGACTTCCCCCTTCTTCCTCAGTAGAGAGGATCGAGCACTGGGACCCCCCCCCCCCCCAAGATCTCCTTGTCAGCATGCCCAAATGCAAATTCTCCACTCTGATTCTGGTAGAAACAGCCGTGCCCCATCGGCTCCGCTCTACTGAGCAGTCACACTGGTGGTACTTGAAAATTTTCAGGTGGTAAAAGTGATACAATTTGTGAAAAGATTGAAAAGCCCTGCTCTAACACACATACATACAAACACACATACGTACCATATTTTTCGGAATTTAAGACGCACCTAGGTTTAGAGGGCAAAAACCAAGGGAATAAAAAATATACTAAACCTGGTGCATCGATGGTGCAGGAGTGTCTTGTAGATGTTCTCCCCCCAATTATTTTGACTTACTCCTGTCCCCCTTAGTACACTCCTCCTGTATCCCTTGTGTCCTCCCAGTGGCGTAGCAATAGGGGGTGCAGAGGTTGTGACTCAACCAAAGTAATCGCTTTTTATTGGTCCTGTGCTGATGATATTCACTTCTATAGATGCCTTGAATGGTAGTAATCATGAACACATTGCTCCCCATCCCCTTCTTACACGTCTGACACTGTGGTTTTCCTAGATTGGTTTTGGTATGCTGTATCCATTGTTACGTATATAGTGCTTGGGGGGCCCAATGTAAAACTTGCATTGGGACCCAGAGCTTCTTAGCTACACCACTGTGTCCTCCTGTGCCCTTTGTGTTCTCCTCCTGTCTCCGTTGTGTCCTCCTCATCTCCTCCTGTCCCCCTTTGAACCCTCCTCCTGTCCCCCTTTGTTTCCTCCATTGTCCTTCTTGTGTCCTCCTCCTGGTACCCTTTGTGTCCTCCTGTCGCCCTTGGTGTCCTCCTCTTGTCCTCCTGCTCCCCTGCATTCCTTTGCTCCCCCTGTGTAACAACTTCCCCCTAGTGTCGGCACTTCCTGGTTGCATCATTTCACATGTGACCTGGCTCTAGGGGGAGGAGTGAGCAAGCTGAAGCAGCCGATCGCCGTGGGCTCCCAGGATGAGGTTAGAGATTCACATGGCTAGCACTGCTTAATTACATTTACACAGGGGGAGCGGAAGAGTGCTGGAGGCCACAAATGACATGGAGGAGGACAGCAGCTGGTCGCTGCGGGCTCTCAGGATTAGGCTAGAGATACACGTGGTTACCGCCACTAAATGACATTTACACAGGCGGAGTGGAGGAGTGCGGAGGGACCCCGGGGACAATACAGGGAGTCTCGGACATCGCGGCATGTCGGCTGTTCATATCGGCAGGCGTTCATAAGCTGGGGACTCACTGTATTTGGAGTATAAAACTCAGGGACTTTGTCTTCCTACTTTTGGGAGAGAAAAGGTGCGTCTTATAGTCCAAAAAATATGGAACATACGTACGTACATGCACATACATACATACATGCATGCATACACATACATGAATATACACGTATACACACATACATACATACATGCATACACACACGTACATATATACACATACATGCACACATATATATATATACCTGCTCTAGTGCTGCTACTCTTCTCCTGCAATCATGCCTTACTTCTCCATCAACCCCAGCGGAGCTAGTCACATGCTATTAAATACTTTAAAACCTTTAGGGACAAGGCTGTACAGATGTGTTGCAACAGTCTCCAGTTCTGTGACTATGCAACGGAGAGGGGTGCATGGAGCCGTGCATAAGGAGCATTATACAATGGGTGGAGTGAGTGAAGAGAACAATGCCCTCAGCAAGTGCTCGGCTGAGTTGATCTGCCAGGCTGTCAAGCTGTACTCATGCTGAATTCATGGCAGAGGTGGTGCACAACGTACCGAATCTACTGATTTCGGCAAGAGATGAAAAAAATCGATAAGTTTATGTCGGTAATGTGTAATTGTACCTTAAAGGATAATGAGGCGTATAAGACTACTTTTGAACCCAGGAAAATCTTCTAAAAAATCGGGGGGTCGTCTTATATGCCGGGTGTCATCTTTTAGGGCCGGTGCTGAAACTTCCGAGCTGAACTAGAGAATCTGCAGTTGCCCCATACGGTGGGGGGTGCTCAAAAATTTCTGCGGTTGCATCCCTGCCGTATGCGGCTACCATATGAAAGCAGCAAGGGCGGTGCTGTACAAGTATGGTAGAAGAAAATCCACTCACCAGCATTCCTGGAAAGAAGTGACTTAACAAGGTGAGGGGGCATCTCACTGGGATGGTGTAAGTAAAGAGCAGAGCAAGCTGCAGGCGTCTGGGACGCCCGGGGGGAATGGAAAAATGAGAGAGCGGCGCTGTGCCCAGAAAAACACACCTCTTTCATCCTTCTCGCCGCCCTTGTATTCTATTACCATACTTCCTTCTCTGCCTCTCAGATCTTGCTCCTGAGGACTGCAGTGAAGCAGCGCAGGTGCGCATGTGCGAGATCTGAGAGGCAGAGAAGGAGGTAATAGTATACAAGGGTGGGCCAGATGGGTGAAAGAGGCGTGTTTACGCTACCACTCTGATAGTCTTGGAGACAGGGATAGCTGACCGATCCAAGCAAGCTTTGCATACAACGACCAGCCAACTGCCGGTAAGGTACGTCGCTTGCTGTGATTGATTGGTTGTTGTATACTGGGTACCACAAACAGTACAGCACCAGTATCTGTACCTGTTTATACAGTACTAGGCATTAAGCCCGTCCATTTAAAATGGGCGCTAGGGCTTAGTCGCGACCCCCTCACCTCACCATCACCTTACCCAGCATGCAAGCCGCATGCACACCGGCACCCCGCGTGCACACGCGGTCACCTGCGCTCCCCCTGCACCCATCCTCCGCCTGTCCCAATGGACGCCTGTGTGCCACACATGCGCAGCAGCGCAAAAGCATGGACGCAGGGACGCAGGGGGTTTATTATATTGGATAGCACCATTACATACAGTACAGTATACAAATGTCCAAGAGTCAAGAGCGGTAGTCTTATAGGGCGAGTATATCCCAAAATGTATATGCGTATGCACCACTCATGGTCGTGCTCCCATGAACGGGACCATTCTGCGCATCCAGAGCATTTTGGGCTCATTCAGACAACCTACGTCGTGTTGCATTGTTATACACAATGATGCACATGGTGTCCAGACACTACACAGAAAACAATATTCACACTAATGTGTTGAGCTGCAGGGTATTTTGGTAATAAATGTACTGCTTGCAACTCCGTGCATCATTCTATTTCAAACATTGAATGGGGTCAGCATCACAATGGAGAACACTACAGGTGACAGTGAGTTGCTGTACATCACACGGCCCTCCCTAATGGGAATGATGCGATCAGAAGAAGCCAGCACATGGGGAGCAGTGAGGCAGAGGAGAGGTTTCTCACTATCGCCATACACAGGGGAGTGGAGGAGGACACAAGGGGGGCAGAGGGCACAGGGGACATAAGAGGGCACAGGAGGACACATGGGGGACACAATAGGTACAAGGGAGACACAATAAATGGGGGGAGAACATCTACAAGATGCCACTGGACCATGGATGCCCCAGGTTTAGTATAGTTTTTTCCCTGGTTTAAGTCCTCTAAACCTGGGTGAGTCTTATAGTCCGGAGCTTCTTCAATTCTGAAAAACACAGTACCTTTTTTATACTGAAACTATTGATACTCCTCTGTCTGTATGGAGAGTCCCAAGTCTGCATCTATACTTCATATATATCTGTCACCCAGATAATCAGGTGCTATCGGAGTCTTCTAAACACTTGCCTGGACTGCTGAGAGAAGTCACAAGATTCTTTGCAGCTCATACAACATACAAACAACTATCTTTTTTTATTTTTGCCAAATAATCTGTATGGTCCATTTATAATGTTGCAGAAAAACCAACCAGCATGTACCATGCGATGAAACAGAGCTAAGACTAATGCTACAGGAAAAAAAGATTAGATTAGAAAAATAAACATTATTTTCTACATGTGCCTGGGGCAGCATCAACTTTAAATACAGCCTTGTACTTCACCTATGGTAATAGGCTCAGCAAGCCTTAGCTATTTGCATCCTATGTGGTCACACGGGGAACCATCATGTGCGTTAGTCCTCACTGATGAGTTCCTCTGACATTTCAAGTGACGTCCAGGAAATCTGTTAAAGTCGTAGTTCAGCCTCCTGTTTTTAATGCACATGAACGATAATGCAAGTAGCCTTCTCTCTGGGACATAACCTTAAATCATGGAGCCCCCAGCAAAATTTTGATAGTACCTTTTTTACATTCACACCTTCTCATGCCCCCCCCGTGAAGCATTGCATAACAAGTGTGGCCACCGTCGCTGCCATAACTCCTCCACCCATAATATCACGCTGGTGCGTGAAGAGATGTAGCGTGACAATGCAATACACAGTACTAGTGAGAAAGCGTAGTCAGAGACGGGCCAAGGTCGTTCACGAGAGCAGATGGATACAGTACAGAAGGGCTAGGCAAAACCATAATCAAATAACAGGCAGAGTCATATACATAGGTCACATGTCAGTCATATTGGAAGGATTAAATAGGAGCGAAGTCAGAGTCAGGCCGAGTCATACACAGATATCAGATGGCAACAATACAAAGGGGCTAGGCAGATTCGAGGTAAAAAAGGCAGGCAAAGGTCGGTACACAGATCAATATACAATATTACAAATATATAATACTGACTGACTAGAATACATATATATCGCGCTGATGCGCAATATATGAAATGTAGCTCTCACAAATTCTCACTAGCTAAGGGCCAATAACCAGTGAACTGATTAGTATCAAGGCCAATGAGCAAGTGAGCACTCTGGCCTTAAGTACCCAAGAGGCAAAGCAAAAGCCCACCCCCAGAATTAACAGCACCTCCTGCAAAAGGGTGTCAGCTGATAACATCACAGCTGACACCCCATCAGACACGCCTTCTCAGCCTATAAAGGCTGCTCTGCCCTGCGCGCGTCCGTCTGGACGTACTGCGCATGCGCCCACACTGAACCACCGCCGCAGGGGTTTCGGGGATGCCACTGGAGGACGGCAGTGTGGGAGTCCCACTACGCGAGCGAGTACCGCCGGAGACGCCGCGGGACTCGTCGCAGGACGGTAAGACTATTACACATAACAAGCGTGGTGACAACAACACCTGCTCTAGAGGAGAGAGAGTGAGAATGTTGGGGTATTTATGGACTTGAGCCCCCTGCAGCTGCATGGACTGCTCCCCCATAAGTTACACCTCTGCTTTCTCTGTTTGTCAATCCTTTTGTGATTTTGGGAAAGACTTATAAACTTCTGCCATCTGTTAGTAGACTTTGTTTTCCTTTGTGAATCCAGGGTCAGGTTTCTTAGAAAAAAAGGCCCAGGCCTTGGGTGACTGTTGCCCAAGAGGTGGCTAGGTATGGAAAAGGGGTTGCTGACTATGGAATAGAAGTCTGCAAATGGAAAAGGGGGGTTGCACATTGAAAGTAAAATATGGAGAAGGGAAGATGCTGCTCTGGAGAACTGTACATAGCAGGGACTGCTGTACATGGATGTAACTCACAGAAGAGAGGGCTGCACATGGAATGAGAGTGGGCTGTTGCACATGGTTAACGAGCAACAAGAAAGTTGGCCTAGAGACAGAAAAAAGTATATATCCTTCCTTGAGTAAATCTAGACCAGGGCAGGATATCTTGTGTTCTTTTTTGTTCTTAGTAGATATGATCAGTTCTCCTGCAGGATTATGACTGGCTGGTCACGATCATGCATGATTATGACTTACTGCCTCTCTGTAGTCATTGGTCATGGGAGATGAAAGTGCAGTCATGCTTTTGAAGGCAGGAGTGATTGTGCAACTTACGTTAACACAATATTTGAAATAATTTTAATAGATCTGATTACAGCTAAAGTAACTGAGGGAATAATGAATACTTTAGATTTAGGCAAAGAACAGGGCTATATTTGAAGTTGAGTCTGCCCTAGGCAAATTTAGAAAGTAGTGCTTTTTTGTTGAAACACGAATCCTTTGCTTCAATGGAGCTATCAGTTCTATTTTATTGTAGGGAACGTGCTGCAATGAAGATAAGCAATAAAAAGGTAGCATTGTGGGTAATGCTCTCACCTCATAGCATTGAACCAGCATCTGCTTCCCATCATGGACACTAATCTGTGGGGAATTTCTCTGTTCTCCCCATGTTTCTGTGAGTCTCTTGCCACTTTCCAGAAAAATACCGATTTTTTTTTTTTTTGCTTCACCCTAAGTGACCTTAGACCACCAGCCAGTCAAGGTCCACTCACCACAGACAAGCAAATGGAATTGTGCTAGAGTGTGACACCACTTTTTTTTCTAGTTTTCCTGCCCAATGTACATTACTGTCAATGCAATAGGGATGCTTTTTGAAGAATGTTATCATATTTACCATTTATGCATGAATGACAGTGACAAACTGGGATAAAAACTATATAACCTACCAGATTTCTGTGGCCAACTATGGCAATGTCTACAGCTGCTTATCAACTGTTTTAGACATTACACACATATACCAGCAGTCACTCTTTATGGAAACAAAGCTACGCACACACACTTGATTAAAGTTGGCTGAGATGGCCAATAACGACCATCTCAGCCAATAATCCGGGATGCATGCAATAGTCCCTGACCCCTGACCGCCATCTTGCAATCGATCCACCTGGAGGATCTACTTCACAGAGTGTTGTGTAACGTCCCACACACGCCGCTCTGTCGGCCCTCTGTTTCCTCCCTGCATAGCAACAGAACACTGATTTTGTGTCTGTACAATGTTGGCCCAGCAATGTTGCCAGAGGCATTGGGTCCCAATCCCCGACGGGCAACATCAGTTACAGGTGTGTGCAGGTCTTAAGGGTGAAAAACAGTCACTTAGGCTGTTATGAGGCTAAGGCAGTCAGCCCATACACTTGTCAATTTTCCCCAGCAGATTCAATATATGTGGCAGAGTGTACTCTGCTGCCAATGGACGGGGCTGGGGGAGCACTAGATAGGGGAGACCTGGAGGGCTTGCCAGTCGGCCCTGCGGTGGTGGTGGTTCCATAGATTTTGAAAATATTTCTAGGTGGAATGTATTAATATTCTATTCGCAGTGTATGGCAGTAATATACCCCTCTCTGATCAGATTTGAATCAGAGAGGGTTCTACCTATTGGTCAGATCTGGTGGCTATGTGCCAGTGTATAGCCACCTTTAGTTGGTCATAAAGGAGGTCTAGATGCATGTGTAGTAGTGCCATTCTGGGGAAGGGGAGTGGAGATGATGCAAGGTCCCCCAGAACAAGCCATCTGCTAAAACTGACCTGTTGTCTGTATGGTACCTTTGAACTTTCTGCTAACATTCAGGTGTGCTCATCTGCAATCAGATCTTGCATTTAGTTGCAGTTTGAAGACAATGGCCTCGATTCATAAAGCATTCCCGCATGCGGAAATGCTGAAAACAGCCGATTTTACCGAAAACTGAACAAAATGTGTATTCATAAAGGCTGTTTCCGCATGCGGAGCTGACATTCTGGAGCAGAGTGATAAATCACCGCCTTATTCGGCGATTCTAGGCGAAAATGTAACAAAATGTCCATTCATAAAAATTAGAGCAAGCGGTATGCGGACGGGAAATACCGCTTGCTCGGATGTAGCGATAAGCGTGCGGAGTATATGTAAGTTAATGGGACAGACCTCCCAAGCAGCAGCAGAGAGAGCAGCGCACTGAGGAACTCAGCCAGCTCCTGTGTTTCTGCATGCCTACTGACAGCCTAATGCCAGCCTACAGCGGGAAATCTCCGCTCTGCTATCGCAACTGGCAACATTTTATGAATGACCACCCAGAAGTCTAAAATACCGAGCGCGGAGTTTCCCCGCACCGATTTACTTCACCGAACACATTTTTATGAATCGAGGCCAATGTGCCTGATTTATGAAGGATCTCCTGGGCTGAAGATCACCTCAGAAAGTAAGATCAGATGTGACATCTGAATCACTGCAGAAGACCCAGCCAGTGAAAGAGTAATGCCCAATTTACTCTGACCTGTATTTGGGTTACATGATGCATTTACAGTCAGGGGAGTAACTAGAAATCACTGGGTCCCCCAGCAAAACTGGCTCTGCTGACTCCTCCAGCATCACTACAATACACCACACTTGGGGAGGGTTAGAGAGGTTGGGGGCTGTACACAAGAGCCTGCTGCCCACTGAATAGGGGACTGTCTACAAATCTTTGTCTGGAAAACTTTGTATGATTCTTTATCAGTGGCTGAGCAGATGCAGTCATTAGAACAACTGCAGAGAACAGAAAGTTTTTTTCTCTGTATGCCTTTAGTTGTTAGTCTTTCAGGACATGGAAAATAAACTCCCCCCCCCCCCTCCCCATGGGTTCCCCTGTGGCTTCTGGGCCCCCCTGCGGCTGCATTTCTTGCAGGGTCCATTGTTACACCCCTGTTTACAGTGCTTTTAGCATGGAGGGCCTGGTGGTTTAACTTGTTATTAAGAGAGCATTATGGCTGCATTTTTCTATGAGAGATATGATGACTGCAGTTGTTCTGTTGGGGGCACACAATGTCTTCACTTGTTATACATTATACATTTATTCTGTGTGGGTCATTATGGCTACACTTGGCATCTGGGGGACATGATGTCTGCGTTATATAAAGGGTCATGATGGCTTCCTTTATTTTACATTGGGCATGTTGGCTGCAGTGCTCTGGGAGGTATATTGACTAAAATTATAGCTGTAACTGTTGCCATGATGGCAACACTTGTGATCTGGGAGGAAAAGATAGAAAGGATTCAGCAAACCTCTTTGATGCCATTCATTTAAGGGTTTTTCTTCTGCCCTATCTCCAAATTCAAAAAGAGTGTAAGCAAACTCTTGCATTAATTTAGCAACAAATTGTGTACATAAGTTATTCACAAAATTAGCATATAAACTGAAGTTCTTTATTAATTTATTACGCATCTACAGTAGAGATGGCCCAAACGGTTTGCCGGCGAACGGTTCCTGGCAAACCTCCGGAGTTTGCGATCGCGGAGAACCGCAAACTTTTTTCAAAGTTTGGTTCGCCCCCATAGTGCATCATGAGGGTCAACTTTGACCCTCTACATCACAGTCAGCAGGCACATTGTAGCCAATCAGACTACACTCCCTCCTGGAGCCACTCCCCCCCTTATAAAAGGCAGGCAGCGTCAGGCTTTGGACTCACTCGTGTGCCTGCAGTAATTAGAGAAGAGAAAACTGCTGCAGACTCTCATAGGGAAAGCTTAGTTAGGCTCTTGTAGGCTTGTTAGCTTGCTCCTTGCTGATTCTTATTGCTAAAAAAGCACCCCTCAACAGCTCTTTTGAGAGCTAATCTTGTTCTTGTGATCTTTTTTTTTTGTGTGTGTGTGTCCCACTGACACTTGTGTTGTATAGACAGCCTTGGTAATTCCTACTGTGTGTGCCACTGCCAGGCCCAGCACATTCAGTGACTACCTGTGTGTGTGACAGGTGCACATTGTAATACCCATTACTGCATATACCTACCTGTTTTTCACTTCAGTCAGTGCACCTACCTACCTACCTACGTGAGCGCACGCAGTGTCACTGTGCCTGTCCGGTACCTGTCTGTGTGTGACATGTGCACATTGTAATACCCATCACTGCATATACCTACCTGTTGTGTTCAGTGCACCCACTTACCCACGTGAGTGCACACAGTGTGATATACAACTCGGTGCATACCTGTTAACTGCACCTGTGTGACTGCACTTTGTATTAGTCAAGTCAGTGCATACCTTTCACTTCACCTCCCCCAATATGGACAAAACAAAAGGCAGAGGCAGGCCACCTGGCAGGTCTGTTCGAGGTCACGCTGTTGTGATTTTGTGCGGCCCTCGACCAAAGTACAGTGTTCAGAAGAAGGCACGTGCCATC
The DNA here is from genome assembly GCF_040937935.1 of Hyperolius riggenbachi. Lineage (NCBI taxonomy): Eukaryota > Metazoa > Chordata > Amphibia > Anura > Hyperoliidae > Hyperolius > Hyperolius riggenbachi. Next base: position 144,468,985 of record NC_090657.1, read on the forward strand.
AACCCCCAATATTGTCAGGACGTAGTTGACTACTTAACACAGAACACCTCATCTTTCTCAGCTTCCGCACGGAAGCGTGACATATCTTCCTCCTCCTGCTCTGATTCTGGCCCCCCACTTAACACTCAGTCGGCCGCCACCCCCAAAGTGCCATCACCCCAGGGCTCAGCGGTTTGAACATTTTTTTGTGTGTTTGCCTCAGATGAGAGCAATGCCATCTGTACTCTCTGCCACCAAAAATTGAGCCATGGAAAGACCAAAACCCGTGTAGGGACAACTACCTTACGAAGGCACATGATTACAAAGCATAAACTGCAATGGGATGACCACCTGAGGAAAAGCAGCACACAAAAGCAAAGCCACACACCGCAGTGGAAGATACCATGCCGCAATTTTTTTTCAAAAAAGGTGATACCTAAACTGAACCGTGATGTTGAAAGGCAAGTGGTGACATCTCTGGCACACAGCGTTGGGTCAAGGGTCCATCTGACCATGGATGCCTGGTCTGCAAAGCACGCTCAGGCCTGCCCGAAGACTAAGTCAGTCCCCACCAGGGCAGCCATCAGGGGGGGACAACTGACACTGCAGTGAGGGGCCCAGGGCTTCTGGGGGCCCTTGGCATCCCCAAAAGCGCTGGAAGGGCTGCATGTGCTGGCTGTAGGCCTGTGGCTCACTAATCATCACACCGCAATCCAGCACTGAGAGAAGAGTGACATCAGTGCTTGAACGTGGGGAACAGATGAGTGAGCCCGCTACAGCGGACATTCTATACTGGGGCACCACCTATAACTGGCTACAGGCTACCTATTCTGGGCCACCACCTATACCTGGCTACCAATACTGGGGATGGAACCACCTATACCTAGCTAAATACACTGGGGCACCACCTGTACCTGGCTACCTATACTGGGGTACCACCTATACTTGGCTACTCATACTGGGGCACCTATAGCTTGCTACCTATACTGGGGGCACCTGTACCTGGCTAACCTATAGTGGTGCACCACCCATAACAGGCTACCTATACTGGGGGCAACTATACCAGGCTACCTATATCGGTGCACCATCTATAGTTGAATACCTATACTGTTGGCACCTGTATCTTGCTGGCCTATACTGGGGCACCAGCTATACCAGGCTACCTATACTAGGGGCATCTACACCAGGCTACCTATACTGGGGCACCACCTATAACTGGCTACTTATACTGGGGGAACCTATACCTGGCTACCTATACTGGGTGCATCTATTCCTGGATACCTATACTGGGGGCACCTATACCTGGATAGGGCAGGGGGACGAGCTGAGACAGAAGGGGACAAGAGGTAACACAGGGGGATAAAAGAGGCACAGGGGGAAGAGAGGCGGACAAAAGAGGCACAGAGAGAAAAGAGATGAGACAGGAACATGAGGTCACACAGAGGGGACAAAAGAGGCACAGAAAGAAGAGAGGGGGACAAAAGAGAATGGATAAAGGATAAGAATGGACCTACAAGTCCCTATCTCATTTGTTAACCGGAGACTCCCTGTATTTTGCTAGTATTTGGCTCCACCCACAACATGCCATTGTCACGCCCACTTTTTGTCGCGTCACTCTGTGAATGCCGCTTTCTTCAGTGTCAGAGCCATTCCCCTTTTTTCGCCGCAGCGCACTAACACAGGGGTGGGGTGGCTAGTGGGCGGGCACAGTGGGTGGGCCCAGGGAGGGGTGGGCCCAGGCCTTGTGATGTGTGAGGGGCCTCAAAATTTCTGATGGCGGCCCTGGTCCCCACACACAGCATCTCTGCCTGCACGCTGTGTGACTGCCTGCCCCAAGACTAAGTCGCTCCCCACACAGCATCTCTGCCCCCAGGCCGCTTGACTGCCTTCTCCGCCACCACCAACAGGGTCTAGGACTCCAGGTGGATTCCTGAATTTGTAAGGCCGCTGCTAGCAGCGGCCGCTATAATAATTTTTCTGGTGCGTGTACATGCCTGCCTAATTTTTCTGGCTGCACTGCAGCTGCAACAACAAAACAAAAGGCATGTACATGTGCCAATTACCCTTCATGATCATTACCTTGCCGTGGTGAAGGGGCTTGCGTATCACAATGAAACAATGACCGCCGGCTGTCTGAGTGTCTAAATTCGTTGCTTCATTGTGGACAGACCAAATTTGATCAGCTGGACAGTCACTGTTCTGTCATTCAGCTACCTCAGCACAGCGACCATATGGGCTGGAAAGCCGATATCACCTGCACTCTCGTCATGGTGCGCACCAGTCCAGCACAGCCGTCACTACACACACAGCTGTTTGCAGTCACGCATACCTTTCACTGCATCTTTGACTGCACACTGTATTATACTTGGCAGTCAGTGCATACCTTTCATTTGAATGGATGGCAAACTTGCCCTCCATAACAGATTCTCGTTAAAGGATTTAAAGTTGATTCATCTCATATACAGCAGGGCATCGAAAGTCCTCCTATATTGTTATTTTTGTTCACTACCTCGGGATGTGCATGCCATGCCTGCTGCCTTCCTTGGATGTGTGGTAGCCGTTCCTGCTCCTTTGCCCACAGCGTGCCTGCTGCCTTCCTTGGATGTGTGGTGGTGGTAGCCGTTTCTTAGGCTCCCACTCCGGACCGGAATCGAACTAGGATTCCCCGGCCATTACCCGTGGTCACCATGCTACTGAGAAAGTACCATCAAAAGTTTCACACAGTTGAATGGATGGCCGACTTGCCCTCCATAACAGATTCTCGTTAAAGGCAAGTGGTGTCATCTCTGGCATACAGCGCTGGGTCAAGGGTCCATCTGACCACAGATGCCTGGTCTGCAAAGCACGGTCAGGGCAGGTACATTACTTATACAGCAAATGGGTCCTTACTTGGATGTGTGGTGGTGATAGCCAGTTCTCAGGCTCCCACTCCAGACCGGAATCGAACCCTGATTCCCCGTCCATTACCCGTGGTCACTCACAATGGAAGACTTGCCCTCCATAACAGATTCTCGTTGCAGGTACTGAACAGCCAGCAGAAAATGTAATTTAAAAAAAATAGATGTAAGATTTAACAATGGTAGAGAAAGAACCATCGAAAGTTGATAAGGCAGTCAGACATTACCTGATATCACTAAGGAAGAGCAATCTCGCCATGGTGCGCACCAGTCCAGCACGGCCGTTACTACACAAACAGCTGTTTGCGGTGCGTTACACAGTGAGTTTGGTGTGTCAGTGTAAAGCAGTACTCTAATTACACTCCCTGATTGATGTATACACATGCAAGATGTTTTAAAGCACTTTAGGCCTGCAATTTAGCATTCAATGTGATTTCTGCCCTTAAAACGCTGCTTTGCATCAAATCCAGATTTTTCCCAGGGACTTTTGGCATCTATCCTACTCCGCCATGCCCCCTCCAGGTGTTAGACCCCTTGAAACTTCTTTTCCATCACTTTCCTGGCCAGCATAAGTGTTTCTAGTTTTCAAAGGTCGCCTCCCCATTGAAGTCTATTGCGGTTCGCGAAAGTTTGCGCGAACCGAATTTTTGTGGAAGTTTGTGAACCCGGTTCGCGAACCAAAAATGGGAGGTTCGGGCCATCTCTAATCTACAGTCACTGCTAATGTGGGACTTAGAGACTTAAGATAAGACCTGACTTGCATTGAGCATTGTACAGGCCATTTTGGCGCATGCTCACAGCTGCGTAGCACCTGACCTACTGTTATTACATCTATAGCAGTGCTTTGGGATTTTTAATGTAATTACCCGAATTAAATCACGGAGTTGCCTGGCTCTTCTACTGACCACATATGGTATTGCTCCATTGTTATTGCCTGTGAAGTGGGATCAAACCTGCGAAATGCGTTGCATGGTTCCCTGGAGTATTTAAATAAACTTGTTGTATTTGGCAAACACATTGGCAATTTTTGTGTCTGCTTGGAGGAAGTAAGTCCACCACTGCCTCCTCATGTTTTAAACTTTTTCGATTATATTATCCTTTAGGCGCCTCTGTATCCATACTACACTAATTCACCCTCTGAGTTGTTATGACTCGGAGGGGAATCGGATGTATTGCCACCCAGAATTTAAGCTGCAGCAGAGTGCGCCGTCATTCGCCTCACTCTGTGCCCAACTGACCGGGCAACAATTACATATATACACCATTGAGCAGGCCTTCAGTGATAATGCACAGCAGCACTGTATTTTCTTTATATTAAAGTTAAGTAAATTTTCCTGCAGCTCAGATGTAAATATTTTAATAGCATTATAGCACCTCCCCCATAAAAAGGCACAGGGGCATGGATTAGAAATAGAGGGGCAGCGTAGCTGCCCTCCATTGCCAGGGCTCTGTTTCCACCACTGGTGGGTACTGGGCTCTTAGGACAAATCCCTGTACCTCGTGGGGAGGGCCCAGCAATAGGTGTGTTTATGATGCAATCCTATTGCCCTGATTTTGGCGTAGTAAGAAAAGGACTCACGCTCTGTCTAATGTGTATAGGACTCTCCTGACATATTGGCCTAGCCTAGTGTATCAAAGTAAATAGACTAGCGCAGGTTGTTTTAATATACTGTGGTAATCTGAAGTCTCTAGTGGATCTTCTCCAGGACCTCACATCCCCATCAGCAGCTTTGGTTTCTTTTTGTTGTGTTGATAGAAAGCTTCTCTTCATGGAGTTGATTCATCAAAAGCCGGTAATACTGCAGTGCACACATAGCACACGGCAATATTACCTTCACTTCCACCTGCAGTACGCGAGTAGCCGTTGCTATGGTAACACGTTACTAATGAGCGTTACTGTTAGTAACGCACGTTACAGTAGCAACAGTTGCACTACTCGAGTACTGCGAGTTACGTTAATCATGCAACTAGCATTATTTGCAGGCGGAAGTGAAGGTAATATTACCGTGCACTATTTCTTTTATTTATTTTTATTTATTTAAGTATTTATATAGTGCTGACATATTACGCAGCGCTGTACAGAGTATATTGTCTTGTCACGAACTGTCCCTCAGAGGGGCTCACAATCTAGTCCCTACCATAGTCATATTTCTTTGTATGTATCTTGTGCATGTATCATAGTTTAGGGCCAATTTAGGGGAAGCTATGTGTGCACCACAGTATTACTAGCTTTTGATGCATCAACCCCCATGTTACTTTCAGTCTTCTTACTTGCTTGAAGTCTCTGCAGGAGGTCCATCTTCTTCAAGATCTTCCAATCAACTATCAACTCCTCGGTTATTTATAGACCTGGCCGTGTCAGTCCGCTGCATGTTCTGTCTATATCTATAAAAAGAGGAGGAGCTGGCATCATGCTGTTAACCAAGTGGATGAGCTTGAAGAGGATGGACCTCCTGCAGAGGCAATTCAAGCATGGAAGACTGAAAGCATCCAAGGGAAAAACCTTCTATCAATTAAACAGGAGTCAAACTATAATCAAGGTTGTTGATGGAGATGAGGGTCCCAGAGGAGAACTCAGAAGACTTCACAATAAAATATTACAACTCCACTGTGTGTTTTTATTGACTCTTAGCTTTAAAATACTGGTCGGATAGGTATGGGATCTCATGAGAGTCCTGTTCACATTAGCTGGAGCTGATCTGAGTATGTGAGGTCAGTTAGGTGCATCACAGAGTGAGCAGTGCATAGCACACCAGATTGCATATGACGTAAATCTCATGCTGTTTTTTGTTGAATACCTGGTACACACCATGCAATTTCCTGTCAGATTTGGAGTCGAATAGATAATTTCCAACAGGTCCGATCTGATTTCCAAATTGATTTTCCGATCACTTAACAAAATTAATCAGAAAAATGAAAGAAATGATCGATTCAAACCAAAAAGTGATGAGAAATTGCATGGTGTCTGCCAGGCATAAAGGACAACTGATCTGAAACAAACGTGTAAAATAAAGATATGTACATAATACTCAACCCCTGCTGACCCCATTGGGCATCTTTTAACGTTCCATTTGGGCGCTGCTTTTTCTGAAATCCGTTACCTCCATTTTGAAAATGGCGCTGAAGTTCCTCTGAGATAAGCGTCCCGTCAGCGTCAAAATGCTTATCCAGAACTCTTGGGAGCGAGCTTGGTGAGGCGGAGAGGGGCGTGAATGATGCAGAAAAGGGGCATGAGTGATACTGTATACACAGGGCAGCACAGATAACTGCTTACATTTATCCCAATGGCTGCACGCATTATGCTTTTGGCTTCATTTATTTTATGGGGTACATAATGGCAGCAGTTACTATATGACATAAAATCTTATCTGAACAAAAATTGGATAAAAAAAGGTCAATAGTTCAAAGATTTTAGCTCTGGTATACTTCCCATGAATGTGTCATTGAGCAAAGACAATGAAACAGTAAAAACTGAAAGGGGCACTACAGCAAAAAACTGTAAAATTTAAAATATGTGCAAACATATACAAATAAGAAGTACATTTTTTTCCAGAGTAAAATGAGCCATAAATTACTTTTCTCCTATGTTGCTGTCACTTACAGTAGGTAGTAGAAATCTGACAGAAGTGACAGGTTTTGGACTAGTCCATCTCTTTATAGGGGATTCTCAGGGATATATTTATTTTCAAAAGCACTCAGTGAATGGCAGTTGCTCTGTCCAACTGCCAAAAAACTGTGTAGGGAGCGGGGAAGCTGGCCAGCATCATTGTTTAAATCCTTTTTCGGTAATATCTTTATAAGGAATAAAAGCCTTGCTGAGAATCCCCTATGAAGAGATGGACTAGTCCAAAACCTGTCACTTCTGTCAGATTTCTACTACCTACTGTAAGTGACAGCAACATAGGAGAAAAGTAATTTATGGCTCATTTTACTCTGGAAAAAATGTACTTCTTATTTGTATATGTTTGCACATATTTTCAATTCTACAGTTTTTCGCTGTAGTGCCCCTTTAAAAAGTATATATAAAATAAAACTGTGGGTTAGCCAAAAAAGGTCATTTTTAGTAGGAGGAGGGTAGATACAATTATTTAACTCTTTGATTTATTTTCACCTCAGTATTCCTTTAGGAATCTGCCATGGTGGTGAGGAGAGCCCACTACACATACCTGCTACCCCCGTTTTAATTTTTTTTTTGTTTGCGCTAAGGTATCCTTTAATGTACTTAGAATGTGGGAATCCTAGGTAGAACTTGAGACTATGGTTAAGTTGATTGGTCTCTTTGCTTAGAAGACAGTTCACATTCACAAATAAAGTTTATCTTTCTGTACCAACTCAGGATTACTTTGAATTCAAAAAGAATGCTTTCAGACAACTCGATATTCCTAACTAGGTCAATTTATTCTACAGAAACTCTCTGCGAGGATAACTCATGGAGAAGCATGTGATGTGACTGCACTTTACCCTCAGTGCAGAGGGGGAATTCACAGGAGGCCAGCTAGTAATCACGGAACAGGAAGTTCCTCACTAAAGATAAAGGTATTTATTCTATATTCATAACCATTCTTCATGATCAGACCTACTAATCAATCACCTAATCAAATTCATCCATTGTCTGCATTGTTTCTTGTAGAGGGACAATGGTGGCCCAGCTCTTCAGATAGGACCTAGAGAAGGAAGTATCAGGGGCAGCCTGACATTGCCTCCTTCCCCTGAGGCTAAGTGGAGGGGAAAAGGCATGGCAGTCTAGATACACTCTCTTCCAGCTGCCAGCTAAAAGATATGTAGCCAGTGGCAGTGAAACACTGGGGCCATGGGGTGCATGTTCCCTTGGTGATTGCTGTGCCTCCTCTAGTGCTGCCCTCCCCCGCATGCAGAAGAAGGTGCTTACCACTCGGTGCCAGGAATTTTCTTCAGCAAGTGCCTTTCAGATGTGCGTCTCTCATTACGTGATTCCTTGTAGGAGTTATTGAGAGGGGACACTAGACATGACTGAAGAAATATCCCAGTGCCAAATGGTGAGTACTTTTCCCCTGCATGCTCTGCTCGCAACTCTGCATATTGTGTGTGTGTGTGTGTGTGTGTGTGTGGGGGGGGGGTGACCTAATACTGGGGGAACAGCTAGCTACCTATACTGGTTAAGTGGGAGGGCTACTTTATACTGGGGAGGGGGGCACATCTGGCTACATATACTGAGTAGGTGGGGGGCTACCTGATACTAGGAGCACATATGGCTACCTGTACTGAGTGGAAGGGGGAGCTACCTAATACTGGAGGCACATCTGGCTATCTATAGTGTGTGTGTGAGGGGTGCCACCTATTTAAAACTAAGGGCACATCTGCCACCTATTGGGGGGGCACCTAATACTGGTTATACTTCAGCTCCATATATGGGGGGGGGCACCAAATACTAGGGGCACATATGGCTACCCATTTTGGGGTGAGGGGTAAGGGGACATTTGCTACCTATACTGGAGGTGGGGGGCATCTGCTACCTACAGTGAGGAATGTGCACATCTGCTACCCATGAGGGTGGAAGGGGGAGACCTACTACAGGGCACTTCTGGCTTCCTAATATTTGGGAGCACCTCTGGCTACCTATTACTAGGGGTGTACATCTGGATAATGCTGGAGGGCTACCTGTTGCTGCCTAATACTTGTGGGTACCACTAGCTACCTAATACTTGCGGGGGTACCTCTGACTACCTAATCTAACTTGGGGTACACATCTGACTACCTAATAATACTATCTAGGGGCACACCTGGCTACCTAATACTTCTATGGAGTAAGGGAGTCCTACATGACTTCCTAATACTGGTAGGCCAGGGCAAACTAATACAGCTAAGTGGAAGGCTGAGGGCAGTCAAGCTACCTAAGACTTATATCAAGGGGCACATGATTACTTAATTATTTTATCTGGGAGAACGTAGCTACCTAATTGTTGTATCTGGAGCCACAGGGCTACTTAATGTGTGTATATTATACATGTCAAACTCTAGCCCGCGGGCCAAATCTGGCCCTCAGAGCCATCAGATTTGGCCCTCAGGTGGTTTCCACACTATGCATTATGTTTGGCCCACTCTAGTCCACCAAAAAAAGCTATATTGGAGGTGAAGCCCTAGAACATGGGGAGAAGGGGAAAAGTACTAGACACGACGGAACTGTATATAGGAGGAGGAGGTCACAAGACACCAGGGAGCAGTATATGGGAGGCGCCACTAGACACCAGGGAACTGTATAGGGGTGGGAGGACCAGTAAACACCAGGGAACTGTGTGGGGGAGGGGTCAGTAGGCACCAGGAATCTGTACAGGGGGGAGAGGGGGCGTTAGACACCAGAGAACTCTATAGGAGATGTAAGGGAATTATTAGACACCAGGGAACTTTGTAAGGTGCCCTAGTGTCTAATAGCCACTAGACATTGAGATTGGCCTACAATTTGGTCCCAGTGTTTAATGTCAGCCCACTTTGCATTTGAGTTTGACTCCCCTGGTGTATATGGTGGCACCTGGCTACTTATTCTATCTTGAAGCACATGGCTACTTGATTATTTTATCTGCAGGCATGTAAATACTTGATTATTTTATTTAGAGGCTTTTATGTTATATTTTAGGTGACTGCAGTATTTGATTCTTTTGTCTGGAGCAGGCTTTCTCCACCAGGGTTCCTTGGCATTTCCCCCTATCTTGGGGGAAGTATAATAGAGCACATTATAATAGGTGGTACTTCAACAAGAAGCGCTAAATTGGGGGCTCAGGAGACAGTATGAGTGGCAGTGTAATAGGGAGTAGTGAAATAAACAGCTACACATACTTTTAAAGACCATACCTCCTGCAAAATAAATGCAGGGGTTCCTCGAGATCCAAAAATTGTTTGCAGGGGTTCCTCGAGATCCAAAAGTTATTTTCAGGGTTCCTCCAGGGTAAAAAGGTTGAGAAAGGCTGATCTGGAGGCATGTGACTACTTAACTTATAGTAACTATTACATTCTTGCATCTAGGGCAGAGTTCCCCAACCCTGTCCTCAAGGCCCACAAACAGTGCATGTTTTGTGGAAATCCACAGCGGTTAACCGAATCCGGACTGACGTAGTACGGATCTACGTCCAGCAGGTGGTGCTGCGCCCCGCGTCACATTGACCGTGGTGCGTATCCGCCATTTACTGCCGATCACGACGCTCTCGCTGCTCTGTCCCCGCTGATATTTGCTCACCCTACCGTCTATATGAGGGGACAGAGCGGCCGTTTTACTGTACCAGCAGCCTCTGCTCCTTAAGGGGGCAGAGGCTGCTGGTACTGAAGTGGTTAATCAGCTCTGCTGAGACACTAATTACCTCAACTGTAAATGTTTGTGGTTCTCTGCAAAACATGTACTGTTGGTGTGCCTTGGGGACAGGGTTGGGGAATTTTGATCTAGGGGACCCAACTGCATAATTATGGTATCTGGGGACCTCAAAGCTGTCTGATAACATTGGTGTGGCCTGCAGATAAAAGATAAGTTCTAAGATCCTCCAACTTGCTCGAGCACCCTTTAAAGCAGACCTGAACTCAAAATGTCCTCTCTGCTCTAAAATGTGCGCAACAGCATAATAACCTTTAAACAAAAACATTTATTTGTTGCAGCTGATACAAATCCTATAATCAACCTGCACTGTTTCTACATCCTGATTCATGGAAGCAGACATATTGTTGACATCCTGTGCTTTTCAAATGAGCTTATCTGCCATCTCTGCCATGACAGTCATGTGACACGGGGGACAACTCAAATTACAACTTGTGATAAGACACAAATGAGGGTGAATTAAACAGGCTAAACTCTCTAGATACATACAGGGTGCATTTCTCTCTGTTTTCATTCTGTCCTGTGTAAGAGTTCAGGGCCACTTTAACAGTTAAACCTGAAGGCTTGAAATGTATTGCTCTTCCTGGAGCCCTGTCTTAAAGGGGCACTACAGCGATAAATTGTAAAATTTAAAATATGTGCAAACATATACAAATAAGAAGTACATTTTTTCCAGAGTAAAATGAGCCATAAATTACTTTTCCCCTATGTTGCTGTCACAGTAGGCAGTAGAAATCTTACAGAACCGACAGGTTTTTAACTAGTCCATCTCTTCATAGGGGATTCTCAGGGATTTATTTATTTTCAGAAGCATTTAGTGAATGGCAGTTGCTCTGTCCAACTGCCAAAAAACTGTGTAGCGAGCAGGGAAGCTGTCCAGCATCATTGTTTAAATCCTTTTTAGGGAATATCTTTATTAAGAATAAAAGCCTTGCTGAGAATCTCCTATGAAGAGATGGACTAGTCCAAAACCTGTCACTTCTGTCACATTTCTACTACCTACTCCTACTGTAAGTGACAGCAACATAGGAAAAAGTAATTTATGGCTCATTTTACTCTGAAAAAAACATACTTCTTATTTCTTTATGTTTGCACATATTTTAAATTTTACAATTTTTCGCCATAGTGCCCCTCTTGCTCTATCCACAGGCAAAGTGGATGATAAACAATTCTGCCACTTTATAGTTTATACATTTCTGCCTTGCAATGCATTGGGCTCCCAATGTGATCCTTTCTGTGTTGACCAGTTGCGATTTCTGTAACTCTCCCCTTCCCTCGCTAAAAATGTACGAGGCCGCATAGTGCACAGCATGTAATATGTGTTGAATATACTTTACACACTGTAATAGATTATTCAATAAGGGAGAGGGTTCCAGTGCTCTAAATATTAGATGGAGTCTGATACAAACAGTTTAATTCACATAAGAAGTATGCATCTGATACAGACCATAGTGAGTGCAGGTGGTGCGCTCTCTGTTGCCAAGTTACAAATTTGGCTGAGTTCTATATGCAGAGCGCTTATTATCCAATTGAGGCATATGTAATAGATTATTGCTGGGTATATATTTTCCTTGTCATGTGCCGCAGTGGCCCCACCAGCTAGCCATTGTGCCCCCCTAAAAAAATCTGAAGCTGAAGCCGCCACTGTCTGCAGCTACTTTGTTTCACGGGCTCAATTTCTTCCACTTCCTGTATTAGAGGGCATGGATAATTTTTTCCTTGTTAGCAACTTCCTCTATGTATGTGTTAGTGCGGGGGAGGGACCATAAGACATTCTGGGTGGAGGCCCTAAAATGGTGCATACAAAAGAGTTCTTAAAATTTAAAAATATTTTAAAGCTTTTTCTTAATTGTCCCCCTGGAAACAGGATGCTCATGGTGAAGAAGGTGGTGACTACTTCAGATATTAATAATTTTCACTGAGAAAGCAAATCATTCTCCTAATAGTTTCATTAACTCCTCCCAGGAGGAGAGAGGAGTTGGGATTAGCAAATCAAAGCTTCTAGCAGTGCATCCCAAGGCAAACCTAATGGAAAAAAATGAGATTCTTACCTTTGAAGAGTGACACCTTTGGAGCATCCAGAGGCTTCCTGTGTCCTCCTCGAGACCACTGCTGCTGCTTAGGACCATCTTGAAGTTTAAGGAACACTCACCACTAAGCGCAAATGCGTCCATACTGCACCCGCGCCCTTTAGGCCCCTGGGGGGTCTTAGGCTTTGGCAAGGGTGGAGTGGTTAGGGTTAAGCAGTGGGGATGGAGTGGTTATCGTTAGGCAGCGAGGGTGGAGTGGTTAGGGTTAAGCAGTAGGGGTGGAGAGGTTAGTGTTAGGCAGTGAGGGTGGAGTGGTTAGGGTTAAGCAGTGGGGGTGGAGTAGTTATCGTTAGGCAGCGAGGGTGGAGTGGTTAGGGTTAAGCAGTGGGGGTGGAGTGGTTAGTGTTAGGCAGCGAGGGTGGAGTGGTTAGGGTTAAGCAGTGGGGGTGGAGTGGTTATCGTTAGGCAGTGAGGGTGGAGTGGTTAGGGTTAAGCAGTGGGGGTGGAGTGGTTAGTGTTAGGCAGCGAGGGTGGAGTGGTTAGGGTTAAGCAGTGGGGGTGGAGTGGTTATCGTTAGGCAGCGAGGGTGGAGTGGTTAGGGTTAAGCTGTGGGGGTGGAGTGGTTAGTGTTAGGCAGCGAGGGTTTAGTGGTTAGGTAGCAGGGTTAGGGTCCATTTGCACTTAATCAGTTGTTGTGCATTAGTACGCGTTGGTACGCATTAGTATGCGGTTTTTCCATAGCAGTGCATTGTGAAAAAGATTTCAGTTAAAACGCGTTAAGTGTGAAAGGAAAACATAGGCATTACTTTGAAAATCAGTTTTCTTTCCATTTTAACTGAGAGCAAATGATTAAGTGTAAAAGGGCCCTTAGGGTTAGGCAAGGGTGTACATTGCCTGCTCCCGGCGATTGTATCTCCTCCACTTCCTAGTTAGTTTGCAGCTGTCCTGCAGCCAGCCAATCACCATGAGGCTTCAGTCCCTTCATGGTGATTGGCTGGCTGCAGGACTCCTGCAAATTAAGCAGGGAGTGGAGGACACCAGGTAATGTATGATGGATAACGGTAATGACATCTTGTTACTAAATGCTATTTATCGTTTTAGGACATTTCTGAAACGTTAAATAAACTCAGTAGCAAGATGTAATTATCAGCATCACCCGTACCATTTTTTTGCAGCGCTATTTCTTATTAATTAATTTCTTATTAATGTATGCTGAGGCCGCTCCTGGATAAGCAGTACAGCCGTGCTAGCACAAAGGGGGAAGGACGGCCATGATAACATATCCAGCCAGCTCTGGGGATCTGTGCAGGGCAACGGTGGTCCCTGAAAGGATTTTTTTTATAGGCAAGTATCAATTGTTTTCCATTAAGTTTTCCCCGATAAATTTTAAGTACATTTTAACCAGCAGCTTTGTTAATTACTCAGTAATTTGCTAACCCCAACTTCCACCTTCCAGGTACAGCTGAAGAGCTTGGTAGGAGAATTTTCAACTCATAACTACTACTAAGAGTCCTGCAGCGATCTCATTTAAACACTGCTCACCCACACATCATCACACACAACCTGCTTTCATTGCCCCAAGCTGTAAAAAAGCATGTTTAATACACAAGGGCAAAATGCAACAACCACAGCCTGTCCTGGACTGGGATCAAATACAACAAAGCAACATGCAAGCTACAGCCGGGCTGAGAAAGATGAATAGTGCTGACAGCTGACCCTTGGGTCTCTCTTTCCTGATAAATGAGGGCTAGCAGTGAGATGGGGAAATTGTACGCTCTCTCCTTTCTAGCTCAAAGAACTGTTATGGAAATGTCATAGGAGAGATTTCAACATAGAAAAGAGATATACTGTATAATAAATCTAACCTAAACCTTATCACTATGTTTATAGCAACCCCAAACAAACCCTAAAATGAAGTGTATCTCCAGTCACAGACATCAGACTGTATTGATTTCAGTAAGGTCAGACTGCGATTCAATAGCATATTTCTCCATGTGATTGTTTTAATTGGATCCTTCAGAAAGGCCATGTTAGAAAATCCATTCCTACCTCCCCTGAGTCTGAGCCTGTTGTCACCTCTGCTGCCTCCCCTCATCCCAAATGCTAAAATTGGTGGAATAATGCTGGATAAGACTACGTCAGATGCACAACAGTGCATTGACAGCGTATACACGCTGGGCCCCGTTGCAGTATCGGCAAGATATTCAAACTACTCATCGCCATTGCAGTCCTCTGCCGCCACTGGCACTGAGTTAGGGGGACAAGCGTCGTAACATGGGCGCCTCTAGTCATTTTGTCACTCCAGGCGACAAAACTTGTGGCAACCCCCGTTGTGGTTCCCCCCATGAAAATAATCGTAATGCGGCAATGTTTCACCATAAAATAATCGTAATGTGGCAATCTTTCACAAGAAAATAATCATAATACAGCAATGCTTTTTCCAGAAAATAATCATAATACAGCAATGTTTCTTCAGAAAATAATCATTATGTGGCAATCTTTCACCAGAAAATAAACGTAACTCAGCAGTGTTTCGCTAGAAAACAATTGTAATGTGGCAATGTTTCACTAGAAAATAATCGTAATGCGGCAGAAAATAGTCCTAATGCAGCAATATTTCACCAGAAAATAGCACAGTCCCCCCCCCCCCCCCCCCCCCCTGCACGGCGCCCCAGACGACCACTTGGTCGGCCTGGTGGACCGGGCGCCCCTGATCGGTATATATATCAGAGCCCCGGCAGAAGCATAGATAGGGCTACCAACAGGGAATATTCTTATTGGTCCACCACGCAGTGAGCCAATGAGAATCCTTCATGGTCTTTTTGCCATCCAGTGTGGGCCCTATGCTTTTGTCAGGATGCACAATTACTGTCATGGTTCGGGACATGATCCCTGAAGTTAAGGGTCTGACAAGGCCAGTTCTAGCTACAATGGGGCCCAAGGGTTATATTATTTTGTTTGCCGGGGCCACTACTATGTTTTTGGCAGCATAGCAACTCATCTGTTCCGGCTGGCACGCTGCTCCATTAGTCCATGTGCTCTCATCTTCGTCCTCACAAGGTCACCTCTTCTCTGTGTCCCGACACATCATATAATGACATGTGCAAGGTCACTCAGGCTTATCCTAGACTACTCATTATGCAAAGATCTTCTACTAGGGAGTTTTAAAGGATACCACAACTGACATGTGGCATAATGAGATAGACATGGGTATGTACAGTGCCTAGCACACAAATAACTATGCTGTGTTCCTTTTTTTCTTTCTCTGCCTGAAAGAGTTAAATATCAGGTATGTAAGTGGCTGACTCAGTCCTGACTCAGACAGGAAGTGACTACAGTGTGACCCTCACTGATAAGAATTTCCCCCTTTTTTATCTCTTTCTTGCTCTCAGAAGCCATTTTCTTCTAGGAAAGTGTTTTATAGTTGGAATTTCTTATCAGTGAAGGTCACACTGTAGTCACTTCCTGTCTGAGTCAGGACTGAGTCAGCCACTTACATACCTGATATTTACCTCTTTCAGGCAGAGAAAGAAAAAAAGGAACACAGCACAGTTATTTGTGTGCTAGGCACTGTACATACCCATGTCTATCTCATTATGCCACATGTCAGTTGTGGTATCCTTTAGGGCTCGTTTCCACTATCGCGAATCTGCATGCGTCCAACGCATGCAGATTCGCACATGTAATTCAAGTGGATGGGCCTGTTTCCACCGTAGCGTTGTTGAGGTGCGTTTTTTTCAGCGGTAAAAAAACGCTCAAAAGAGCCAACGAATTCGCCTGCGAGTGGAATGCATGCGAATCGCCGCTAATGTATTTAATAGGAAATTCGCATGCGGCTATGGTATGCGAATTTTCATGCGAATTCGCATGCGAATTCGCATAGGCACCAATGTAATTCAAACAGGCAGTGACATGGTTAATTTCGCATATACCCTCACCTATGCGAATTCGCATGCGAATTCGCGGCAAAAACCGCGCAAAAATTCGCATCCGCATGCTAATTCATGGAATTTCAACAGCGGTGGAATCCAGGCGATTCTGCACCGCAATAGTGGAAACGAGCCCTGAAGGGTTAGGCGTCAGGGAGGAGGGTTCTGTGTGAGAGAGGGGTTAGGTTTGGCCATAGTAAAATATTGGTATTTAATATTTACTATCGGCCTTACTACGCCCAAATTTCCAGGTTCCTATCTGTTTTAATATAATTTATTATTTTTGAAAAAAACAAATTTTTTTTTTAAAACATTTTTTTTTTTTAAATCATGTAGCTAGCCTAACGCTAGCTACATGGTAGCCGCTGTGCAGCGGCATCCCCCCTCCCCTTCGGATCGCCTCAGTCGATCAGAGCAAACAGGAAATCCCATTCAGAACAGGATTTCCTGTTTGGCTTCCCCCGTCGCCATGGCGACGATCGGGATGATGTCATCCACGTCATGGCGTTAGAGGGAGTCCCGATCCACCCCTTAGCGCTGCCTGGCGGTGATTGGCCAGGCTGTGCAAGGGGTCTGGGGGGGGGGGGGGTTAGCGGCGAATTGGTGCGGAGCGGCGGCGATCGGTTTGTACACGCAGCTAGCAAAGTGCTAGCTGCGTGTAACAGTAAAAAAAATTATGCTAATCGGCCCACCAGGGCCTGAGAAATCCTCAGTGGTGGCTTAGCCAGGGAGGTTAAAGTTTACCAGAGACCTCGATATACAAAGATTTTTTACTTACCCAGGGCTTTCTCCAGCCCCATAAGCACGGATGCATCCCTCGCTGTACTCCCGCGTTCCTCCGCAATTAGCCCCGGTAACTGTCTCAGTCGTGTCAATCGGGGTCTTCTGCGCATCCGTGCTTATGGGTCCCTAGGGTATACTACCAGGGAGTAAATTCTAAGCACAGGCTTTCATAAGAACATACCAAAATATTTTTGAGAACCACTGCTCTAGAGATTACCAAAACTCTCTAGGCTACCAAATGTGATTTTTTATTATTATTTAGTATTCCATATTTACTGTATATCGCACTGACATCTTCCACCATGCTGTACTGAGTATATTGTCTTGTCACTTAACTGTCCCTCAAAAGGGCTCACAATCTAATCCCTACCATAGTCATATGTCTATCATGTACCATAACAATCTTATGAACAGCAGATATCCAATAATTGTGCAAAAAGTTGAGGCCTCCTCCGCCGGAAGCTGCAAGTGTGTTAAGCTGTCTCCCTGACGCTCTCCCTGTGTGATCCTTTGCGTAAGCCAGTATTTTGCACTTTTTGTCACTGTTCTTATGCACTTTATATCTTTATTGCGGTACTTTGCACATACATATAGATATTTGCTGCTCAACTTTTTGCACTTAATTCAGGATATCTGCTGTTCATAACGTTGTTGCACTGGTCACATTATGCACACTGTTTGCAGATTACACTATTATTAAATGCTGTGATTATTGCGGTTTTGCACAGAATTTTTTCTGAACTGCTTTTTAGTCCTTGTTAGCATATTTGTACACACGGCTCATTACAACTGGTTCTCATTAGAATATACTTATTTATATAAGATATTGCATACTCTAGCACTTTTGCTGTTGAGGGGCAGCTGATTACGATCAGCTTCCAGGGAGATTTTAACTACAGTATATGTTTTTTAATTGTTTTTATTGGATACGACCAGAATAAATTGATTATATCTTTGACTACCTAACATTGGATTGTGACCATGGAGTATTTATTAATTAATGAAACCTGCGTGGGCACAGTGTGTGGGACACTTTTTTTGTGGTATATCATTGTTTGGCCCTAAAGGATTGTGCATTTGTTTGCATTGTATTAGCATATGCTCTAAACAGTGTTGGTAATATGTCTATCGTAGTCTAGGGTCAATGTTAGGGGGAAGCCAATTAACTTATCTGTATGTTTTTGACATGTGGGAGGAAACCGGAGTGCCTGAAGGAAACCGACGCAGACACGGGGAGAACATACAAACTCAGTGCAGATAGGGCCCTGGCTGTAATTCGTACCAGGGACCCAGCGCTGAGAGAGACAGCACCAACCACTACACCACTGTGCTGCCCAAATCTTGGTAAATCTCTGTACAGTACTAAATGTCAGTGATCTCTGTAGAGTTCCAAATCTCATTGAATCACTGAAAACACAGTAAAGCTCCCTACAGCGATGTATACATGTTGTATTAAACTCAGCTGAGGTGGCCATCAAGGACCATCTCGCCTTAGTATCTAATGTGTTCACATGAGCATGCTAAAGATCTGGCATTGTTTGGGGTGGGGGGAGGGTTGGGGTGTAAGCCTTGGTTGGGAAATTGGTTAGGGTTAGACATCAGTTGGGGGAGGGTTGGTTAGGGCTAGGCATTCAATTAGGCATTGGTTGGGGAGGATTGGCTAGGGCTAGGCAGAAAAGTATTAAGATGAAATGGGCAAGGTATTAGCCTTTGCTTCCTCCTATAGTCTTTTTTGGTAGGTTGTGGTGGAGAATGGTCAGAGAAAGTGGCGGCTGGGCCCCTTCATGCCCACTAGGCCCTAGCCAGTTGCCTTGATCCTGCTCTGGGGATAGGCATTGGTTGAAAGGGAAGTTTAGGGTTTGCCATCAGTTGAGGAAGGTATGGTTAAGGTAAGGCATGAATGGAGGGAGGGTTCAAGTGAGAATGGGGTCAGGTTAGGCTATAGTAAAGTAATGGAACAAAATACTGATATTTTACTATTGTAATTACTTAGAGCCTAATAGTACACTATCAGTAGTTTTACAAATATTCTACTAAAGGCAATCCCCAGCGCCCATATTACTGCAGTGCTCCTTTTACATGTATGCTTGCACACAACTTTCGGTTTTGCCTCCGCACACTCAGAACAATGACTGGCTTTCACAGAGTGTAATGTCTTCACTTGGCTTCTTGAGCAAGTATCTCTCCTTTTCCCGTGGTGAAACTGCTGCACACATTCCAACCTCCACGCTGTCATTGGCTGTCTGACCCATTTTCTTCCATAAAGTCTTTTATTTACCCTCTGAAATGTCATTTTCCCACTCACAATATACCGCTGGAACAGCTGTCTCTAGACAACCCAATGACTTACTCATTGCCCTTTTCATAGGTTATTACTTCTTATTCATGCTCATTCATGGTTATCTGCCAAAGCTAAATTGAAGGTTATTTTCCGATTTAAGAATTCTTTACAGAAATTGTGGCCATATTAATGGTTTCTTATTATTTACCAGTGCTGCCAAGTAGAGATTTGGATGGCGGGAGCTGCTGAGCTGACGCTTTGCGGCAGGCAAATATTCATCTGAACACAGAGGACTTTAGCTTCAGCTGAGGTATATTAAAGGGAACCCGAGGTTAGAGATATTTGAAGGCTGACATATTTATTTCCTTTTAAAAAATGCACATTGCCTGGCTGTCCCGACTTAACCTCTAATACTTTTAGTGATAGACCCTGAACAAGCATGCACATGAGATGTTTCTGACTGAATGTATTAACTGCATGCTTGTGTCAGTTGTGTGATTCAGACACTACTGCAGCCAAAGAGATCAGCAGTATAGCCAGGCAACTGGTATTGTGTAAAAGGAAATAAATATGGCAGCCTCCATATACCTCTTGGTTGTGGGAGGGAAGAGGCACTGCTATAAGTTTTAAAGGGTTAGTGTACTTATATTTACAAAGTGGTTAAGATTAATCAATATGAGGCTTTGTGATATATCTGCATTACTGAGTGTTGGTCTGTTTTAAAATAATGACATGTGACTCACATTGTTGGTGTGAAAAAATGATTCATCACTAGTCCATAGTTACTCTGTACTCACTGGGTCCGATCCAATCCACTCATTCTCCTAAATTTTCTCTTAGGTGATAAATTCACAACTTATAAATAAAAGGCCTTTTAAGCCACCAGCAAGCAAGAAATACAGTACTCAGAAACATTTTGACAATACTTTTTTATACGTTTTGGGAGTTTTTCAATTGCAGAGCACTGAAAAGTTATTTTAAACTGAAGATGAAAAATTATCTCTTAGGAGAAAACTTAGAAGAAAAGAGAACTGGATCGGGCCCATAATGTCTTGAGATTTTGGTAAGATCTTTACATGGATGATAAGAAATGCTGAGAAATGAGAGGGAAATGGAGTTTCACTAAAAGTGGAGGGGATAAACAGTGTGGGTGACACAAGGGGACATGTGTGTTGGGGAGATCTCAGTATTTACAGACATGTGGGATGGCAACAGTGGCGTAACTATAATTCATAATAATTGCAGTATTTGTATAATGCCTTTCTCCTGTCGGACTCAAAGCGCTTGCGAGGCAGCCACTAGGACGCGCTCTATAGGCAGTAGCAGTGTTAGGGAGACTTGCCCAAGAAACTCCTTACTGAATAGGTGCTGGCTTACTGAACAGGCAGAGCCGAGATTTGAACCCAGGTCTCCTGTGTCAGAGGCAGAGCCCTTAACCATTACACTCTCCAGCCACTGCTGGATAGTGGCCCCAGTAAAAAACTTTCCCCTCCATTGTTCGCAATTCTTCCCTTGCCTCCCCTTGGTGCCCTTCACAGCAGGGCTGGCGCTACCATTAAAGGGGAACTTCAGCCTAAACAAACATACTGTCATTAAGTTACATTAGTTATGTTAATTAGAATAGATAGGTAATATAATCTTTTACCCACCCTGTTTTAAAAGAACAGGCAAATGTTTGTGATTCATGGGGGCTGCCATCTTTGTCATGGGGGCAGCCATCTTTTTGGTTGAAAGGAGGTGACAGGGAGCATGAGACACAGTTCCAACTGTCCTGTGTCCTGATAACCCCTCCCAGCTGCACACACTAGGTTTCAAATGTCAAATTCAAAATGTAAAAAAAAAAAAATTGCACCAAAACAGCAGAACGAGAACAACAACATCAGAAATCCCATCATGCTTTGCACAGCATAAGGGGAAAACTGCCCGGGCAGTTTTCTTCTGTGCAGCTAAAAATGAGGCTTGTATAAGACAAACAAAGTTCCGATGCTGTGAAACTGTTAAAGAAACACCAACCCTTTTCAGTGCTGCTGAGTCGATTTTTAGTCTGGAGGTTCACTTTAAGGCAAAGGAGGCAGCTGCCCCAGGGCCCTAGAGCTTGTAGGGGCCCCCAGTGGCTACAAGAGGAAAACAAAATTTCAAATCGGCCTTATAGTTTTTGAGAAAATCGATTTTAAAGTTTCAAAGGAAAAAAAAACACATTTAAAAACCTGCCGACTTTAATGGTTAATAACAAATCCACCTTAAATGCTAGAAACCCTAAATTTGCAGGATATGTTAAGGAGATCATTAGGAATAAGAGGAAAAAACAATTTCTCAAAAACACCTTATAGTTTTTGAGAAAATCGATTTTAAAGTTTAGAAGGAAAAAAGTATAGTTTTAAATGCGGTAAATGTCACTTTTAGTAGCAAACCTAACGGTAGTGTAATTTTACATGCATCAAACGAAAGCGCAATAAATTTCCTGACGGGGTTTCCAGGGGGTCTATACGCAGCCGCAGCGCTTTGGCCAGGGATCGCTATACAGCCGCAATATGGCTGTATGAAGATCCCTGGCATTTTTTCCTATTTTCCCAATTTTTTTTATGTTTAGAGTGTGGGAATTTAAAAAAAAAAAAAAAATTATGTGCGGTCCCCCCTCCTGAAACTTTTTAACCCCTTGTCCCCCATGCAGGCTGGGATAGCCAGAATGTGGAGCTCTGACCGATTGGGACTTCACACCCTGACTATACCAGCTGCAAAAAAGGTCCCCTAATGCCGATTTTTGTCCCGGGGTATATGTTGGGGGGGCCCCCCAGGTTTATTTTGCCCTGGGGCCCCATTGTTGCTTAAACCGGCCCTGCTTCACAGTCTCAGGGGCCCATCTCACACGGGTCATGAAACAAGTGTAGCCACAAAACACCTGATAGTCATCTGTATCAGAGGAAGGGAAGGATAGTAGTTGTGGCCCCCCCCACAACTCTGACATCACAGGGGCTGCTCCCCTCTAGTTACACCCCTGGAGGGCAATATAAGGGGGCAGAGGGGGTATTTCACTATATGACTTTACTCATTCTCACAACATCCATTTTTTAGCATTCACCCACAAAATAGAATTGCAATAGAAATGAAGCCCATGTTTATCAATGAGCTCATTCTCATCATACATGGTTTTAAACATGCTTGCTGCCATTTTTTGGATGTCATGTGCATTTGTTGTATTCTTTGTATTATAATGTAACTGTGAATGTAAACACCCACAAATGTGCATGAATGCGCAGAAAAGTGTATATGGGCCGATGCAATTCCCTTTTTCTCCTAAGTTTTCTCCTAGGAGATATTTTTTCATCTTCTGTTTAAAACAAAGTTTGCACTGTGAAAAAGTACTAACAAGTAGGTGAAAAATCACTGTCAAAATTATTCTCAACATTTTCTTGCTTGCTGGTGGCTTGAATGGCATTTTATTGATAATAAGAAAAAGTTAATTGCATCAGGCCCTTTGTGTTTTAACTGATTTACAACATTGCCCTTTTAAGAATATGTGCAGTTGTTGCTGCTTTTAGAAAATAAGGAGGAGACTGGTGTGTGAGTACTTAGGGATAGTAAATAAAGAAGATGATGACATGTTGAAGCAAATCTATGACGGGTAGAAGAGTAAGGCCTAGTGCACACCAGAGCGGTTCTGCTGCGGTTTGCGATCCGCTTGCGGGTGCGGATCCGCTAGGGTAATGTATTTCAATGGGCTGGTGCACACCAGAGCGGGAGGCGTTTTGCAGATTTTGGATTGCGGATGCGTTTCTGCCTCAATGTTAAGTATAGGAAAAACGCAAACCGCTCTGAAAAACGGCACTTCAGAGCGGTTTGCCTGGCGTTTTTTGTTACAGTAGCTGTTCAGTAACAGCTTTACTGTAACAATACATGAAATCTACTATACCAAAAACGCTTCACAAAGCCGCAAAATGCTAGCTGAAACGCTACAGAAAAAGAAGAAAAAGCGTTTCAAAATCTGCTAGCATTTTGCGGATCTGCTAGCAGTTTTTGGTGTGCACCCGGCCTAAAAGTTAGATGCATGTCTCTGGATGGTCCAGAAGCTTCCCAAATCCTCTTAGAACCTACTGCTGCTGCCCAAGACCCTCTACTTATCCTGACCACGCTCCTGGACATGTACGAGTGCATCTGGACAGGGCATGTGCATGCTCAATTGAACAAAGGTCTTGTGCACAGAACGATAAAGCCAGACCATACAGTATTTGCGCATGGCCACTCCAGACACACTCATACACAGTGGAAGTGTGACCACAAGACACATATACGACAAGCTCTGAGTGACACAGTGCTTGGCTACCATATGAGTACACCAACACTTTAAAGTACCTCTGTGACATTTCAGGCACGGTAGACTGAAGGGAATTTGTGCTGAGGTACCTATGAACTATTCAATTTTCCCTGGCAGATTTGTTCACTGTGATAAAATCTTACGAAGATCGATGCCCTAACGTAGCCCTCCGATCGTAATTTCAATCGATTTCCATCAAGAATATATCAAAATAATAGATCAGACAGGATGGTAAATTTGTGGTCAAAAGGGGCGTGTTAGGGGCATGACGGTGTCTATGTGTAGGGCCTGGAGCTAGGGAGAGGACCAAAGGTCTCCTTCCAATTGATAGTGCTCCCCTAGTATTAGTAGGAGCAAACTGCGCTCACCATTCTGCTTCAATCAAAACACCAGCAACTAGGATCTGGCTGTGGTAGACTTTTACAGCCAATTGTATTTTCTCCACAACGAGCAGGAAGTCTCTTGCTTTCAGGAAACTGCTTCGACAATCTCAACCAAGCTTGTATGAACTGTCTGCTAGCGTAATACATTCAAAAACCATCACGAACAATCATTTCAGCCTGCTATGGCCAAGTACCTGTTTGGGCGTCACTCAAAAACAGACTTTTCCCTTTTCTGATTTTTTTTTTTTAAACGGCTCTTATTTGTTTTGTTGCCCTAGGAGGCTTGATGAGAGAAAGCATAAAAAATGTTTGTTTACATGGCCAGATGTCCATACCAAAACAAATATTATCACCTTGAATCAGGGAAAAATTGTTATTTTGAAAAGAGCAAAGAACCAAAAGAAATCTGTTTCAGTATTTTCCATTTACTGTACTTTCTTGGCAGCAATTTATGAATCAGTGTGATACCATTTACAGGATAACTTTTTAAAATTAGCCAGTAAACCGTATCAACCTGATTCAATGGCTACCGGGGTAAGATTCCCTATGTTTACTTGTGTGTGAGAAAGCACAAGGGTGACATTGAGGGAAAAAGCAAAATTTTAAAGGGACCTGGGCTCAAAACTCACAGATCACCAGCGGCTATCACAACATCCCAAAATAAACAAGATTGTTGGTACCACATATCCAACAGGCATGTGGATTAAGCCCCTCTGCCAGAGCCTGAGCTTATCCACAATTGGACACATGTCTGATATATGATAAAAAGCCTAAGAGCAAACTTACCTGAAAGCGACCATATGGCCATGAGCCTCTAGTCTCATAGTCTCATAGGGCGTAGTCAGACATTTGGGGGGGGGGGGGGGGGGGGGGCACCAGCAGATTCCCCCTGTGCCTCTGCATAGACCAAGCAATACACAGCAAAAAAATTGGTGGTTGTGCAATCAGGCTAATAACCATCATATGAGGAGCTCACAAGCCTGGGCAAATACACACAGCCAAATTTAAAGAGACCTGGGCTCAAAACTCACTGATAGCCAGCGGCTAACACAACATCCCAAAATAAATGAGATTGTTAGTAACATTGAGGGACAAGACTATTTTTTAAAATCTTTCTTCATAGCTCCAAATCAGTTCAGATATATTGTGCTATTGGTTTCCCTCCTGAAAGGATATTTCAGAAGATGACGGAATCTCATCTCTTATAAATAGCTGCAGCAGAAAACCTGTCTGCATTTCTTGTATTCAACCACAGCCACCTGCCCTGCTAATATAATACAACTCAGTAACATAACTAAGGAGTGATGGGACCCAAGTTTGAGTTTTACATTAGGCCTCCTCAAGAAACTATATCAAGGGCGGACTTAAGCCCGTGCAGACTATGCAGCCGCACAGGGGCCCTATGTCCTCTGGGGCCCATGCAGTCAGGCCCAAATTATGCTCTAGGTTTTCTGAATATGTCGGCACCCAGCCTGTTCAGAATCTGTGTCTCCCTCTGTTTGTCACTCCCCTGCATGTAGCTGTCTTTCCCTCTCTCATTTCCCCCCATGAGGCTGTCTGTCAATATGACTCTATACTTTGTGAAATGCTGCAGAAAATGTCAGCACTATATAAAACATAATAATATGGTAGGGGCATTAGACTGACTATGGTAGGATCAGATTGTAAGCTCCTCTGAAGACAGGCTGACTTGACATGAGTATGTGCTCCATAATGTGTGCATGTACTCTAAAAAGTGCTTTGAGCCCATTATTTGTAGTTGCAGGTTGTTTAAAGGGTGGCCCCGGTACCTGCTAATTTTTTCTTTGGGGGGGAGGGGGGGCTAGAGGTGGCGCTGTTTTTACCAGGGAGACTCTGGCACCCTTTTTACCTGCTTTCAGTAAAATCACCTCAATGGGGTCCTAGACAGCGCTAATTTTAGAGGGGAAACAGGCACATGTCCCATGTGACCAGCAATTTTGGGTTTCCATATAGGTCCACAGGCATCATTTATTTTTTGAAATTTTGTAGGTAGGGGTGCAGATGTACATAACACTATGGCAGTGATCTGCAAACTTGGCTCTCCAGCTGTTAAGGAACTAAAAGTCTCACAATGCATTTGCCTTTATGAATCATGACTGTGGCTGTCAGACTCCTGCAATGCATTGTGGGACTTGTAGTTCCTTAACAGCTGGAGAGCCAAGTTTGCAGATCACTGCACTATGGAAACTGCCCATACAATTTAAGCTACCTGACATCACTAACACAAATTCCAATCTGTCAAACATAGTTTGGTTACCACGGTGACAGTAATCAGCATCTCCATCCTCTGTGCTACCCCAAGGTGATGCAAGGCAGAGAAGCACCACTGGAGATATGAAGTTTCCATCCACATGACTTAACTATCACATTGTATAATAATCATTCATCGCTCATATTTTAGGTGCATTGACTCTCTATAGTACAGAGCTTTATCTATACTATTATCCATAAGAGGCTTTATATTCTGCCTGATTAAATACATCTGTTAATCAGCTGACAAAGATATCCAATACCTATTCCAAGAAGAATTGGATTTACTGGTTTTAGGTGCTTAAAATAATTGAGAACTCTATGATAAGGAGCTTGTAAAATACTCATATAATAGGATTAAACTCTCCATAAGAAGACCAGTAGCTCCACCCAGCCGTAGAGGTATCAGACGATCTCTAGGTAGCGTACGGAGAAAATAAGGGATGTAGCAGCATTGTAGAAAATACCACATCATAAATGAATGATAAGAATGTAATTCATGTATAAGCGACCAGCCTGCATAACAAGATGCATAAACTGCTTATTCCCAGGTAGAGGAAATGCAGTGACTGTCAGGGCTGATATAAGATGAAGGCTACTATTGATGTAGAGTTATTCACAGACACAAAAAAAGGAATAATTCCAATGTCATTATTTAACTATTAATAGACATTCTTATAATCTGCGCATGTATAGATTGGAGCCAGTTTTGGATAAAATAGGTCCCTGAGCAAAAATTAACACGTGGCACCTTTTTTGTTTTACTTTAACCAAAAATAAGTTTAGTTAGAAAAACAGTGCAAAAGTGTATACAGGCATTACACTGAGCAAGGCAGCATACAAAAATAATATAGCAAGGACTACAAAGGACAATATAACATAGCAAATAACTGTTTAAGCATATCCATTGTTATCTGTGTGTACGAATATGAGAGACTTCAATTATATAACAATGAACAGAGGTCTAGCAAATGACACAATATGAGGATAGATAGCAGTGGGATACTCAACACGCTTAGAGAGTGTGCCTCCATCATTAAAACATGGGGCACCTTACATTTCAATATTGTACTTATACTAAAGTGCCCGAGTAGGGAAATAGGGATGTGAGTGTAAAGAGTACAAGAGGCCTGGTGATGGAGTCAGTAGCTAACAGGATTAAGCCATTTTCAGCAGGTAAAGAAAGCCCCAAGTGGGACCTCAGTACCCCCTAAATTGGGACCCCTGGATCACGACGCTGCACTGAAAGACTGTGTTGTTTCTCATAGCGTGCGGGGAGGTGGGGGAGTGGCAGGAGGCGTGGCCGGGGGAGAGAGCTGCCCAATGGCAGCTCAGGAAACCCTGTAGGAATGCCCCTGGCAGGCGTTTCAAACAGGGAATTCCTCTCCCCTCTCTTTACCTCCGAGTTAGCAACAAATCTTGTCGCTAAACTTGGGGGGGCTATAGCGCGGTGGTGGGGGGCAGAGAATGGCGGTTGGTAGACACAGAGCCATGTCATTAGGCAGAGAACATGGCTCTCTTTAAAGCGGACCCAAACCGAACATTTTTTTAATTCAAAATATTTAATTGCACCACTCTGACACATACAAAGATAAATAAGCACTCCTTCAAGCCTATGAGTATTTCAGTTCATGCTTTTTACCCATCTCTTTTCATTACTAGGGTTATACAGGTGGCAGGCATTAGCAATTTCTCCATTGCTGGACACCTGCTACTCCACCAGTTTGTCGGATTCTGTCCCGGAAATGTGAAAGGAAGGGAGGGGTTCCTCCAATAAATGTAAAATATTTTATATTTGTCATCATGCAGCTGAAAAAAGGCTGCTATTTATTATTATAATTTAGAAAATAGATTTTATTTTTTGAATTTGAGTCCACTTTAAGGAGCTTAAAGAGGAACTCCAGTGAAAATAATGTAATGAAAAAAGTGCTTCATTTTTACAATAATTATGTATAAATGATTTAGTCAGTGTTTGCCCATTGTAAAATATTTCAAATCCCTGCTTTACATTCTGACATTTATCACATGGTGACATTTTTACTGCTGGCAGGGGATGTAGCCGCTGCTTGCTTTTTTGGCAGTTGGAAACAGCTATTACCCACAATGCAACAAGGTTCACAGACAGGAAACTGCCAGGAGTACTATGGTCCTCAGAGTCTCCTTTGAGAGGGGCTTCACCACAATAGCAGCCATACAGAGCCCCCGATGATCCATTTGTGAAAAGGAATAGATTTCTCATGTAAAAGGGGGTATCAGCTACTGATTGGGATGAAGTTCACGGTTTCTCTTTAAAGTGCTTGGGCGATTGCTTAGTTTGCCCCTATGGGAAATAGGCAACACTGGCCCTAATGGCCCATACTCACGGGCAGCAAAAATTGCCTGTCGCCAGCACACGTGAGCGTGTGGGCGACAGGCCGGCGACAGCTCCTCGCCAGGTCCCTCCACATACACACGCGGAAGAGGGACCAACGGCGCGACGGAAGCTGTCGCCGACGTTCCTACTCCCCTCGCCGGAAGCTCCGCATTCTCAATGGAGGTTGCTGTCGCTAGTCCGCGTACTCACGCGGACTAGCGACAGTTGCGGCGGAGGTGCGGCGGCTACTGTCGCCAGGCGATTGAAACTTTCGATCGCCTGGCGACATCAGCGACGGGCGACAGTTCGGGGTGCGCGCCCGCGCGACGGCCCATACTCACGGGCGACCTGTCACCGCAACACGTGCGCGCCGCGTGTTGCGGCGACAATTGTAGCCCGTGAGTATGGGCCATAAGAAACTACAAACTTTGTTGAGATGTCAACCACTTCGGTGAGATATTTGTGAATGGAAGTCAGGTAAATTCTGGAGAACAAGTACCATCAGGACTTTATATAGTGGGCCAAGGGCAGCCTAAATTCTCTAAACTAAAAAGCATTGTCTTCTTTAAACAAGTGTTTTCAGATTATCACTTGTTGTTCAGTCTCTATTCAGTTGCGCCCAACTCTTCGCGACCCCATGGACCTCAGTACACCAGGCCCCTCTATCCTCTACTGCCTTATGAAGCTTGTCCATGCTCATGTTTGTTGCTTCCATGATACTATCTAGCCATCACATTCCAGTTCCCTATTCCTTTTAACCCTTACCAGCATTAGGGTTTTCTCTAATGAATCCTGCATTCTCATTATGGGTCCTTTTCCACTGCAAAGTTTTTGACCTATTTTAATGTGTGTTTTTGTGTGTTTTTTATGCGTTTGCATTTCCGTTTTTCTGATTGGCAAGTGTTGTCTTGAATTTTGAAAATAGATACTAGTGGTTAAATAAAATCAAAACAAAACACAAATGCATTTCTATGCATTTTTTATGCATTTTTCATGCTTTCCTATACTTTACATTGAAATGTAAAATTAAATGTAAAACGCATCATAATCGCACAGACATGTGTTTGCGTTTTTAAAAAAAAATCGGTATGCAGCAGTGTAAAAGGCCACCCAAGATTCTTATTTTAAACAGGCTGCACTTAAAAATCAGCAAACGCAAGCGTTTTGTGTTTTGTGCAAAAACGCAGCTAGTGGAAAAGGGCCCTATATGTGTCAAACATATTTCAGCTTCAGATTCAGCATTGGTCCTTCTAATGAACAGTTAGGGTGAATTTCTTTAAGGATTTGACTGAGTGGATCTTCTTGCATTCCAAGGCACTCTCAGTTGTCATCTTCAGCACCACAATTTGAAGGCATTGATTCTTTGGCACTCAGCATTCCTTATGGTCCAACTTTCACAACCATACATTACTACTAGGACAACCACTTACAGATGTCCAAAACCAGCAGCACCCATAATGCAAGTCATTTATCTATGCCCTTTAATTTATAGAACGTTTATAGCTTTTATTTTTATAGAGATATTTAATCCAAGTTGCAGAGAGATGCTTTGGCCTTCATTAGACTTCTTTGTCACTGTACTTCTGAAACAATGCTCTGAATCTGGATTTATTGTATGATTGCACATATGGTTGAATAAATTGTTAGATGACTCCTTCATCTTGAGCTAACAGACATGTCACTACCAGTGTTTCTTGGTGGCTACAGCTCCAAGTCCCATTGAGCCCCGCAGTAATCTGGGAAGTGAAGCATGGCTGAACTGCTGCTCATCATTCCTCCAAATCAGGATATTGAAGGGGCGTGGCCAAGTGATTACTCAACACGCCTCCTGTTGGACTCGGTGGAGAAGGAGGTACCTACAGCCATGGGGAGGACTTTGGATGAGCAAGCTCTCAAACTATGCCCTAGAAAGCTTACTTGTCATTGAATGAATCTACAGCACAGCGGACGACAGTTTACAAATTTAAACTTCTGTTGCTTTTGTTTTTAGAGGAAAACATTGGATAAATGAACACAACAGCACCATGAATTGTATGGAGTCCTGTGAACCCATTACTATTTCTGTAATTGCACTACTTATTGGAGGCGTGCACAGGGACAGAATCTCCACCCATGCCCACCCATTCTTGTTCAATTAAGATACTGTGACTTGATCTATCCAGAATGAATGATTTAGGATAATCTCATCTCTTTACATACATTAACAGAATCACTACCCAGTCTTGTCCACCCATTTTCATTCTGGATCATACCACCCTATCAATGGGGATAGCAATGGATCCAGCAAAGAAAAGTGTTCCCATGGAAGAACAGAATGCTCACCAACCCCCTTTCCTGCCATTTCGTTGCATTCCAACTCACCTCTGAGACTGAGAATGGGGATGGACCTAAAATAAACAAGGCTATGTGGAGACTATGTCCCCACAAATACTTCTTCACCTGCAAGTCTGCGCTCCTTACCAGTTCACCTCCTCATTTCCCGATCTCCATTCACTCATTAGAGCAGGGGTCAGGAACGTTTTTGGCTGAGAGAGCCATAAACACCATATATTTTAAAATATATTTCCGTGAGAGCCGTACAATATGTTTTAGGCTGGTTTCACAGTGGGACGTTACAGGCGCACGTTAGAGCAGCCTGTAACGCAGCCCAACTCGCAGTAATGAAAAATCAATGGGCTGTTCACAGTGCCCACGTTGCGTTACATTGTAACGCTGCGTCACAAGACAACGTACTGCATGCAGTACTTTCTAAGCGGCAGAGCCGCGTTAGACTGCTTGCACATGCTCAGTAATCTTGTGGAGGAGCGGAGAGCGGCCTGGCACATGGCTAATTAATATGCACTGCACGTTATGACGTGCAGTGTTTACTTCCTGGAGCGGCCGCTCTGTGCGGCGATTGGCCGGCGGGACCACGTGATGCCGCATGCGCACAAGAGTGCGCATCACGGCATCACTGACGCCAGAGTGAGCTGCACAACGCGGCTCACTCTGACGTCCAGATCCAGCACCACCAGGCGTTGCGTTAGGGGGACGTTATGCGACCTTAACGCCCCCTCTAACGCAACGTCCTGGTGTGAAATTAGCCTAAAACTGGCACAGTGCGCATGCGCAGCAGAGGGCTTGTGTCCCTGTTGCCATGGTGATGTGTATACAGTTGATCCTCTGGGCAGCGGAAGTGTCAGACACGTCTTCAGCTTCTCTTGGGTTTCAGCAACATTAGCAATTTCCCCGAGAGCCAGACAGGACAAATACCGACTAACAGCTTGTACAATTAGCTAGCTGACTTGGGGGTTTAATCACTTTGTAGGGCGAGATCCCCACACTTTGGCCCAATAGGCTGCCTGGCAATTGGGCCAATCAAAGTGCGGGGACCTTGTCCTACAAAGTCACTGGACCTGACAGGGTCCAGAGTGGGACAATTGGAGCAACTGTTCGTTTTGGGGTAGCGCGAGATAGTAGTGCATGCTACAGCAATAGTGTGCCTACTTTTTAAACTTTACTTGCGCTGCCACAATAAGCTGCGCTGCTTGAGCAGTGTAGCTTAGTGAATCAACCCCTACTGAATTGTCTGTGAGCCAGATGTAGCCATCAAAAGAGCCACATCTGGCTCTCGAGACATAGGTTCCCTACCCCTGCATTAGAGTCTTATTGTACTGCAGTAGGGCGGAGAACACATATTGATAAAGCTCTGCCATTAACAACGTTCGTGTCAGATGTGTGCAAGGCTTTCACACCAACATACTAAATACTGCAGATTATTTATGAGCTTTCGCCCTCCCTCCTCCAGAGTGTGAAGAGGATCTAAAAAATTCAGGAAATCAGTCACATCTGCTGAATTCAGGAACGCAGTCTTTATTATTCACTCATCACTGCATGTAAATGAGATTGAAGGAATAAACAGCAGCTTTCTTCTCCCCAAAGCAACTGGTTAAATATGCTATTTCCAAAGCCGTGCTATAAAAAGGATGGAGTATAGAGAAGGTCTGTTTGGTTGTTGCTATGGACAATCCCTTGGCTCCTCTCCGCACAACGTGCTATGTGTCTGCACCACGGTTTATCGTATAATTCAGCAGAGATTTTATGAATGAGAGTTCAGTCAGCCAATAAGAGGCCTCCATCTGTTCCCAGACACCTCAATGGCAAATGTGTTTTCCCTGTCACATCACCATGCATCGACCACGTCACATGACCATGTTTTCAGTGATCGCTCCCCCGTGCGGCATGTGAGCTCTTTGAGCGTGAAAGGCTTATTGCTAACGAAACAATTGTCAGCAAACACAAATGCTGCAGAGACAGGCTGCAGTAATTACTCTGTATTAGGAAATAGAGGAGGAAGGGGGCAAACCAAGGAATCCTTATTGACTGCTCAAGTGATGCTTAGGGTCACTGGCAGAGGATTCTGGGAAATGGATAACATTACACAGGAGCTGCACTGTAAGCAGTGTGAGCTGTATATTAAGATGCCTCTGCTCAGCGATGTAGACAAATGTTGCAGTATGTTATTATTATAATGTCAGCTTGTGTGGGCATGACAATTTCCTATGCTATTTTCACCTAAATCACATATGGAAGTGAAAAAAATAGATGTAAAGAAATGAAATGCTCTTAATTAAGTATACAGCTGTGCAAAGGTTGTTAGCTCAGCATTTTAAGATGTCAATAGAAGTAAGTAATTACCACTTCTTTATATTAATATAAAGCTTTATGGCAATGTAAAAAGAACAGTGTGGAATTTACAAGGCTTTTTTATTAAGGCAGTGCAGAGAACAGCGATTATATGTAAAGCGTAATAACACGCAGCAGCCAATCAGATATCATTCTTACTGACTGCCATAGACTGTCGTAAGATGGAGTCTGGTTAAAGCGGAATATAACCCAGCATTTCAACTTTGCTCTAAAACGTTATTTACAGCATATTATATGCAACCAGCATTTTTTTTACTAGACCAGCATTGGAAGGGTTACACACAGAGCTTTAAAGTTCCATGGAGAGAACTGCAGACGCATCCGAAGTTTAGATAGATACATTTAAGCAAAACAAAATGTAACAACTGTGGAATGTGACTCACTCTCTCTGACTGTGCAGGAGTTGGAGGACAGCCAAAGAGTGTGTAACATTCCTCACTTGTTACATTTTGTTTTGCTCAAATGTATGTATCTAAACTTCAAATGCGTCTGCAGTTCTCTCCATGAACTTTAAAGCTCTGTGTGTAACCCTTCCAATGCTGGTCTAGTAAAAAAAAAAAAATGCTGGTTGCATATAATATGCTGTAAATAATGTTTTAGAGCAAAGTTGAAATGCAGGGTTATATTCCGCTTTTTTAAGTGGGTCACCGGCTGTCTTTTTTTTTCTAGCCTTATTAGAATCTGCTTTAAAGTGTTTGTTTACTGTAGTAATAAAAATGTTTTAGAAATAAAGCCATGAACAATATTTGTATTAGTACTTTTAACTCAATTTTAAACTAGTAGCAAAATACTGGCATGTTTACTGTAAGAAATGATACATCTTGCTCAGTGTGTGCTGAAGTGCTGGTAAGAGCTGCAGTGGGATGATAAACTGTGGAGAAAAACACAAGTGGAGGAAACTGAATAGTAGAAGCAGTGGGAAACAGTTTAAAAGCTATGATTTGAAACAGAGGAGCCAGTTTTGTATCACTTAAAGAGGAACTGTCGAAAAAATCTTAAAATTTAAAACACATACGAATAAGAAGTACGTTTTTTTGGTGAGTAAAATGAGGCATAAATTACTTCTCTCCTATGTTCCTGGCATTTACAGTAAGTAGTAGAAATCTGACATTACCGACAGGCTGAGGCATGTGTACAGTACCCAACCACCCCCAACGCCCAACCCACTAGCGAACCCATGCTTCTTTATGAGTTCTCATGGACATGTGCATCACTAATCCCTACCATGGTCATGGACGGATGTCCCTAATGGTCTAAAGGTGGTCACACATGATACAATAAAATGATCTGATTTTACGGCAATTCGATAAAAATGATTGGATTTCCCGAAAAATCGAAAAACAAATGTAGAGAAATTGTATGGTGCGTGGCCACCTTAAATTTGGCCAAACACCATATCATTTTTTAAATATCTTTTTAATTCAAGAATTGCAATCAATTTTTCGAACTGATTGATTGTAACATTTCAAAAATTTGGCTAATGTACCACAACCCTATGTAAATTGTTTCCCGAATTATGAAAAAAATTATTGAAAACTCTTGAAAAAACTGTTTGGGTCTGTACATCAAGTAATTGACTATCAATCACACACACACAACTTTAATAACAATCTAACACTTCGATCTTTAACAAATAAAAATGGGAAATTTGATCAGATTTCTCGAGTGAATGAGGACAATCGATCGGAATGATCCAATTGGTGTAAACATTGTATGGTGTGTGACCTCCTTTAGGCTAATTTTGGGAGTAACAATCAAGCTGTAATGAACGGGGCAGCTGCAGCGAACAGCACTGCCGCCGCAGCTGCCTCCGTGCTGCTGCCCGTCCTCCTGGCGTCTAGGACGCCAAGGACGGAACGTTGGCTCTCTCAAGGGGTCACCATCTCGTGCGGGCGCGCGCACAGACGGGACCTTTATGCTAAGAGGAGGCTCGTCAGCTGACCTGCTGGTCGGCTGACGTCAGAGGAGCCTCACGGCGCCCAGGATTGGCTGGCTGCAGGGGGCGTGCCAGTGAGGTCTCCTCTGCTTCTTAAGCCTCCAGGCTTCATTCAGACACTGTCTGCTGTCGTGAATACATCTCGTGTTAGCGCTCAGACCTTAGACTAGATCCCAGGTGTTGAAACCAAGGACTTCACACCTAGACTAGGATATTATTACATTGTTATTGATTATTCTGTGTATGATTCTGGCTATCCTCTGACTTCACTCTAAGCTTACTGATTCTGTACCTCTGCCCATCTGATTAGTTGCTGAACCTCTGCCTGATTACTCATTACTCTTCTGCCTTACGATTATATTCTGATTCTGTCCTCTCTGTTGCCAACCCTTGCCTGTCTGACCATTCTACTCACCAGTGGGCCCTCACCACTGGTGAGGTGTTAGCTTCTCCAGCTCCTCTGGTGAAGTTATTTGCTAGAGACCGGTTGCTCCTGCTCCTAGGCTGCAGTACAGTCTGAATTGCCTGCTCCTCAGGTGATCACTCGTTGCAGTACTGTTTGTACCTCCTGCTCCTAGGCTGCAGTACAGTCTCAATCACCTGCCCCTCAGGTGATCACTAGGCTGCAGTACAGTCTTGTTATCCTGCCCCTCAGGTGATCACTAGGCTGCAGTACTGTCTGAATCACCCGCTCCTCGGGAGGTTCTATCTCTTCAGTGTTAGTATCTCCAGCTTGCTGGGGTTGGTACTTTATTATACGGTCAGTTTACCGATAGTACCTCACCAGCCCCTCTGGTGAGGTCTCGCCAAACTATTAAAGTTACTGTACTCTAGTCTAGTACACAGTCAGTGTACCGATAGTACCTCACCAGCCCCTCTGGTGAGGTCTCGTCAAACTATTTAGTTACGGTTGCACCAAGCACTACACACTCAGCTCCTTGTGCTGCTATACTGGTATTATTGGTGATTCTGCAGATCACACATAATCAGGTATAGCGTCTGCATTGTTGGTGATTCTGCAGATCACCAACTAATCAGACATCTGAGCTGTGACACCCTACCGTTACACAAGCCACCAGTATGTTTTGGGATATGGGGGCAAAACTGGAGTGCCCACCACAAACATGAGGGGAATATGTAAACTCCATATATCTTTGTCGGGATTCAAACCTTGGGCAGTAGTGCTATGCAGGAGTGCTATCCAGACTGTCACAGTGCCACCCTAATGTTTTCAGCACTGTGTTAAATAAATGCTGGAAAGGGAAGGGAGAGATGAAAAAAAATAAGCATAATCTTCTTAGGTTTTAATTTTTAATGCAGCAGGTCTTGTGATGAACAGAGTAACATGAACTGGGAATTTCATGTTCCATCCTTGCACGCCACATCAATCCATCCATCACAGGGTGACAAGTAGACTACTCCATATCTAACAGAGATGAAGATGCCATGAGATTTATTACTCAGATGTTATGAATGATCGTGTCACTAATGGCAGCTGTATTAGGTACTTAAAGAGGAACTTTAACCAAAGATTGAACTTCATTCCAATCAGTTTTAGATACCCCATTTCCCAGAAGAAATCTTTACCTTTTCTCAAATAGATCATCAAGGGGGTCTGTGTGGCTGATGGTGTGGTGAAACCCCTCCCACAGTGTGATGTCATGACCGTGGTCC
The DNA here is from genome assembly GCF_040937935.1 of Hyperolius riggenbachi. NCBI lineage: Eukaryota > Metazoa > Chordata > Amphibia > Anura > Hyperoliidae > Hyperolius > Hyperolius riggenbachi. The sequence goes on from NC_090657.1 coordinate 144,505,835, forward strand.
TGACAGTTTGATATCTGTGAACCTCAATGCATTGTGGGAAATAACAGCTTTTTCCAACTGCCAAGCAACCAATAGCTCCCTCTCCTCATAGAACTCTCAGTAACAAACATTCCGTGCAGATCACCTGGCAGAAAGATGTCGCTACCAGTGATATATTTCAGAATGTTAATGAGGGGGAGGAAAGATTTTACAATGGGCAATGGGCACTCACTAAATAATCTGTAAATTCATATTGTAAAAAATAAGCAATTTTATGTACAGTATTATGTTATTTTCACTTCAGTTCCTCTTTAAAGTGACACTAAAGCGAAAAAAAAATAATGAATTGTATGTGTAGTACGGATAATTAATAGAACATTAGCAGCAAAGAAAAGAATCTCATATTTTTATTTTTAGTTATGTAGCTTTTTTTTTTTCATATAACATTGCTTCATTCTGTAATATTTGTAGTTTACAAACTACACTCTGCATTTTAAACTATGAAACAGAGCAGAGCTAATGACCCTTTGAACGCCTCTGCAATAAAATCTTATCTGAAGTTGTCTTTCGTTGTTTCTTTGATGTATAAGTGCTTCAGAAAATAGCATTGCTCTCTGCCTGAATTAGTTGGAGAGCTCAGAGAAGCTCTTTTGCATAGATAACAACTGAAGTTTCTTAACTCTTCCTGTACTGGAAACAATATGAGACTCATATCTGTGCTACTAATGTTCTATTTCTTATGCTAGCTACACACAATGAGATTTTCTAGCAGTTTTACTGCCAGATCGATTATTTTCAACAGACCCGATCAGCTTTCGGATCGATTTTCTGATCGATTTTCCGTTAACTTTCATACAAAATCGATTGGAAATCAGATCGGACGTGCTAGAAATAATCGATCAGGCAGCAAATCTGCCAGAAAATCTCATCGTGTGTACCGAGCATTAGCTGTACTACACATACAATTCATTATCTCATGAGTTTATTTTCCCTTCAGATTCCCTTTAACCACTTAGCAACTTCTGCCACACTTTTCTATGTCCTTGTTTACAAACACCTATAAACACATGTAAATATTTGGTTCTGCTTCCTATTTTAAGAAAACTGAGTACGTATAGCACCATCTTGTGGCCAAAAAGTAAAACTACTTCCAAATACACCATTATTCACTTATCATAGAAAAATTAAATACATTTTAATTATTTTAAACTCCTTCACCCCTAATCCAAAATAAAATATTATCGCCATACTTTGTACTAGGGACACAATTTAAACATTGTAATAACCGGGACAAATGGGCAAGTAAAATGTGTCTGTTTTATGCACAATAGCACATTTTATTTTTAAGCTACAATGGCTGAAAGCTGAGAAATGGTGATTTTTTTCATTTTTTTCTTCTTCTTCCCTGTTAAATGCATATAAAATAATATAATTCTTAGCATAAAGTACTGCCCAAAGAAAGCCTAGTTTTTCTCACAAAAAATAATGTATAGATCATTTCAGTGTGATAATTAGTGATAAAGTTATTACCGAATGAATGGGAAGAGCTTTTGAAGGGGAAAAAACCTGTGGTAGAGAAGTGGTTAAAATGCCACAGTGAATAAGTCACACGAATGACACCTGTGTAGCTTTGCTGCTTCCATAGCTAAGATGCCTTGTGAGAGGTATACAGTAAAAACGCATACAAAAAAGAGATCGGAACGGAGCTCCCCCCTCCAATATAATACAACAAAATTATAAATATAACAGGATCAGCACAGCAATTTCCCATTCTTCTCTAGCACTATAGATGGTCAACTAGATTCTAATAATTCAGATTTGCATGCAAATTTAATGCAAATTGTATGCAGCTTTGAAAGAGGCCAGTCAAACACACACTTTCTCATGATTTAAATGCAAGCTGCAAGCATTTAGCATTAAATTTTCATGCATGCTGACGTTATTAGCATCCCATTGGCCATCTTCATCCAGCAATGTGTTGAATTATTCAAAATATGTCTATGCGACTCCAGCCCTGTGGAGGAGTCTTCTGTGTAAAATACATACCACTACCAAGGACTCCAGCAAAAGGATCTCAGACCCAAGTTATAAGGCGTTTATATCACTGTATACAGAGGTACTGTGGGATGCGAAGGTTTGGGCAACCTTGTTAACCACTTGAGGACCCACGCTTTACCCCCCCTTAAGGACCAGCACTGTTTTAGCTGATCTGTGCTGGGTGGGCTGTGCAGCCCCCAGCACAGATCAGGGTGCAGGCAGAGCGACCAGATCGCCCCCCTTTTTTCCCCACTAGGGGGATGATGTGCTGGGGGGTCTGATCGCTCCTGCCTGCCTGGGTGTTGCGGGGGGGGGCACCTCAAAGCCCCCCTCCGCGGCGAAATTCCCCCCCTCCCTCTCATCCCTGTCCCCCCTGGCAATCTGGGCTGCACAGGACGCTATCCGTCCTGTGCAGCCAGTGACAGGCTGTACCCTGTCACATGGCGGCGATCCCCGGCCGCTGATTGGCCGGGGATCGCCGATCTGCCTTACGGCACTGCTGCGCAGCAGCGCCGTACAATGTAAACAAAGCGGATTATTTCCGCTTGTGTTTACATTTAGCCTGCGAGCCGCGATCGGCGGCCCGCAGGCTATTCATGGAGCCCCCCGCCGTGAATTGACAGGAAGCAGCCGCTCACGCGAGCGGCTGCTTCCTGATTAATTAGCCTGCAGCCGGCGACGCAGAACTGCGTCGCTGGTCCTGCAGCTGCCACTTTGCCGACGCGCGGTATGAGTGCGCGGTCGGCAAGTGGTTAATCATCATGATTTTCCTGTATAAATTGTTGGTTGTTTCAATAAAAAAATGTCAGTTAAATATATCATATAGGAGACACACACAGTGATATTTGAGAAGTGAAATTAAGTTTATTGGATTTACAGAAAGTGTGCAATAATAGTTTAAATACAATTTGGCAGGTGCATACATTTGGGCACTGTTGTCATTTTAATGATTCCAAAAACCTTTAGAACTAATTATTGGAACTCACATAGGCTTGGTAAGCTCAGTGACCCCTGACCTACATACTCCGGTGAATCCAATTATGAGAAAAAGTATTTAAGGGGGTCAATTGTAAGTTTGCCTCCTCTTTTAATTTTCTCAGAAGAGTAGCAACATGGAAGTCTCAAAACAACTCTCAAATGACCTGAAGACAAAGATTGTTCACCATCATGGTTTAGGAGAAGGATACAGAAAGCTGTCTCAGAGATTTCAGCTGTCTGTTTCCACAGTTAGGAACATATTGAGGAAATGGATGACCACAGGTTCAAGTTAAGGCTCAAAGTGGCAGACCAAGAAAAATCTTGACTAGACAGAAGCGATGAATGGTGAGAACAGTTAGAGTCAACCCACAGAGCAACACCAAAGACCTACAACATCATCATGCAGCAGTTGAAGTCCCTGTGCATCGTGCAACCATTCAGCACACTTTGCACAAGAAGATGCTGTATGCGAGAATGATGCAGAAGAACCCTTTTATCCACCCACAGCACAAACAGAGCCGCTTGATGTATTCTAAAGCACATTTCGACAAACCAGCTTCATTTTGGAATAAGGTGCTGGGGACTGATGAAACTAAAATTGAGTTATTTGGGCATAACAAGGGGCGTTATGCATGGAGGAAAAACAACACAGCATTTCAAGAAAACACCTGCTATCTACAGTAAAATATGGTGGTGGTTCCATCATGCTGTGGGGCTATGTGGCTAGTGCAGGGACTGGGAATCTTTTCATAGTTGAGGGACGTATGGATTACACTCAGTATCGGCAGATTCTGGAGACCTATGTCCAGGAATCAGTGACAAAGCTGAAGCTGCGCCGGGGCTGGATCTTTAAACAAGACAACAACCATAAACACTGCTCAAAATCCACTAAGGCATTCATGCAGAGGAACAAGTACAATGTTCTGGAATGGCCATCTCAGTCCCCAGACCTGAATATAATTGAAAATCTGTGGTGCGAGTTAAAGAGAGCTGTCCATGCTCGGAAGACAACAAACCTAAATGAACTGGGGATGTTTTGTAAAGAGGAATGGTCCAAAATACGTTCAACCAGAATCCAGACTCTCATTGGAACCTACAGGAAGTGTTTAGAGGCTGTAATTTTTGCAAAAGGAGGATCTACTAAATATTGATTTCATTTCTTTTTTGAGGTGCCCAAATTTATGCACCTGCCTAATTTTGTTTAAACAATTATTGCACACTTTCTGTAAATCCAATAAACTTTCATTTCACTTCTCAAATATCTCAGTGTGTGTCTCCTATATGATATATTTAACTGACATTGTTTATCGTAACGACAAACGGTTTATACAGGAAAATCATGATGATTAACAAGGTTGTCCAAACTTTCGTATCCCACTGTTTATCTCCTGGTTGTTCCATATGTATGCACACAGAACCTCTTCATAAGACACGCAGCAAATCATAATAGAGAGAGAAGTTGAGAGACGAAACCGGTAGGTGGAAACCAGCAGTGGACATGCCCGCTTTGCTTTATTTATACTGCTGACTTTGGAGATGGACCATGCAGGACTGGATGAGGTCCAGAGTTGTTAGTCTTTTATGTACTGTAACAGTGAAATAGTTTTTAAATGTTTCTCGCTGATAGAAGCTTTCTTTGTCTCTCCCTGTTGTGATTTGCTCAGTGTCCTAGGAAGAGATCTGGACACCTGTCTGTATGAATATTGATGCAGCAACCTACTGGAATACCTCTGTATTGAGCGCTACAAACATCTCACTGGACTAACTATGCACGTTGCTGGACTGGGATGTGAAATTGTTACACTTTCTGTTATGTTTATGATTTTTATGCATAGGACCTTTTAACCTGGACTGTAAATACACGTTAACTGGGACTGACTGGTACCGTGCATACATGTTAATCTCATGTTACATGCCACTCCAGGTACCCTTTAAGACAGCAGGATACTGATGAAAAGATCATTTTTCTGTTTGGAAGGTGAATGAACCAGATTTTTCGCCACACACTGACATGTTTGCACACACCAGATTTCACCTTTTGACACTTAAATTGAAAATGAGAATATGAGACTCCAGGAAAGTCCTACTTACAATGAGTACTACAGATATAATTAATTGTAGAATTATATGCTTTCCTGCTCCGCTCTGCATGGCAGAAGTAAAGTCCGGTATTTTATAATCGATTTTAATTAAGACAAATAAAACACTTGACTTTATTTTGCATATACTGTATACTCTTTAAAAGAGGAGGTTCACTATCAGTCCTTCAGGTGGGATGCAGTATGAGGGTGGGCAGCATGTACTCTGAGTTGACCAATTGTACTGCTGCCCTGTGTACCCCACCTCTTCCCACCCCCTTTGGTGGCTGCTTTGCACCTTCCTCACATATCTGTACAGCAATCATTCCTCAAACTGTCATCTAGAACAATCACTAACAATAATCCTGCCTGAAAGTAATTTAGAGTCTGTACTCAGCTTTAGAGAGGCATTTTATAAAAATGTCAATGACAAAATTTGTTGAAAACAGTATCAGTTACTTAGATAAAAGCCTCTCTTTTTTCTTTTCTTTGTTTTGCTTGATTTAATTTTGCTGCCATTGCTTTGGGGAGTAAATCAGTTACATTGCATTCTAATGCATTATCTAGAGAACTCCATTCGGTAATACGCTGTACACAGCTGAAGCCTTCACTGCTAAGTAGCACATTGGAAAGCAGCATTGTATTCCCTAGAAATAGTCTATTATTTCCAGCGTTCTCATAGTAAGTAGGTCATCTTGTTCGGACATGGTTGAGTCATTTAGAAGACAGATAAAATGTGGCCCTGTTGCACTGATAGAATGTCACCCTTTCAATTTTTAGGTGTATTTTTATAAATGTAGCACAATGTGGTGGGGTCAGTCCACAATTCCCTGAATTCTGTGAGTATATATACTTATAATCAGCTGCTGTCCTGTAGCAAATAGAGGCTGTTCAAAGGCAAGAAGAGGGCAGACTGTGATATTTGTCATTAAAAGCCATTTGGAATCGGTCATGTGATATAGAATTACAGAAAGTCAAAGCCCATTTCCTAGGACTTATACACTGTATATATAGGTTAGGGCCACATTTTACTTAGCCCTTAGCCCTCTTCACTGGTAGCTGCTCTGTGTGTGTGTGTGTGTGTGTGTGTGTGTGTGTGTGTGTGTGTGTGTGTGTGTGTTGTGTTTTGTGTGTGTATGTGTGTTAGTGTACATTGCTGGTATAGCTATACATAAGAAGAGTAGTGGATAGCACTCTTGCCTGCAGCTCAGTATCCCTAGTTTGTATTTTTGCCTATGCTTGCATCAGTTCTCCCCCGTCCCTCCAGTTTCCTCCCACATCCTAGAAACATAAAGATAGGTTAACGGCTTTCCCCACAATTGGCCTTAAAATGAATCGGAGTTGAGAGAGATATGGGGGCTGCCATATTTATTTCCTTTTAAACAATACTAGTTGCCTGGAAGTCCTGCTGTTCTCTTTGGCTGCAGTAGTATCTATATCACACACCTGAAACAAGCATGCAGCTTGTCCTGTCAGACTTGAATCAGAGACGCTCCTGGCTTTGGTTGCTCTGCACTAGAACTGGATTATCCACAGGGCAACTTAGGCAGGTGCCTAGGGACTGATGGGTGTTTAGGGGCCTGGCTGACACATTTTCTGATACCCGCTCCCTATTGTATTTTACCAAAGAAGCCAGGAGGCCAGCAAGAGGAGCCAGATCTGCTCTCTCGCCTATGGCCCCATTTCACATTAATCCTTCTTTGCTCTGCACAACCTTCAGGAGCACCATTGAAGAGAGTCTGCAGAGAGGACAGAGCATGTGCCCATGCTCCAATTGCTCTCAGTCAGAGCTTTGAACGGGAGTATCGCTCCAAGAGCAATGGAGCTTTTGGGGGCACTGAAGAAGCCCCAGATATGTCCCCCTAACATATTTTTCCTTAGTTCACATATCCTTTAAAAACCAGAGAATTTTAGGTCTACCATTATAAAGTGACCATTATAAAGTGACTTATATATCCCTTTGGCACCCCTAATATTACATATTGAGCATTTGTGTCCGGCCTTGTTGGAAGGTTGGTACCCATCCATATCCCAGAAAGTAACTATTTTTAGACTCAAGTTGGATTGTGTTCATTCTCCCCACCCGACTATTTTGTGTAATTTTACTCTGTTTTACACACTGTTCTTTGATATTTGAACATGGGGGTGAGTGAAGATTAGGCACCACCGGGAGGGTTTAAGGTTAGGGGGTGGGGGGGGTGGGGGGTTCAGGGAGCCCTGCTGGCTAAGTCTTGCTGGGGGGCCCACCAGGTTCTCGGTACGCCCCCTCTCTTGGTTTCTTTGTTTCGTGTTTTTCTAAAATGTGTAATTCACTGATCTAATACCACCACACTTTCCGAAATGAGAGAGGGACAATTATGAAAATAAAAATATTTAGGGAGAGGCAAGTTCCTGGCTACATCCTGACTCCCAGAACATGTAAAATGCATGAGCATAAGACACACTTCATGCATTTACAGATGTCAGAAATGATCATCATCATAATAGACAAAAAATAGTAAAAGAAAAATACGAGAAAAACAGAAGCCACAGAAACACAAAAGATTACCATTTCACCTTCAGACTGGAAACCAATAAGTAAGGCAGCCATTTAAAGAAAGGACACAGCTTAGGGCCCAGTTCATATTAGCGTTTTTTTTGCGGATCGGAACCGGAATGTATACTGTACAAACAGAATGGATGTGAATGGATCCAATGTTAACCTATGGACCCATTCACCAGTGGTGCTCAGCAGAGCTCGAATATTCGAGTAGCTCGAATATTCGAGCTCTTTTTCAGCTATTCGAGCTCGGTATTCGAGCTCCGAATAGCTGGAGCTATTCGAATGGGCTATCCGAGTACACTCGAATAGCCCATTCACTATTCGAGCTATTCGAGCAACTCGGCGCTATTCGAGCTCGGTACCGAGCTCGAATAGCGTCATAGCCCAGATTGATGTCCTTAGAGCCAATCAGAGGGCTCCCAGGCCCTCTGACGGCAGCCAATCACAGAGGGGGACCCTGGCCAGCCCCTACCCTATAAATAGCGGCCGCCATGTTACGTTTCTCCATGCTTGCCTGAGACTTGTACAGAGAGAGAGTTGCTCCTTTGTGCTTTGGCTTAGCAAGTGCTCTATTGTGATCATTTACCTAGCGTTTTTGCTCACCTACACCTGCCATATACACCTATATTGTTGTTAGTTAGATAGACATTGTATTTTAGTTAGTAGCTTGTGTGTTACATTAGAGACAGGCAGCTGCTGCAAGCTTACAGGTTTAGGCCTCAGGGGGGCCTTGCCTCTGTGGGCAGCTGTCCTCTGTTTATTTCTCTCATCTATACCAGTATTTCTGCTGTCCTTTACTAATAGTATTGTAGTTATACTGTACTAGGAGTAGGACACTCACTGACTGTCACTGTTTATAGGCTACTAGCTAGCTCCTGCGTGTGTGCACTCACTCACTGTCTGTGTGTACACACACTCTATTTCCTTCTGATTACTGATAGATTATTGTTAGTTAGTTGTACTTACTGTTACTACTTACTCTTACTGTACTAGGAGTCTAGGACACTCAGTCAGACAGTCACTGTGTTCATAGGCTACTAGCTCCTGCGTGCGGTCACTCACTGTCTGAGTGTACACACACCACCCACACTCCATTTCCTTCTGATCGCTGATTGATTATTGTAATTAGTTAGTTCTACTTACTGTTACTACTTACTCTTACTGTACTAGGAGTCTAGGACACTCAGTCACTGTGTTCATAGGCTACTAGCTCCTGCGTGCGGTCACTCACTGTCTGAGTGTACACACACCACCCACACTCCATTTCCTTCTGATCGCTGATTGATTATTGTAATTAGTTAGTTCTACTTACTGTTACTACTTACTCTTACTGTACTAGGAGTCTAGGACACTCAGTCACTGTGTTCATAGGCTACTAGCTCCTGCGTGCGGTCACTCACTGTCTGAGTGTACACACACCACCCACACTCCATTTCCTTCTGATCGCTGATTGATTATTGTAATTAGTTAGTTGTACTTACTGTTACTACTTACTCTTACTGTACTAGGAGTCTAGGACACTCAGTCACTGTGTTCATAGGCTACTAGCTCCTGCGTGCGGTCACTCACTGTCTGAGTGTACACACACCACCCACACTCCATTTCCTTCTGATCGCTGATTGATTATTGTAATTAGTTAGTTGTACTTACTGTTACTACTTACTCTTACTGTACTAGGAGTCTAGGACACTCAGTCACTGTGTTCATAGGCTACTAGCTCCTGCGTGCGGTCACTCACTGTCTGAGTGTACACACACCACCCACACTCCATTTCCTTCTGATCGCTGATTGATTATTGTAATTAGTTAGTTCTACTTACTGTTACTACTTACTCTTACTGTACTAGGAGTCTAGGACACTCAGTCACTGTGTTCATAGGCTACTAGCTCCTGCGTGCGGTCACTCACTGTCTGAGTGTACACACACCACCCACACTCCATTTCCTTCTGATCGCTGATTGATTATTGTAATTAGTTAGTTCTACTTACTGTTACTACTTACTCTTACTGTACTAGGAGTCTAGGACACTCAGTCACTGTGTTCATAGGCTACTAGCTCCTGCGTGCGGTCACTCACTGTCTGAGTGTACACACACCACCCACACTCCATTTCCTTCTGATCGCTGATTGATTATTGTAATTAGTTAGTTGTACTTACTGTTACTACTTACTCTTACTGTACTAGGAGTCTAGGACACTCAGTCACTGTGTTCATAGGCTACTAGCTCCTGCGTGCGGTCACTCACTGTCTGAGTGTACACACACCACCCACACTCCATTTCCTTCTGATCGCTGATTGATTATTGTAATTAGTTAGTTGTACTTACTGTTACTACTTACTCTTACTGTACTAGGAGTCTAGGACACTCAGTCACTGTGTTCATAGGCTACTAGCTCCTGCGTGCGGTCACTCACTGTCTGAGTGTACACACACCACCCACACTCCATTTCCTTCTGATCGCTGATTGATTATTGTAATTAGTTAGTTCTACTTACTGTTACTACTTACTCTTACTGTACTAGGAGTCTAGGACACTCAGTCACTGTGTTCATAGGCTACTAGCTCCTGCGTGCGGTCACTCACTGTCTGAGTGTACACACACCACCCACACTCCATTTCCTTCTGATCGCTGATTGATTATTGTAATTAGTTAGTTGTACTTACTGTTACTACTTACTCTTACTGTACTAGGAGTCTAGGACACTCAGTCACTGTGTTCATAGGCTACTAGCTCCTGCGTGCGGTCACTCACTGTCTGAGTGTACACACACCACCCACACTCCATTTCCTTCTGATCGCTGATTGATTATTGTAATTAGTTAGTTCTACTTACTGTTACTACTTACTCTTACTGTACTAGGAGTCTAGGACACTCAGTCACTGTGTTCATAGGCTACTAGCTCCTGCGTGCGGTCACTCACTGTCTGAGTGTACACACACCACCCACACTCCATTTCCTTCTGATCGCTGATTGATTATTGTAATTAGTTAGTTCTACTTACTGTTACTACTTACTCTTACTGTACTAGGAGTCTAGGACACTCAGTCACTGTGTTCATAGGCTACTAGCTCCTGCGTGCGGTCACTCACTGTCTGAGTGTACACACACCACCCACACTCCATTTCCTTCTGATCGCTGATTGATTATTGTAATTAGTTAGTTCTACTTACTGTTACTACTTACTCTTACTGTACTAGGAGTCTAGGACACTCAGTCACTGTGTTCATAGGCTACTAGCTCCTGCGTGCGGTCACTCACTGTCTGAGTGTACACACACCACCCACACTCCATTTCCTTCTGATCGCTGATTGATTATTGTAATTAGTTAGTTCTACTTACTGTTACTACTTACTCTTACTGTACTAGGAGTCTAGGACACTCAGTCACTGTGTTCATAGGCTACTAGCTCCTGCGTGCGGTCACTCACTGTCTGAGTGTACACACACCACCCACACTCCATTTCCTTCTGATCGCTGATTGATTATTGTAATTAGTTAGTTCTACTTACTGTTACTACTTACTCTTACTGTACTAGGAGTCTAGGACACTCAGTCACTGTGTTCATAGGCTACTAGCTCCTGCGTGCGGTCACTCACTGTCTGAGTGTACACACACCACCCACACTCCATTTCCTTCTGATCGCTGATTGATTATTGTAATTAGTTAGTTCTACTTACTGTTACTACTTACTCTTACTGTACTAGGAGTCTAGGACACTCAGTCACTGTGTTCATAGGCTACTAGCTCCTGCGTGCGTGCACTCACTGTCTGAGTGTACACACACTAAATTTACTTGTGATTACTACTGATTATTGTAACTGCTAGTTGTACTTCCTGACTGTTACTACTTACTTACTGTACTAGGGGTCACTCACTCAGTCACCTCACCAACCAACCCACTCCATTAAAGTACCCCACTTTTCACCCGCCCTTTTACAAAACTTTTGTCTATACGCCCAAAACATTTAAGATGTCTGGAAGTGGCAGCCAGCGCGGTTTGGGCAAGGGGAAGGGCAGCAAGGGAATCAGGAGGAGAGGGAGCAGCATTGTGGCAAGCCGCGGCCGCGGGCGCGCCACCATGCACAGTTCCGCAGCAGCAGCAGCAGCGTCAGTGGCTAACATTCCTCCCATAGCCACTGGCCGTGGACGCCTTGGGCGCCGCCCAGCAGGAGCATCTGCAACTCACGCTGCAGAGACACAGCAGCAGCAGCGTGTAGCACCTGCTCCGATTTTCCTCCAGCCGGGTCGGAAACGTCCCATTGAGGAAAAGGATGCAGACACTGTGGTGCAACTCATGACGGAGGATGAGCAGCCCGCCATCAGCTCTGCATCCGAGGCCTCCACCCTCACCACCACCACCACCACCACCCCTGTTCGCAGCAGCCGCCCAGCAGGGTCTGGGGAGGAGGCCAGTTCACCGTCAGTCGCCGACCTCTCATTCAGCACTCTTTTGACCCCAGGCATGATGAGTCAATTGTCTGCTGTTGTTGGCGATTTTGAGGAGGAGATGCTGATGGGCACTTTGGGGGATGAGGGATTGGACAGCAAGACTGTGGCGACAGTCAAGCAGCCCATCCATGCATCAGGAGAGGAGTTTGGGGGGTCATCATCCCAGCAGGACATGTTTGAGGAGGGGGAGGATGATGTTGATGACCCGGTGACAGACAGAGACTGGGTGCCACCACCTCCAGGGGATGTCGTCCTCAGCAGCTCGGAGGAGGAGGAGGATGCGCTTGTGGGCCTTGCAAGGAGGCGCATCATTGCAAGCATTGGCAGCGACCCACAGCCTGCTGGTGTCTCAGGCTCAGCAGCAGCAGCAGCAGCATCAGCCAGTACCACCACCAGCCGCACCCAAGCCCCCCCCCCAACCACCACAGGGAGACAGGCAGCAGCGCTTCCATGCCGTAGGGGGATGTTTCTGTCACCAATCTGGCGCTTTTTCACCATGCCCACTGTGTACAGCAAGTACGCCACTTGCAACCACTGTCAGCGGAAGTTGAGCAGAGGTGCAGACCCCTTAAAGTTCAGCACCAGCTCGCTGATCAACCACCTTGCGGCTAAACATTTCCACCAGCATGAGGAGTTCCAGAGGCTGAAGGCATCTGGTGCTGGCAGTGGCACCACACCCATCACTGCACAGCCTTCAGCAGCAGCAACAGCAGCCACCCGCCCTCCTGCTCCTCCAGCAGCACCAGCAGGAGTGCGGAAACGCACTGCTCCTCCCCCCTCTGCAACTCCTGCCGCCGACACTGAGGCCTGTTCTGGCAGCCAGTCCTCAGTGGCCTCCTCCGCTGTGTCTGGTGATTCCCGTGTCAGCAAAAGGCCACGCCAGAGCCTTTTGAGCGAGTCCTTCCAGGGGGTGGTTAGGGCTCTGCCTCCCAGCAGCCGTCGCGTGCGGCAGCTGAACGGCTTGCTGGCACGGGCCATGTGCTCCCAACTCCTGCCGTACACGCTCGTGCAGGAGGGGAGCGACATGCGGGCGCTGCTTGCTTGTGCAGCCCCAGACTGGCAGCTCCCCAGCAGACACTTTTTCTCCCGCAAGGCCATTCCAGCACTGCACCGCTTTGTGATGGCCAATGTGGAGCGAGGGCTGGAGCACGCGGTTGGTGAAAGGGTCCACGTCACCATGGACTCCTGGAGCAGCCGCTTCGGGACAGGCCGCTACCTGTCCTTCACTGTCCACTGGGTCAGCTTGGTGGAAGGGGGTGAGGATGGGAGAGCAGCAGCGGGCACAGCAGCAGCAGCAGCAGCAACACAGTGGGTGGTGCCACCCCGCAGGGTCAGGGGAACTGCAGCGGGTTCCTCCGATCCTCTGCCATCCTCCGCCACACCTGGCCAAACCCCCCGCCTCAGCAGCAGCGTGAAGGCCCGCCACTGCCAAGCGCTGCTGCACTTGGTCAGCCTTGGCAAGACCAAGCTGACGGCAGCCCACGTGTTGGCCAAACTCCAGGAGCAGGAGAGGATTTGGCTGACCCCCAGAGGCCTCAGAGTCGGAGAGGTGGTGTCCGACAATGGGGCCAATCTGGTTGCTGCCATAGACAGGGGAAACCTGACCCACATCCCCTGTCTTGCCCACGTGCTGAACCTGGTGGTGCAGAAGTTCCTGCGCACCTACCAGGGGATGGGCGAACTGCTGGAAACGGCAAGGAATGTTGTGCGTCACTTCCGGCGCTCGGCTGCAGCCTGTGCGAGCCTGGAAGACGTGCAAAAGGAGCTGGATCTGCCACGCCATTGGCTGATCATTGACGTTCCGACTCGCTGGAACTCCACCCTGGCGATGTTGGAGCGTATGGTTGAACAGAGGCACGCTGTCAACCAGTACCTTGCCCTGGCCACTGTTTCCGCAGCTCGGAGAAGGGACAAGACCAGCAACATCCCGTCCATCGTCCCCGATGATGACTGGAGGCACATGCAGCAGGTGTGCTTTGTGCTGGCTCCCTTCCTGCAGGCCACAAACATGGTGAGCAGGGACCATGCTATGGTCTGCGAGTGGGTGCCCCTGGTTTCTCTGCTGAACAGGGCCCTCGATGGTTTGCTGGAACAGGGAGCGGCAGCCTTGGACCAGCAGGAGCGGCAACCAGCTGCGCAGTCCACCTCTGAGGGGGAGGAGGAGGAGGACTTGGTGGAGGTCCCTGACCTGGCTGCTGATGAGGGGGATCAGCACAGCGCAGCTGAGTTGGTGCGGGGGTGGAGAGAGGATGAGGCGGCAGAGGAGGAGGATGAGGACAGCACTGACGTCGATGTGCCAGCAGACGTGGCCCGCCTCTTCCCAATGGCAGCGCACATGCTGGCGTGCCTGCGCAGGGACCCCAGGGTGATCCAGATGAAGCAGAGGGAGGACATCTGGATCAGCATGATGTTGGACCCACGCCTCAAGGGGAAGTTGAGCCAGTTCCTGCCGCCTGCAGGAGGAGACCCAGCGCAACAAATAAGGAGCTTGCAGCAGGCCCTTGTTGAGCGCTTGGAGGAAGCCTTCCCCCAGCCTTCCACCCCCACTGTCCAGCAGCCAGCACAGAGGCAGCAGCAGGTGCCTGCATCCAGCAGCAGCAAGCGCCCCACAGACCTGCTGTCTCTCAGCCACGAGCTCTACAGGACTGTAGAGGCTCCGGCAGCAGTGACTAGAGAGGAGATGCATGCAGCAGCATCCTCCTCCGGTCACAGCCAGCGCCTGACCCGCATGGTGGCTGACTACATGGGGTCGTACAGCGGGCTTGACAGCGATGCCCCTGTTGATCCCATGGAGTATTGGGTCAAGCGCATGGAGATCTGGAGCGAGCTAGCGCAGTACGCCCTGGAAGTGCTGTCCTGCCCCCCTTCCAGCGTGCTGTCCGAGCGCTGCTTCAGTGCAGCTGGTGGCGTGGTCACCGAGAAACGCTCACGTCTGTCTCACAAGTCTGTGGACAGACTGACGTTTCTCAAGATGAACCAGGCGTGGGTGGAAGGCGAGTTCCTGGCCCCTGTTGTCGGCGAGAGGGGGACATGAACTGGCTGCCGGAACCATCGTTAATGTGCCTTACCACCCTTTACCACCTCCTGGCTCCTGCTCACTAAGCCAGCCTGGTTCACTTTGACTATTACGTCGCCTGCAGCCACACATTTTACACCTACAGTGGGCTGCTGTGTACTGCCCTTCTGCTGTCTGTCTGTGTTTCCCACTGCCAGGGTACACAGAATGACCTTCTTCTGCTGCCACTCTGCCACCAGCTATTACGTCAAACAATAGCTATATTGGTTGCAAAACCGAAACCAAACAAACCATTAAAAAAAAAAAAGGTTTAATTTTTCTGAGGTGCCCGGGTTGAAAACTGTGTTGTTCCAGTTGTGTATTGGACACAATGTGGGCTGCACGACCGCTGTCTGGGACCTCCTGTTGTGTTTATTTACGGCCCTGGTATCACCGCTAGGTACCAGGGCTATTATGTCACGCTGCCTACCTGCTGCCACACTCACACTGCTCCTCCATACCTCCTCCTGCTGCTGCTGCTGCTGTCTGTCTGTGTTTCCCACTGCCAGGGTACACAGATGATTTACCTTCTGCTGCCACTCTGCCACCAGCTATTACGTCAAACAATAGCTGCTCGCCTACTCCTCCATTCCTCCTCCTGCTGCTGCTGTCTGTCTGTGTTTCCCACTGCCAGGGTACACAGAATTACCTTCTTCTGCTGCCACTCTGCCACCAGCTATTACGTCCAAAAATAGCTAAATTGGTTGTAAAACCAAAAACCAAAAAACCATTAAAAAAAAAAAAGGTTTAATTTTTCTGAGGTGCCCGGGTTGAAAACTGTGTTGTCCCAGTTGTGTATTGGACACAATGTGGGCTGCACGACCGCTGTCTGGGACCTCCTGTTGTGTTTATTTACGGCCCTGGTATCACCGCTAGGTACCAGGGCTATTATGTCACGCTGCCTACCTGCTGCCACACTCACACTACTCCTCCATTCCTCCTGCTGCTGCTGTCTGTCTGTGTTTCCCACTGCCAGGGTACACAGAATTACCTTCTGCTGCCACACTGCCACCAGCTATTACGTCAAACAATAGCTGCTCACATAATTACTCTCCTCCATTCCTCCTCCTGCTGCTGCTGCTGTCTGTCTGTGTTTCCCACCGCCAGGGTACACAGATTTACCTTCTGCTGCCACTCTGCCACCAGCTATTACGTCAAAAAATAGCTATATATCTGTGTAATTGGTTGTAAAACCAAAACTACAAAACCATTACAAAAAAAGGTTTAATTTTTCTGAGGTGCCCGGGTTGAAAACTGTGTTGTCCCAGTTGTGTATTGGACACAATGTGGGCTGCACGACCGCTGTCTGGGACCTCCTGTTGTGTTTATTTACGGCCCTGGTATCACCGCTAGGTACCAGGGCTATTATGTCACGCTGCCTACCTGCTGCCACACTCACACTGCTCCTCCATACCTCCTCCTGCTGCTGCTGCTGCTGTCTGTCTGTGTTTCCCACTGCCAGGGTACACAGATGATTTACCTTCTGCTGCCACTCTGCCACCAGCTATTACGTCAAACAATAGCTGCTCGCCTACTCCTCCATTCCTCCTCCTGCTGCTGCTGTCTGTCTGTGTTTCCCACTGCCAGGGTACACAAAATTACCTTCTTCTGCTGCCACTCTGCCACCAGCTATTACGTCCAAAAATAGCTAAATTGGTTGTAAAACCAAAAACCAAAAAACCATTAAAAAAAAAAAAAGGTTTAATTTTTCTGAGGTGCCCGGGTTGAAAACTGTGTTGTCCCAGTTGTGTATTGGACACAATGTGGGCTGCACGACCGCTGTCTGGGACCTCCTGTTGTGTTTATTTACGGCCCTGGTATCACCGCTAGGTACCAGGGCTATTATGTCACGCTGCCTACCTGCTGCCACACTCACACTACTCCTCCATTCCTCCTGCTGCTGCTGTCTGTCTGTGTTTCCCACTGCCAGGGTACACAGAATTACCTTCTGCTGCCACACTGCCACCAGCTATTACGTCAAACAATAGCTGCTCACATAATTACTCTCCTCCATTCCTCCTCCTGCTGCTGCTGCTGTCTGTCTGTGTTTCCCACCGCCAGGGTACACAGATTTACCTTCTGCTGCCACTCTGCCACCAGCTATTACGTCAAAAAATAGCTATATATCTGTGTAATTGGTTGTAAAACCAAAACTACAAAACCATTACAAAAAAAGGTTTAATTTTTCTGAGGTGCCCGGGTTGAAAACTGTGTTGTCCCAGTTGTGTATTGGACACAATGTGGGCTGCACGACCGCTGTCTGGGACCTCCTGTTGTGTTTATTTACAGCCATGGTATCACCGCTAGGTACCAGGGCTATTATGTCACGCTGCCTGCCTCATTGACTGCATGCTGCCACACACTCATCCTCCTCCTCCTGCTGCTAAATTTACCTCCTGCTGTCTGTGTGTTTCCACTGCCAGGGAGCACATACAATGGCGCTTCCAACATGCGTGCGCCACCAGCTATTTGTTGTTACGCTCAAAAATAGCTGCATTTCTTTAAAAAAAAAAAAATGAAAAGAGAAATAAGTGACGAAGAAGACGATATAGAAGAAGATGAAGAAGAAGAAGAAGATGAAGAAGATGAAGAAGAAGATGAAGAAGATGAAGAAGAAGATGAAGAAGATGAAGAAGAAGATGAAGAAGAAGATGAAGAAGATGAAGAAGAAGATGAAGAAGAAGAAGAAGAAGAAGAAGATGAAGAAGATGAAGATGAAGAAGATGAAGAAGAAGATGAAGATGAAGATGAAGAAGAAGATGAAGAAGATGAAGATGAAGATGAAGAAGATGAAGAAGAAGATGAAGAAGATGAAGAAGAAGATGAAGAAGAAGAAGAAGAAGAAGAAGAAGATGAAGAAGAAGATGAAGAAGATGAAGATGAAGATGAAGATGAAGAAGATGAAGATGAAGAAGATGAAGAAGAAGATGAAGAAGATGAAGAAGAAGATGAAGAAGAAGAAGAAGAAGAAGATGAAGAAGATGAAGATGAAGAAGATGAAGAAGAAGATGAAGAAGATGAATATGAAGAAGATGAAGAAGATGAAGAAGAAGATGAAGAAGATGAAGATGAAGAAGATGAAGAAGATGAAGATGAAGAAGATGAAGAAGAAGATGAAGAAGATGAAGAAGATGAAGAAGAAGATGAAGAAGAAGAAGAAGAAGAAGAAGAAGAAGAAGATGAAGAAGATGAAGATGAAGAAGATGAAGAAGAAGATGAAGAAGATGAAGATGAAGAAGATGAAGAAGATGAAGAAGAAGATGAAGAAGATGAAGAAGATGAAGAAGAAGATGAAGAAGATGAAGAAGAAGATGAAGAAGAAGAAGAAGAAGAAGATGAAGAAGATGAAGATGAAGAAGATGAAGAAGAAGATGAAGAAGATGAAGATGAAGAAGATGAAGAAGATGAAGAAGAAGATGAAGAAGATGAAGATGAAGAAGATGAAGAAGATGAAGATGAAGAAGATGAAGATGAAGAAGATGAAGAAGAAGAAGAAGAAGATGAAGAAGAAGAAGAAGATATAGAAGAAGAAGAAGAAGATATAGAAGATAAAGAAGAAGAAGAAGAAGAAGTATATACAGTACTGAACAAAATTCTGGACACAACTTCTCTTTTCACCTTTTTTTTTTTTTAAAGGAACATCCCCACATAATCACTTGCTGTTGTCACTTGGAAAAAAATATGTTTCTTGCATCATTAACCCTCAAAACAAGTGTTGGGAAGCTATTTAAGGCCAATTCGAATAGTCAGCTCGAATAGTTAGCTCGAATACCGACTCAAATAGTGAGCTCGAAGTCCGAGGTCGAATCGAATAGTAAAAATTATTCGACTCGAATATTCGACTGACCTCGAATAATTTACTATTCGAATTCGACCAAACTCGAATTTTAAAAAGGGGTATTTGAGCATCACTACCATTCACATGCGTCCGTTGGTACGGATACATTCCGTACGTTCCGGTCCACGGATCTAAAAATGCTGCAGGCCCTAATTTTACGGACCGTTCTGCCCAGCAGAACGGATCCGGACAAAAAATACTGCAGCATCGGGGCAATGTAAAACGGATTGTTTCTTCACACTACTGAAGAAACGGACCGTTCCACGGGGGATGGAGGCTTGTGCTGACGCGAATCTAGCGACGGGAGGGTGCAGCAGCCAGGCAGGTGGGTAAGGGAGGGTTTATACCTACCTAATTTTCAGTAGTAGTCGGCGGTAGTAGAGACTTCCGTCTTCTTCCGCGTCATGTGATTACATGACGCATCATGTGACTAGTCACATGATGCGCTGTGTAGTCAAAGCGGAAGAAAAGGAACCCTCTACCGCCGGCTACTACTGAAAATTAGGTATGTATTTGCTGAGTTAAAATGGATCCGATCAATCATTGATTAGATCCGGGCCACGGACTGAGCCATCTAAATCCGGTGAAGCGGAGACTGAATACGCTCACCGGATCCTTTTGGCACAGATCGCTAATGTGAACCGGGCCTTAGAGCCGTAAAGGAATATAATTAGTTAAATAGTACATTTATTTATTTAGCTGTCCAAAATGAGGTAAAATTAATTCCTTTGCAGCCTCCCCCTTTCTGCATATGGTAGCACATTTGCATTTATTATCAATGCACACAGTTATGTGCATTGCACTTCTGTACTTTTTTGGACTAAATATATTAAAAGTACCTTACTGACTGGGTCCTGACATTCCTTTTCCTGGTAAGGCAACATTGCAATTTTATAGGACAAACCAAGTAACTGGATGTTGTCCAAACACCTCCAACCCCTAACCACCTATATAAGGTCATTGTCTTTCTCTGTGAGCACTGAGCCAGTTACCTGACCCCATTCATCTCTTCACTTAGTTGGTGAGAGGTAAACATATTGCTGCAAGCACTGCAGCTGTGTGTGTGTGTGTGTGTGTGTGTGTGTGTGTGTGTGTGTGTGTCGGGGGGGGGCAGAGAGCCACAGATTTAACTCTATGCTCGGCAAAGCTAATCTGCCCGGCTGATCGATGGCTCAGTGGTGGTCGGGGCTGCTGTACACATGCCAGATTATCGGTGAGGTGGTCGTTATCAGCCACCACAGCTGCCATCAATCTAGCATGTGTACGTGCCCTCAGTTCTCACACTGTCAAGTCGGTATGTAGGTTTATGTGGGTAAAGAGCAGACATAAGCCTCTGCTTGAAAAGCAAACAAAGGAAGAAGCTTCTGGTGGAGAGTTGCACTGATCATAAGCAGCAGCTTGCTTTGACCTGGATATAACATGAAATATGGCTGCTTCTAGTACTAACTGTACTGTACCCAGGGAAGGGTGGGGATGGGGAGGATTGTGATTTTTACACAGATGATGTGTTACTGTGGGGCAAAAGTATGTAAGACAACTATATTATTATAACAAACTGCAATTTTCCTTTAAGGATTTTATTCTGTTGCTATTAAACAAGCAACTATAGGTATAAAAGAATGTAATCCTATTTGCTACAGTCGTTTATTCACGTGGATATGAAATAACTGTCCTGCTTGCCTGTTATTGGCTGTTGCCGTGTGCATCCTAGGGTCACACCTGCTGTATTGCATCGTGTATGGCCATATTTAGTTTCTGTAAAATCAGGGCAGTAATATAGGGCAATTCCATGGCACAATAGTGCTTTGCAGGAGACACAGTAAAACACGAGATAAGGCAGGATGTCAAGTAACACATGCCGGTCTCGGATAAACAGACATTTAATTCCGTTAATGATATTAATTAAGAAACAGTAAGGGGTCTGACTTCTGCATCAAGCGCTTAGAAAAAAGACAAAATGAAGGACATGGCGATGGATGTAAGTACAAGATGAAAAGAAGGTGAGGGGGAGGGGAGGAGATGTGTTATAGAGGTCAATACACTGGAGCCACACAGATGTAGAATTCATTATTGGCTTGTGACTTCTTAATGTGTGTTCAGTGATATGTCCTAAACAGAATGTGTCATATTCATACAAGGCATACTCTGCATCCATCTTCGAGCTTTGCTGCGGCCTTGTGGCTCCAGTTTCTGCGCATAGATGGAGCATTTTACAGCATAGAATTGTGAACTCCCACTCAGTCTGTCCACCATGCATGTTGATGATGATATAGGCACATTATGCACCACTGTCTGCAGCTGCCGATGCACACAGCGACCCTCTGTGCTCAATATTCACATGGAAACGTGTCCAGAATAATACAGGAGCTACACACAACAGGCAACGTATAGCCGGAAACATTAGGCCAGTTGTTGCAGCTGCCTCGTTTCTGCCGGATTTAGGTTTATGTTAGCCTTCATCTTGGGTCAAAATATATTCTTATACATATTAATGAGGGTGGGCTATCTCATTTACTGGCAGGGACATGCTCCCCGCGCACCGGAGAATTCATTTGTGACATCAGCAGCCTGTCAACTTTCAGAGCACTCGATCTGTTTGTGACATCGATTTAAAGGAAAAGTCTTGGAAATTAAAAAAATCCCCCTCTTAAGTGAACCTTAAAGAGGACCTGAAGTGAAAATAAACTTATGAGATAGTTATTTCTATGTGTAGTGCGGATGATAAATAGAACATTACTAACAGAAAAATGAGTCCCGTATTTTTATTTTCAGTTTAATAGCTTAATTTTAAAGTTTGCATCACATTGTCACATTTGCTGTTTAGAATCAACTCTGCTATCTTAAGCTGAAAGAGAAGTAATGCCGGTTTGAATTGTCCTGCAGTAAAGCCTCATTAGAAGCCTTATCTAAATGTTTCTAAACTGTTTCAGCCTCTATTTTCTTTTCAAGAAACCAGACTGAATTCGACAAGCTGTCAAAAAAAACCTCTTTTACATAGACAATAACTCTTGCTGTACTGGAAAACAGAAAGGGACTTCAGAGAATGTCTTACTGGAATTAGTATTATCGTCATGTCACTTCAGGTATGCTTTAAAGTGACCCTGAGTAGTGTCTTGAAATAAAAATTTGCTTTAACTACTTGAAGACCGCCCCACGCCAATGGGTGTGGTCACGGCGGCAGACCCAGGACCGCCTAACGCCAATTGGCGTCAAGTCCTGGGGCTGCATTTTGCAGGAGATCGCACGCAGGCTGCGCACGCATCTCCTGCTCGGGGGGGCGGAGCTCCGCCCCACCCCGCCTTCAGTCTCCGAGCGGCAATTGCCGCTCGGGAGACTGTGAGACGGCGAAACCGCCGTCTTTACAGTTAGTACAGTGCTGCGATCAGCAGCAGCACTGTGCTGGGAACAGCCATGTGACATGGCTGTCCCCCTGGGGGACAGGAGAGCGATCGGCTCTCATAGGCAGAAGCCTATGACAGCCGATCACCATGATTGGCTGGCTGGGGAGGGAGGGAGGGGTTTGAAAAAAACAAAACAAAACATGTATAGTAAAAAAAAAAATTAAAAAAACACGAACATAAATATTTTAAAAAAATAAATAAACACGGGGGGACCAATCAGACCCCACCACCAGAGAGCTCTGTTGGTGGGGAGAAAAGGGGGGGAATCACTTGTGTGCTGTGTTGTGTGGCCCTGCAGCTTGCCCTTAAAGCCGCAGTGGCCAATTAACAATAAAAAAGCCTGGTCTTTAGGGGGGTTTAACACTGCGGTCCTCAAGTTGTTAAAGAGACCCTGAGCAGTGCCTAGAAATTACAATCTGCACTTACCTGGGGCTCCCTCCAGCCCCTGTAGCCCGCCAGGTTCCTCTACATCCTCCATCCTCTGGGTCCCCTCTGTCATCCTACTGGCTCAGTTAAGCTGGCGACTTCGGCTGAAGTTGTGAGCTACTGCGCCTGCGCTATCTCTTCGCAGAGATGAACGCAATCCACAAACGGTAACAGGACAGGATTCAGAAGGATTCGTTATCTCCTCGCAGAGATGAACGCAATCCACAAACAGGACCAGGAGCAGGATACTAGCTCAGCACGGGTGATCACGATACGCGCAAACTACCAAAACGTGCTGGAAGGCTGACTAACTGAACACAGGAAATAAACAGTTCGTGTACGTATATATCAGCGACACTGATGTATCAACGTAACACGAATACAAGGAAAATAACAAAATGCGCAAGTATGCGTATATATTGGCGATGAACCAATATATGACACAAGACAAGCAGAGTAACAACTTCTAGAACAAGAGCAGAACTAGGAGGACTCGCTGACCCCTTCGCAGGAGTCAGCGCAGTCCACACGGACTAGGAACGAGGTGGGGCACGAGCAGAGTAACAGACAGAATCTGAGACTATGGTAGCCCATCAAGCATTGCAGGAAGCAGTTCTTTATACTGAGGTCATCCAATGGGAGCAGACCTGCAGATTCCCACACAAGTGAATGGTAATTAATCACAGGCTGACAGCAGGAAAAGGCAGACAATGATATGCAGCCTGCAGGAAAGGGATTGCCCCTCCATTGCAGCAGACAATGTTTGTTTACACAAAAGCATATTAAACTGTCATTAACTTCAGAGCGACTGCAGATGGAATCAGCAACTAGTTTAAGTGCAAACCAAACTATGCAAGAAAATGCATGTAATGACATCAGAACTGCTTGGGTTGCAATACCACTGCAGCCAGCAGTAAACGCTGCAGACATGATCATAACAGGAAGGTGTTAGAGCTGGGGTGGAGGTTAGTAATGAGCGTCAGGATGGGGTTTATGTTAGGGGAGGTTAGGGTTCGGATTCTGGAAGGGGTTAGTGCAGGGGTGGAGTTTAGGAGTAAGAGTCAGGATGGGGTTTATGTTAGGGGAGGTTAAGGTTCTGGAAGGTGTTAGTGCTGGGGTGGAGGTTAGGAATAAGCGTCAGGATGGGGTTTATGTTAGGGGAGGTTAGAGTTCTGGAAGGTGTTAGTGCTGGGGTGGAGGTTAGGAATAAGCGTCAGGATGCGATTTATGTTAGGGAAGGTTAGGGTCCTGGAAGGTGTTAGTGCTGGGACGGAGGTTAGTATTGAGCGTCAGGATGGGATTTATGTTAGGTAAGGTTAGGGTCCAGGAAGGTGTTAGTGCTGGGGTGGAGGTTAGGAGTAATCGTCAGGATGGGGGTTTATGTTAGGGGGAGGTTAGGGTTCGGAATACGGAAGGGTAAGTGCTGGGATGGAGGTTGTGAATTTAGTGTCAGGATGGGGTTTTATGTTAGGGGAGTTTAGGGTACGGAATACGGAAGGGGTTAGTGCTGGGGTGGAGGTTATGAATTTAGCGTCAGGATGGGGTTGATTCACATTTTATAGTAATTTTATTTATTCATTCAAATTAATTTTGAAAATACACCAATCAAATGCAGCCTTTATTGTTTTATACTGGTCCACATCCAAGTTGCATACCTATATTGGAGACACGAGGGCGGACGAGCGGCATTCCTGACAGTGACGGGTGTGGTAGTGCACACCACCCCGGGTGAAGTATAGGAGCATCCAGTGCCAGCTGGGGCCCAACTAAACGGGGGAGAGCTTGTACCCAAACTCTGTGCTTTGAACCAAAGAAGGCAATTTGTAAGTGCAATATGATTTTATAACTAAATACATTTTATACGGTTGTATGCTATGTGATGGTTTGTTCTCGAGGTTATATGCATATGGTGATCTGCCAGCTACAATTAGGGAGGAGAAAAGTGGTGGTGACAAGTGCCTGATGTGGTGGGGGACGGCCTGAAGTGTCCCAATGTGCGAATAGACCTGAGTGGAGGTCTTACAATCTGGTGAGTGTAAGCTCACAAGGTGTTGGTGGTGGATTAGGAAGATTTGATAAGGGCTAATGAAGAGCGCATAAGTATTGGTGTATTGGCAGATCTGGACTGTGTAAAGAACCAGTGAACTGTTTTGGCCCACGTAATAGGGTTGTGTATGCGCCACCTTCAATGTGAAGTTCCCTGAAGGCCTGTTTATGGCGGTTCTGTGGGAATGTTGCACCACGTCGCTGCCGATAGTTTACAGTGTGAAACCGGCCTAACTCTCTCAATGTTGCTGCCTCTGTTCTTGTTAGTAAAATTTTAAGATAGGAGTTTTAGCTTCAGTATTAAAAAGGGTAACATAAGCGCTGTGATTAGTTCTTTGATGGTATTTCTTAAACTGTGTCTAGCATTCACAGGGATGATTTGACTAAGAGCCACTGTACTGATCTCCAGCTACCTGCTGCCTGTCTGCTGACAGCCGTCTCCCTAGGGGGATTAAAGGTGCTGCCTTTATTTGCAAATGCAGCACAGGTACCACAGTGCCTTCTATAAATGGCCAGAGATCCTGAATTGTTTCTTTTCCCTGTAAGTAGCCTTGAAAAATCACTGCCTCTGCAAAGACTGAGTTAAAGCAAAATTCTTGCTTGATGATTACAATGTGCAGCCTAATGTGTACAAATCAGGGGACCCATTTTAAAACTGTGACAGGATTCAGGAACCAGATACAACTGATCAACATACAGTCTCTCAAATTCATATGGTAATCACTCCCCCCCCCCCCCCCCCATTCTTCCAGTAATGTACAGCTACCGCCACTTCAAAAAAGAATAATTATATTCCGAGAACTGAAGTGCTCACAGATGCCAAGCCTGAAAGGAAGCTGTGTTGGATAACATGTAACATCCCCTGAATAACTGTGAATAGCTAATGAGCATACTGGTATCTTTATAGTGCGTCTCTGTGATCAGTGATGTTATTTCCTGCAGGAGGAGTCTGGGGACTCTGCTGGGATTATTCTGGGAGACATACAATGCTCATGTGATTTGGTTTTTAGTAGGAGGGCTTTTAGGTCTCTTTTATCCCCCTATACACTCCTAGTGGTTTGGTCACCCTGAGCTGCTTGGTTACTCTGTTATACAGTGCTCAGTCTCACTGAGATCTGCTTGAAGATTATTAGGATACCTGAAGTGGTGGCTGCCATATTTATTTCCTTTTAAACAATGCCAGTTGCCTAGCTGATCTTCCATGCATCAGTAGGGGCGTTGCTAGCCCCAAAGATCAGTGACACATGCCCTGGATCTATACTGGGGTGCCCCGGATGTCCCCGATTCTGCAGACCTCTTCTCTTCCAGACTTCTCCCCTAGTGTCTGAGGATGAACTAGATGCTAGAGCTCCTAGATGCTTGGAGGAGAATTGTCAGCTACCGATGGAGATGAGTAGTTCTTACCGCTGTGCTACTCTGCGGGGGGTGGGTGGGAGTTGGTTGGTGAAACAGTGAGGACACACACTACTATGCATTCTTCCTATGGAGGCTCCAGGCACCACAGCACCTAGCAAGGCACCACACAGCACCCAACATGCCCCACAGAGATCCCATAGAGGCACCATAGCACCTAGCATGGCACTACAGCACCCATCATGCCCCATAGAGGCACCACAGCACCCAGCATAACCCTATAGCACCCAGCATGCTCCATAGAGGCACTACAGCACCCCAGAATGACACTACGGCACCCAGCATGCCTTATAGAGGTTGTGTTCAAAATTATTGTTCTTCCTCCTCCTTTTGTGGTAGTGTTCTGTGGACTGATGAAACAAAATTATAACTGTTTTGGCCCATGGATCAACGCTATGTTTGGAGGAGGAAGAACAAGGCCTATGAAGAAAATAACAACTTGCCTACTGTGAAGCATGGTGGGGGGTCAATCATGCTTTGGGGCTGTTTTGCTTCTGCAGGTACAGGGAAGCTTCAGCGTGTGCAAGGTACCATGAATTCTTTTCAGTACCAGGAGATATTGGATGAAAATGTGATGCAGTCCATCACAAACCGGAGGCTTGAGAGACGTTGGACCTTTCAACAGGACAATGATCCCAAGCATACCTCCAAGTCCACTAGAGAATGGTTGCAGATTAAAGGCTGGAACATTTTGCAGTGGCCATTGCAGTCACCAGACTTAAATCCGATTGAGAACCTCTGGTGGGACTTAAAGAAAGCAGTTGCAGCGTGCAAGCCTAAGAATGTGACTGAACTGAAGGCTTTTGCCCATGAAGAATGGGCTAAGATACCCGTAGATCGCTGCAAGACACTTGTGTCAAGCTATGCTTCACGTTTAAAAGCTGTTATAATTGGAAAAGGATGTTGTACTAAGTACTAAGAATGAATGTCACTTGGGGGTTGAATAAAACTGATAATGATGTGAGCACAGAAAATACATTTGTGGTTATTTCATTATAAATGTTATGTTATATTTGTCTGACTTACAAGTGCCTCTTTGATTTAATTGTAAACAAGATGACTGAAATGATCACAATCAATGTCAAACTGGCCAAAACACTCAATTTCAGTGGGGGTTGAATAGTTTTGAACATAACTGTACCACAGCACCCAGCATGCCCCCCTATACAGGAACCAAAGCACCCTGAGATGCATCACAGCACCCAGAAAGCCCTTACTGAGGCACCATAGCTCCCAGGATATCATAGAGGCACCACAGCTTTATCGAACATTTTTTCTTGGCAGGCCTACTTAGACAGTGTAACGGTCGGTGTAACACAGAGAGGATCTGATTACCGGTGATCTGCAGTATCACCGAGAATGCAGAATATACCCGATTATTGATGATCTGCAGTATCACCGATAATCCAATATATCTTCGAACCTCTGGACACCTGAGATGTGAGAGTGTTTGGTGCACAAGTAATACTTTGAGGAAAGCACCCGGAGAATGGGTGCTAGACAGTAGGATCTACTGTTAAGGATTAGCTTCCTTCCACAAGCCTGCTGCTCCCCAAGGGGCGGAGCCAGGCTGAGACAGTGGGAAGGACAGAACGTGAGTGACACCAGTGGTGGAGTGTCACTGACAGATCTGTGAACTATCTCCTAACAGGGGAGATAGTTCTCGAGGTCGGACAAGCCAGGTCGTTAACACATGGACAGACAAAGTACAGAGACAGTAGGCAGATACAGAATCCAGAGACTAGACGGGTTTCGGCAACAGAGAATCAGAAAGACAAGGTACAAAATCAGAGATCAGGAGAATGGTCAGGAATGCAGAAGGTCATAACAGATAATCAACAATGCCTAAGCTTGAGTGTGAGCTCCAAGATTCTCACACTCCAGGAACTAAACTAGATAATACAAATAATACAGATGGTACAGAATTCCTAGACTAAGGTGTGAGTTCCATGGCCGTCAACACCTTGGAAACTGGTCTAGATAACAATACAGATAGTAACAGAATTCCTAGGCTAAGGTGTGAGCTCCGTGATCATCAACACCTTTGGAAACTGACTAATAAACACAGATACTTACAAGGTCTAAGTGCTACCACGTAGTGATCGCAGCGCCCGACACCAGAGAAATGACCATCACCCAGTATATATACACCAGCGCTCTCCAGCGTCTCCCCTAAGTGCTGGACCAATGAAAGTTGCTGCAATTGTCAGCTGACCGGCCTGGTCAGCTGACCCTCCTCTGACTGCCATAAAGGCCCTGCCTCTCTGCGCGCGCGCGCGTCCTCCTAAACCAGTGTGGACTATCCATCCCAG
Source organism: Hyperolius riggenbachi (assembly GCF_040937935.1). NCBI lineage: Eukaryota > Metazoa > Chordata > Amphibia > Anura > Hyperoliidae > Hyperolius > Hyperolius riggenbachi. The sequence continues at coordinate 144,534,390 of NC_090657.1, forward strand.
CCACACCAGTCATGTGTTGTAATGTTTCTGCTGTATTAGATGCGGAATCCGCCGCCACGCTTTCTGGGCGTGCGGCGTTTACTCTGCATTCCGCCTTACTGAGAGGAGCAGGCCTATGCGAGCAACTTGCCGCATTGGACGCGGAATCCGGCGCCCTGTAGTTAGAGCATGTGGCGGTTTCTCCACGCTCCGACTGCGCCCCAACTGCCATGTCAAACGCGGAAACAGCCGCCTCACCTTGAGTCTTGGCGGCGGCTTTTCCGCGTTTTCTCACAGACAGCTATTGAGCTTGTTTCAATTTGGCTCCACTCATGACCACACCCACATTCTGGTGCAGGGTCACACCCATTTTTCAGCTGGAGTGCCCAAAAGTGCCCCGGATCTCTTGGGATCCTAGCAACGCCCTTGAGTGTCTGGATCACCCACCTGAAACAAGCATGCAGCAAATCCAGGCAAACTTCAGTCTCTGCATGTTTGTTAAGGGTCTATGACTAAAACTATTAGAGGCAGAGGATCAGCCGGACAGCCAAGCAATTTGCATTGTTTAAATATGGCAGCATCCATAGCCTTCTCACTTAGGTGTCCTTTAAATATAAGTACCTAACCAGTAGCGTAGCTAAGGAGCTGTGGGCCCCGGTGCAAGCTTTACATTGGGGCCCCCAAGCACTCTCTACATAACAACTGATACGGCGCACCAAAAGCTGCCAATGGCAACTACAGTGTCAGAGATACAAGAAGGGGGTGGGGAACAGTCTGTTAATGATTACCACTATTCATAGTATCTATAGAAGTGATTATTATGAGCACAGGACCAATAGAGAGGTAATACTGCAGTTGAAGAAGGGCCCCTGTGGCCCAAGGGCCCAGATGCAGTCGCAACCTCTACACCCCCTATTGCTACGCCCCTGTACCTAACAACTACAGGGTGGTTACTATAAGGGGCCTCTGATGACGACAAGAACCCAAACTATTTGGGATGAGAGTGGGCAGTGTGACAACATCACACAGTGCTTGGTATATAGGAGGGGACCTCAACTTGTAAGTGAACCTTGTACTTTTTATCTGCTCTGCTTTTATTGAATTAATTCTTTTGGAGTGATACCACTGAGAGGATCCTTTTCTTCTGTTTTGACACTTGGAGTGCACGGATAGGTTGGCACGGCCACTATTTAAAGGAATCCGGAGTGGATCAATTTTTATGCCTCAGAAAGGGGGTTTTAGGGTTAGGCATCAGTAAGGGGGTTTAGGGCTAGGTGTCAAGAAGTGGGGTTTTAGGATTAGGTGTCAAGAAGCGGGGTTTTAGGGTTAGGTGTCAAGAAGCGGGGTTTTAGGGTTAGGTGGCAAGGAGGGGAGTTTTAGGTTTAGGTCGTCAGGAAGGAAGAGTTCTGTGTGAGAGTAGAGTTAGGTTAAGTTGATATAAAATATCATTAATAAATACTGATATTTTATTACAAATTTACAATAATATACACTATTTACACTTTAGAATCAAAGAATATCCGTAGGTATTAACAATAATTTTATTAACGAAAACGGGCGCCCATTTTTCCTCACACCTCTATTTCATGCATGCGTAAATTTCACATGTGCTGTGTGCGCATATACATTTTACCAATTTATTTGAATCTGCCCCTTACAGTTAAACACACAAACAGATTTTTATGCTATGCTTGTGTGTCTGTCTCTGCGGGTGTTCGGGAGGGGGACTTGAGAGCACACAGGTTAATCAGACATTTGAATAAAAAATGCTGGCTATAGTTTCGTTTTAAAAAAAAAATATCTGTAGCAAGAACCAGTTGCACAATTGAATATTCATCGTAAAACTATTATTTATACACAAGCTAAAACTACCTCACGACATTAGATGATTGCACACTTGACCGTTTGCTTCGGCACACACTGTGTAGTACTTGACATGAGCTCTAAGTCAGAGCTCTGTGTTGCCCACCCTCAGCACCCCTCAATGCACTGTGTACATACAGATGATCTGTGCTCCCTTTTGTCTTTACACAAATAGGTGTCACAATGTAAGTTCTGTGTGGGGTGGCTAGCAACATCCAAGGTGAACACTTGATATAAACCACCAGCATTTCAGGGCCATGCTGATGTTTGGCTGAACAGGTCGATATAATTTGATATGATACACTTCATATTGTTATGAGCAGTGTGGCAGATGAGGGTAAATGAAAAAAATAACCTGATCCATGAGACCCCTTCCTCCGCACCTCACACACCTGATCTATGAGACCCCTTCCTCTGCACCTCACACACCTGATCTATGAGACCCCTTCCTCTGCAACCCACACACCTGATCTCTGAGTCCCCTTCCTTTGCACCTCACTCACCTGATCTATGAGTCCCCTTCCTCTGCACCTCACACACCTGATCTATGAGTCCCCTTCCTCTGCAACTCACACACCTGATCTATGAGTCCCCTTCCTCTGCACCTCACACACCTGATCTATGAGACCCCTTCCTCTGCACCTCACACACCTGATCTATGAGACCCCTTCCTCTGCACCTCACACACCTGATCTATGAGACCCCTTCCTCTGCAACTCACACACCTGATCTATGAGTTCCCTTCCTCTGTATCTCACACACCTGATCTATGAGTCCCCTTCCTCTGCACCTCACACACCTGATCTATGAGACCCCTTCCTCTGTACCTGACACACCTGATCTATGAGACCCCTTCCTCTGCACCTCACACACCTGATCTATGAGTCCCCTTCCTCTGCACCTCACACACCTGATCTATGAGTCTCCTTTCTCTGCAACTCACACACCTGATCTCTGAGTCCCCTTCCTCTGCACCTCACACGCCTGATCTATGAGTCCCCTTCCTTTGCACCTCACTCACCTGATCTATGAGTCCCCTTCCTCTGCACCTCACACACCTGATCTATGAGACCCCTTCCTCTGCAACTCACACACCTGATCTATGAGTCCCCTTCCTCTGTATCTCACACACCTGATCTATGAGTCCCCTTCCTCTGCACCTCACACACCTGATCTATGAGACCCCTTCCTCTGCACCTCACACACCTGATCTATGAGTCCCCTTCCTCTGCACCTCACACATCTGATCTATGAGTCCCCTTCCTCTGCACCTCACTCACCTGATCTATGAGTCCCCTTCCTCTGCACCTCACACACCTGACCGATGAGACCCCTTTCCTCTGCAACTCACACACCTGATCTATGAGTCCCCTACCTCTGCAACTCACACACCTGATCTATGAGTCCCCTTCCTCTGCACCTCACACACTTGATCTATGAGTCTCCTTCCTCTGCAACTCACACACCTGATCTATGAGTCCCCTTCCTCTGCACCTCTCACACCTGATCTATGAGTCCCCTTCCTCTGCACCTCTCACACCTGATCTATGAGACCCCTTCCTCTGCAACTCACACACCTGATCTATGAGTCCCCTTCCTCTGTATCTCACACACCTGATCTATGAGTCCCCTTCCTCTGCACCTCACACACCTGATCTATGAGACCCCTTCCTCTGCAACCCACACACCTGATCTCTGAGTCCCCTTCCTCTGCACCTCACACACCTGATCTATGAGTCCCCTTCCTTTGCACCTCACTCACCTGATCTATGAGTCCCCTTCCTCTGCACCTCACACACCTGATCTATGAGTCCCCTTCCTCTGCAACTCACACACCTGATCTATGAGTCCCCTTCCTCTGCACCTCACACACCTGATCTATGAGACCCCTTCCTCTGCACCTCACACACCTGATCTATGAGACCCCTTCCTCTGCACCTCACACACCTGATCTATGAGACCCCTTCCTCTGCAACTCACACACCTGATCTATGAGTCCCCTTCCTCTGTATCTCACACACCTGATCTATGAGTCCCCTTCCTCTGCACCTCACACACCTGATCTATGAGACCCCTTCCTCTGCACCTCACACACCTGATCTATGAGTCCCCTTCCTCTGCACCTCACACACCTGATCTATGAGTCTCCTTTCTCTGCAACTCACACACCTGATCTCTGAGTCCCCTTCCTCTGCACCTCACACACCTGATCTATGAGTCTCCTTTCTCTGCAACTCACACACCTGATCTCTGAGTCCCCTTCCTCTGCACCTCACACACCTGATCTATGAGTCCCCTTCCTTTGCACCTCACTCACCTGATCTATGAGTCCCCTTCCTCTGCACCTCACACACCTGATCTATGAGACCCCTTCCTCTGCAACTCACACACCAGATCTATGAGTCCCCTTCCTCTGCACCTCACATACCTGATCTATGAGTCCCCTTCCTCTGTACCTCTCACACTTGATCTATGAGTCCCCTTCCTCTGTACCTGACACACCTGATCTATGAGTCCCCTTCCTCTGCACCTCTCACACCTGATCTATGAGTCCCCTTCCTCTGCACCTCTCACACCTGATCTATGAGTCCCCTTCCTCTGCACCTCTCACACCTGATCTGTGAGTCCCCTTCCTCTGCACTACTCACACCTGATCTATGAGTCCCCTTCCTCTGCACCTCTCACACCTGATCTATGAGACCCCTTCCTCTGCACCTCACACACCTGATCTATGAGTCCCCTTCCTCTGCACCCCACATGCCAGATCTATCAGTCCCCTTCCTCTGCACCTCACACACCTGATCTATGAGTCCCCTTCCTCTGTACCTCTCACACCTGATCTATGAGTCCCCTTCCTCTGTACCTGACACACCTGATCTATGAGTCCCCTTCCTCTGCACCTCTTACACCTGATCTATGAGTCCCCTTCCTATGCACCTCACACACCTGATCTATGAGTCCCCTTCCTCTGCATCTCTCACACCTGATCTATGAGTCTCCTTCCTCTGCACCTCACACACCTCACACACCTGATCAATGAGTCCACTTCCTCTGCACCTCTCACACCTGATCTATGAGTCCCCTTCCTCTGTATATCACACGCCAGATCTATGAGTCCCCTTCCTCTGCACCTCATACACCTGAACTATGAGTCCCCTTCCTCTGTATCTACACACCTGATCTATGAGTCCTCTTCCCCTGCACCTCACACACCTGATCTATAAGTCCTCTTCCTCTGCACCTCACACACCTGATCTATGAGTCCCCTTCCTCTGCACCTCTCACACCTGATCTATGAGTCCCCTTCCTCTGCACCTCTCACACCTGATCTGTGATTCCCTTTCCTCTGCACCTCACACACCTGATCTATGAGACCCCTTCCTCTGTACCTCTCACACCTGATCTATGAGGCCCCTTCCTCTGTATCTCACATGCCAGATCTATGAGTCCCCTTACTCTGCACCTCTCACACCTGATCTATGAGTCCCCTTCCTCTGCATCTCACACACCTGATTTATGAGTCCCCTTCCTCTGCACCTCTCACACCTGATCTATGAGTCCCCTTCCTCTGTTTAGCAGACACCATGAGCTATATCACAACTGTTAGTGAGCCACGTGTAGCCAGGAGTATAGCAATAGACATTGCAGCTGCTGTGGTACCCAGGGGTTGTAGGATTCCTTGTTACGGTCTCTAACCCGTTTACTGTTGTGTTAAAGAGGAACTCCAGTGAAAATAATGTAATAAAAAGAAGTGCTTCATTTTTACAATAATTATGTGTAAATGATTTAGTCAGTGTTTGCCCATTGTAAAATATTTTAAATCCCTGATTTACATTCTGACATTTTTTACATGGTGACATTTTTACTGTTGGCAGGTGATGTAACTGCTGCATGCTTTTTTGGCAGTTGGAAACAGCTGTAAATAGCTATTTCCCACAATGCAACAAGATTCACAGACAGGAAACTGCCAGGAGTACCACGGTCCTCAGAGTTTCTGGTGGGAGGGGTTTTACCACACTATCAGTCATACAGCGCCCCCTGATGGTCTGTTTGTGAAAAGGAATAGATTTCTCATGTAAAAGGGGTTATCAGCTACTGATTGGGATAAAGTTCAATTCTTGGTCGGCGTTTCACTTTAAGTTTGTTTCTCTATTCTGTGAAGCAGGGTTATAACTAGAGGGGAGCAGTCCCTGTGATTGCAGATGGGCCAAGAGCAGTGGGGGTCCCAACTACTAACCTTCCTTCCTCCTATACAGGCGACTGTCCTCCAGATCAGGTGTTTTTGTGGCTACACTTTTTATGGGTGTGAAGATCATGATAGCCACACTTGTCTTATGACCCTTGTGTGATAGGACTAAGGATGTGGAGGGCACCAATGGGAGGCAAGGAATGGGCTGTGCACATTGGAGGGCCTGTCAAAGTTTTGCTGGGGGAGCCCCATGAATTGTAGTTTTGCCACTGCTGTGAACACTAGAAATCTATACCTAAATCAAGTGGCAGGGGAACGAATGTACTCATATTCATGGGTGATGAGGATATAATTGCTCAACTGTGAATAGCACTGGAAGCCCCATCAAAAGTTTGCCTCTACCTGTAGCCTTGAAGCCAGAAACTGGAAATATCATTTTATAAGCAGACATTTGGGAACAATTATGTTTTGGTGCCAGGAAGGGGGTTTGCATAGGGTGTTAAGGTTAGGCGTAAAGAAGGGGGTTTGTAAGGTATGAGGATACAGTTGAGGTTAGGCATAAGGAAGGGGGTTTGCAGTGTGGGGGGAGTGGAGCAGTTAAGGTTAGGCGTCAGGAAGGGGGGTTTTAAGGTTGGGGGGGGGGGGGTAATTTGGGTTAGATCAGTGTTTTTAAAACCTGGCTTTGTCACTCCCCACAGGTGCATGTTTTGCAGGCAACCTTGCCTATGGACAGGTGGGGTAATTTGTTTCTCAGGTACATGGAATCTACCTAGCTTAGACACTAATTACCCCACCTGTGCATATGTGAGTTTGCCTGCAAAACATGCACTGTTGGGGAATCATAAGGACAGGTTTGAGAAATACTCAAATACGAAAATTACCACTGTACAATAATAGAATATTGCTATATGCTACCGATTGTCTGCTATCTGCTATTTCCTGGTGCCCAAATTTCCTGATGCCTTTATATCACATAAGCAAGCCTCTTGTTATAGATCATCAATGGGGACGGTTTCAGGAAAGTTGGACTCCCCAACTCATACAACTATTTGAAATTGAAGCGCGAGACACCTTCTTGTTCAAAAATATTTAGGTGAATAAGACGCATCTCTAGATTCCTCCAATATAAAGACCAGGAAGACTGTGAGCTAAAGCGAACATTTCTAGCCTTCGCAGATACAGCAATAGTCACAAGAGAAAGCTACAAGAACACACTGCACCTTAAAATAAAGGAATAGAAAACATTGCACATAGAGTATAAACTTTACTACTAGGTGAATATAATAATATATTAATTATTTGTTTTGAACCGAACATTAGACCTGAAAGAGAGAGAACTAACATGCAAAGTGGGACAGGGATTGATTGACTAATAGGGACAGTGAGGGACAGTTGTGATGTATAACGATTAACTCTTTACCCTACAAGGCTGCTGGACTGTAAGCTCTATGACTGGCAGTTGGAGAGAGGGAGCTTGCTGTTGGCATTGAGGGGGGAGCATAGCATATGGGCAGCAGCTGGTCAGCATTTGTGAAACAGATGGCTAGTAATTTTGGGTAATTGGGAAGTTGTGGCTCATGTATCAGAGGATATTTGGGCTTCATGCAGAAAAGAATGAGCAGCTGCATGGTGTATCTGTCTTACCTATTATTACAGATGTGTTAAAACGGTTTACATAAGCCATAGGTAAGTGGCAATCAGGGAAATGAGAGATGTATCAGTGAACCCTCTGCATCTTCCCTCCATGCCTATGTATTTATGCACAAACAGTGTAAGAGTTAGTCCTTTCACCAGTGCAGCTATAGAACTCAGGGTCCCACGGTAAACGCTCGGTGTGCTTATAATTGTACTGTAAATATACTACATCAAGCCCAGATTGACTCATGACCAAATATGCAATTATACTCTATTTCTGATTCTTCTCTGGGGACCCCCTGAATCGGTCTTTACATGTACACCCAAAGCTGGATTTATTCTCTTTTGCTCTCTAGGCCAACTTCCCCATGCAACCTCCTCTTTCATGTGCAACCTCTTCTTTTATATACAGAGTCTCCTTCTTCTATGTGCTCCTCCCACTTCCCGTATACAGAAGCTGCCTCTACTATGTGCAGCCCCCCCCCCCCTTTCGTATACAGAAGCTGCCTCTACCATGTGCACCCCCCCCCCCTTTCTGTATACAAAAGCTGCCTCTAATATATGCACACCCCCCTTTCTGTATACAGAAGCTGCCTTTACCATGTACAGCCCCCCCTTTCTGTATACAAAAGCTGCCTCTACCATGTGCGCCCCCCTTCCCCTTTCTGTATACAGAAGCTGCCTCTACCATATGCACACCCCCCTTTCTGTATACAGAAGCTGCCTCTACCATGTGCAGCCCCCCATTTCTGTATACAGAAGCTGCCTCTACCATGTGCACATACCCCCCCTTTCCGTATACAGAAGCTGCCTCTACCATGTGCCCCCCCCTTTCTATATACAGAAGCTGCCTCTACCATGTGCAGCCCCCCCCTTTTCGTATACAGAAGCTGCCTCTACCATGTGCACCCCTCTTTTCTGTATACAGAAGCTGCCTCTACCATGTGCAGCCCCCCCTTTTCATATACAGAAGCTGCCTCTACCATGTACAGCCCCCCCTTTCTGTATACAGAAGCTGCCTCTACCATGTGCACACACCCCCCCTTTCCGTATACAGAAGCTGCCTCTACCATGTGCACCCCCCCCTTTCTGTATACAGAAGCTGCCTCTACCATGTGCGCCCCCCCTTTTCCGTATACAGAAGTTGCCTCTACCATGTGTGGCTCCCCCTTTCTGTATACAGAAGCTTCCTCTACCATGTGCACCCACCTTCTTCCATATACAGAAGCTGCCTCTACCATGTGCAGCCCCCCTCTTCCATATACAGAAGCTGCCTCTACCATGTGCACCCACCTTCTTCCATATACAGAAGCTGCCTCTACCATGTGCAGCCCCCCTCTTCCATATACAGAAGCTGCCTCTACCATGTGCATCCCCCTCCTCCATATACAGAAGCTGCCTCTACCATGTGCAGCCCCCCTCTTCCATATACAGAAGCTGCCTCTACCATGTGCACCCCCCTCTTCCATATACAGAAGCTGCCTCCGCCATGTGCAGCTCCCCTTTTCCGTATACAGAGGCAGCCTCCACCATGTGCACCCCCCTTTCCATATACAGAAGCTGCCTCTACAATGTGCACCCCCCCCCCCCTCTTCCATATACAGAAGCTGCCTCTACCATGTGCAGTCCACCTCTTCCATATACAGAAGCTGCCTCTACCATCTGCACCCACCTTCTTCAATATACAGAAGCTGCCTCTACCATGTGCAGCCCCCCTCTTCCATATACAGAAGCTGCCTCCACCATGTGCACCCCCCTTTCCGTATACAGAAGCTGCCTCTACAATGTGCACCCCCCTCTTCCATATACAGAAGCTGCCTCTACCATGTGCAGTCCACCTCTTCCATATACAGAAGCTGCCTCTACCATCTGCACCCACCCTCTTCCATATACAGAAGCTGCCTCCACCATGTGCACCTCCCCCCTTTCTTTATACAGAAGCTGCCTCCACCATGTGCACCCCCCCCCCTTCCTTTTCATATACAGAAGCTGCCTCTACCATGTGCGCCCCCCCCCCTTTTCTGTATACAGAAGCTGCCTCTACCATGTGAACCCCCCCTTTCCGTCCGTGTACAGAAGCTGCCTCTACCATGTGCACCCCCCTTTCTGTATACAAAAGCTGCCTCTATCATGTGCACCCCCTCTTTCCGTATACAGAAGCTTCCTCTATCATGTGCAGCCCCTCTCTTCCGTATACAGAAGTTCCCTCTACCATGTGCACCCACCTTCTTCCATATACAAAAGCTGCCTCTACCATGTGCAGCCCCTTTCCGTATACAGAAGTTCCCTCTACCATGTGCACCCCTCCTCTTCCATATACAGAAGCTGCCACCACTATGTGCAGTCCCCCTCTTCCATATACAGAAGTTGCATCTACCATGTGAAGCCCCCCTCTTCCATATACAGAAGCTGCATCTACCATGTGCACCCACCTTTCCGTATACAGAAGCTGCCTTTACAATGTGCACACCCCCCTCTTCCATATACAGAAGCTACACTCTACCATGTGCAGTCCACCTCTTCCATATACAGAAGCTGCCTCTACCATGTGCTGCCCCCCTCTTCCATATACAGAAGCTGCCTCTACCATGTGCACCCCCCTCTTCCATATACAGAAGCTGCCTCTACCATGTGCAGCCCACCTCTTCCATATACAGAAGCTGCCTCTACCATGTGCACCCACCTACTTCCGTATACAGAAGCTGCCTCCACCATGTGCAGCCCCCCTTTTCCATATACGGAAGCTGCCTCTACCATATGCACCCCCCTTTTCCATATGCAGATGCTGCCTCCACCATGTGTACCCCCCTTTCCATGTACAGAAACTGCTAATACTATGAGCATCTCCCCCTTCCATGTACAGACGCTGTCTCTACTTTGTGCAGCCCCCTCCTCTATATAGAAAAGCTGCCTCTATCATGTGCAGCCCCCTCTTCCATATACAGAAGCTCCTTGTTCCATGTGCAGCCCTCCTCTTCCATATACAGAAGATGCCTCCACTATGTGCAGTCCCCCATTTCCATATACAGAAGCTGCATCTACCATGTTGAGCCCCCCTCTTCCATATACAGAAGCTGCATCTACAATATGCACCCCCCTCTTCCATATACAGAAGCTGCCTCCACTATGTGCAGTCCCCCACTTCCATATACAGAAGCTGCATCTACCATGTGGAGCCCCCCTCTTCCATATATAGACGCTCCTTCTTCCATGTGCACCCTTCCTCTTCCATATACAGAAGCTGCCTCCACTATGTGCAGTCCCCCACTTCCATATACAGAAGCTGCATCTACCATGTGCACCCACCTTTCCGTATACAGAAGCTGCCTCTACAATGTACACCCCCCCTCTTCCATATACAGAAGCTACACTCTACCATGTGCAGTCCACCTCTTTCATATACAGAAGCTGCCTCTACCATGCGCTGCCCCCCTCTTCCATATACAGAAGCTGCCTCTACCATGTGCACCCCCCTCTTCCATATACAGAACCTGCCTCTACCATGTGCAGCCCACCTCTTCCATATACAGAAGCTGCCTCTACCATCTGCACCCACCTTCTTCCATATACAGAAGCTGCCTCTACCATGTGCACCCCCCCTTTCTTTATACAGAAGCTTCCTCCACCATGTGCACCCACCTACTTCCGTATACAGAAGCTGCCTCCACCATGTGCAGCCCCCCTTTTCCATATACGGAAGCTGCCTCTACCATATGCACCCCCCTTTTCCATATGCAGATGCTGCCTCCACCATGTGTACCCCCCTTTCCATGTACAGAAACTGCTAATACTATGAGCACCTCCCCCTTCCATGTACAGACGCTATCTCTACTTTGTGCAGCCCTCCTCCTCTATATAGAGAAGCTGCCTCTATCATGTGCAGCCCCCTCTTCCATATACAGAAGCTCCTTGTTCCATGTGCAGCCCTACTCTTCCATATACAAAAGCTGCCTCCACTATGTGCAGTCCCCCATTTCCATATACAGAAGCTGCATCTACCATGTGGAGCCCCCCTCTTCCATATACAGAAGCTGCATCTACCATATGCACCCCCCTCTTCCATATACAGAAGCTGCCTCCACTATGTGCAGTCCCCCACTTCCATATACAGAAGCTGCATCTACCATGTGGAGCCCCCCTCTTCCATATACAGAAGCTCCTTCCATGTGCACCCCTCCTCTTCCATATACAGAAGCTGCCACCACTATGTGCAGTCCCCCTCTTCCATATACAGAAGTTGCATCTACCATGTGCACCCACCTTTCCGTATACAGAAGCTGCCTCTACAATGTGCACCCCCCTCTTCCATATACAGAAGCTACACTCTACCATGTGCAATCCACCTCTTCCATATACAGAAGCTGCCTCTACCATCTGCACCCACCTTCTTCCATACACAGAAGCTGCCTCTACCATGTGCACCCCCCCCTTTCTTTATACAGAAGCTGCCTCCACCATGTGCACCCACCTACTTCCGTATACAGAAGCTGCCTCCACCATGTGCAGCCCCCCTTTTCCATATACGGAAGCTGCCTCTACCATATGCACCCCCCTTTTCCATATGCAGATGCTGCCTCCACCATGTGTACCCCCCTTTCCATGTACAGAAACTGCTAATACTATGAGCACCTCCCCCTTCCATGTACAGACGCTGTCTCTACTTTGTGCAGCCCCCCTCCTCTACAGTGGCATAGCTAGAAACCTCTGGGCCCCGATGCGGAATCTGGATGTGGGCCCCCCCTCCCGGCAACAAGAGCTCCCCCCTCGCAACACCCGAAGCACACACATATCCAAATCCCCATAGCTGTGCATGGCATGGCTATATCAATTCCGCTTTCCAGCAGCATGGCTGCCACGTTCAATTTGCAAACATACGCAGCACCCAGAGGAAATAGGGCAATTAGTAGCAAGATGCCAGTCTGAAGGAAAATAATCGTTATGTGTGCAGCATTCACCCGATAATAATTATTATGTGCGCAGCATTCACCAGAAAATAATCGTTATGTGCGCAGCATTCACCAGATAATAATTGTTATGTGCGCAGCATTCACCAGAAAATCGTTATGTGCGCAGCATTCACCAGAAAATAATCGTTATGTGCGCAGCATTCACCAGAAAATAATCGCAATGTGGGAGCATTCACCAGAAAATATTCGCAATGTGGGAGCATTCACCAGAAAATAATCGCAATGTGGGAGCATTCACCAGAAAATAAACGCAATGTGGGAGCTTTCACCAGAAAATAAACGCAATGTGGGAGCTTTCACCAGAAAATAAACGCAATGTGGGGGCATTCACCAGAAAATAAACGCTATGTGGGGAGCAGTCACCAGAAAAAAAACGCTATGTGGGGAGCGGTCACCAGAAAAAAACGCTATGTGGGGAGCGGTCACCAGAAAATAAACGCTATGTGAGGAGCATCACCAGAAAAAATCGCTATGTGGGGAGCGGTCACCAGAAAAAAACGCTATGTGGGGAGCGGTCACCAGAAAATAAACGTTATGTGGGGAGCGGTCACCAGAAAAAAACGCTATGTGGGGAGCGGTCACCAGAAAAAAAACGCTATGTGGGGTGCGGTCACCAGAAAATAAATGCTATGTGGGGAGCAGTCACCAGAAAATAAACGCGATGTGGGGACAGTCACCAGAAAATAATCGTTATGTGGGGACAGTCACCAGAAAATAAACGCTATGTGGGAGCAGTCACCAGAAAATAAACGCTATGTGGGGAGCACTGCAGTCACCAGAAAATAATTGTTATGTGGGGAGCAGTCACCAGAAAATAAACGCTATGTGGGGACAGTCACCAGAAAATAATCGTTATGTGGGGACAGTCACCAGAAAATAAACGCTATGTGGGGAGCAGTCACCAGAAAATAAACGCTATGTGGGGAGCAGTCACCAGAAAAAAAACGCTATGTGGGGAGCATTCACCAGAAAAAAAACCTGTACAAGTAAAAAAAAAATTTACTCACCTGGCCAGCCTCTGACGTGAGCTCCCCGACGTGCAGCCAGCCTCCCCCGTGCAGCTCCTCAGCGACGATCCTCTCCTGCAGCCAGTTTCTCCCGCGCTGACAGGCAGAGTGCAGGGCTACAGGGAAGATGGCGCCCGAAGCTCTGTACTGGAGACACAAATAGTCTCTAGTGCAGGGCTTCGGCAACCATCTTGCCGTAGCCCTGTTCTGCCTCCGGGAGCCAGTCCCCACAGTGAGCTGCGGGGATTTCAACACCTGGGGGGTCCAGTCCCGCGGGCCCCTCCCCTGCCTCTTTAGGAGGCGGGCCCGGTCGCCAGGGCGACCCCTGCGACCACGGGCCCTACGCCCATGCTCCTCTATATAGAGAAGGTGCAGCCCCCTCTTCCATATACAGAAGTTCCTTGTTCCATGTGCAGCCCTCCTCTTCCATATACAGAAGCTGCCTCCACTATGTGCAGTCCCCCATTTCCATATACAGAAGCTGCATCTACCATGTGGAGCCCCCCTCTTCCATATACAGAAGCTGCATCTACCATATGCACCCCCCTCTTCCATATACAGAAGCTGCCTCCACTATGTGTAGTCCCCCACTTCCATATACAGAAGCTGCATCTACCATGTGGAGCCCCCCTCTTCCATATACAGAAGCTGCATCTACCATGTGCACCCCCCTCTTCCATATACAGAAGCTGTCTCCACTATGTGCAGTCCCCCACTTCCATATACAGAAGCTGCATTTACCATGTGGAGCCCCCCTCTTCCATATATAGAAGCTCCTTCTTCCATGTGCACCCTTCCTCTTCCATATACAGAAGCTGCCTCCACTATTTGCAGTCCCCCACTTCCATATACAGAAGCTGCATTTACCATGTGGAGCCCCCCTCTTCCATATACAGAAGTTCCTTCCATGTGCACCCCTCCTCTTCCATATACAGAAGCTGCCACCACTATGTGCAGTCCTCCTCTTCCATATACAGAAGTTGCATCTACCATGTGGAGCCCCCCTCTTCCATATACAGAAGCTGCATCTACCATGTGCCACCCCCTCTTCCATATACAGAAGCTGCCTCCACTATGTGCAGTCCTCCACTTCCATATACAGAAGCTGCATCTACCATGTGGAGCCCCTCTCTTCCATATACAGAAGCTCCTTCCATGTGCACCCCTCCTCTTCCATATACAGAAGCTGCCTCCACTATGTGCAGTCCCCCTCTTCCATATACAGAAGCTGCATCTACCATGTGGAGCCCCCCTCTTCCATATACAGAAGCTCCTTCCATGTGCACCCCTCCTCTTCCATATACAGAAGCTGCCTCCACTATGTGCAGTCCCCCTCTTCCATATACAGAAGTTGCATCTACCATGTGGAGCCCCCCTCTTCCATATACAGAAGTTGCATCTACCATGTGGAGCCCCCCTCTTCCATATACAGAAGTTGCATCTACCATGTGGAGCCCCCCTCTTCCATATACAGAAGCTGCATCTACCATGTGGAGCCCCCCTCTTCCATATACAGAAGCTGCATCTACCATATGCACCCCCCTCTTCCATATACAGAAGCTGCCTCCACTATGTGTAGTCCCCCACTTCCATATACAGAACCTGCATCTACCATGTGGAGCCCCCCTCTTCCATATACAGAAGCTGCATCTACCATGTGCACCCCCTCTTCCATATACAGAAGCTGTCTCCACTATGTGCAGTCCCCCACTTCCATATACAGAAGCTGCATTTACCATGTGGAGCCCCCCTCTTCCATATATAGAAGCTCCTTCTTCCATGTGCACCCTTCCTCTTCCATATACAGAAGCTGCCTCCACTATTTGCAGTCCCCCACTTCCATATACAGAAGCTGCATTTACCATGTGGAGCCCCCCTCTTCCATATACAGAAGTTCCTTCCATGTGCACCCCTCCTCTTCCATATACAGAAGCTGCCACCACTATGTGCAGTCCTCCTCTTCCATATACAGAAGTTGCATCTACCATGTGGAGCCCCCCTCTTCCATATACAGAAGCTGCATCTACCATGTGCCACCCCCTCTTCCATATACAGAAGCTGCCTCCACTATGTGCAGTCCTCCACTTCCATATACAGAAGCTGCATCTACCATGTGGAGCCCCCCTCTTCCATATACAGAAGCTCCTTCCATGTGCACCCCTCCTCTTCCATATACAGAAGCTGCCTCCACTATGTGCAGTCCCCCTCTTCCATATACAGAAGCTGCATCTACCATGTGGAGCCCCCCTCTTCCATATACAGAAGCTCCTTCCATGTGCACCCCTCCTCTTCCATATACAGAAGCTGCCTCCACTATGTGCAGTCCCCCTCTTCCATATACAGAAGTTGCATCTACCATGTGGAGCCCCCCTCTTCCATATACAGAAGTTGCATCTACCATGTGGAGCCCCCCTCTTTCATATACAGAAGTTGCATCTACCATGTGGAGCCCCCCTCTTCCATATACAGAAGCTGCATCTACCATGTGCACCCCCCTCTTCCATATACAGAAGCTGCCTCCACTATGTGCAGTCCCCCACTTCCATATACAGAAGCTGCATCTACCATGTGGAGCCCCCCTCTTCCATATACAGAAGCTGCATCTACCATGTGGAGCCCCCCTCTTCCATATACAGAAGCTGCATCTGCCATGTGGAGCCCCCCTCTTCCATATACAGAAGATCCTCCTTCCATGTGCACCCCTCCTCTTCCATATATAGAAGCTCCCTTTTCCTTATCTAACCCCTTCATGTGTTACCCCCTCTTCACTGAACAGCAGTTCTCCCCTTGATTGTACAGCAAGTTCCCCTCTTCCATGTGCAGCCCCCTTTTCCATGTACATTGGTTTCCCATTTCTGTGTACAGCCCCTTTTCCATTTACTTCTGTTTCTTTCTTACCTGTACCACCCCTCTTCCTTGTACATCAGTTCTCTTCTTCCACGTTGCAGCCCGCTCTTCCATGTTGTAAATCAGTTACCCTCTGCCATGTACAGCCTCATCTTCCATTTACAGCTGTTCCCTTCTTCTACGTTGCAGCCCTCTCTTCCATGTTGTAAATAAGTTACCCTCTGCCATGTACAGCCTCGGCTACCATTTACAGCAGTTCCCTTCTTCCACGTTGCAGCCCGCTCTTCCATGTTGTACATCAATTCCCCACTGTCATGTACAACCTGCTCTTCCATGTACATCAGTTCCCCTCTTTCCATCTGGGGAGGGAGGGGAAGAGAGGTTTAATGACCTGTTCTTTCACAAGCTGGTGTCAGAGAGTGTATAGCATAGAAAATACCACTTTTCAAACAACGATTGCATGATGTAACTAAAACAGTCACCCGGCCATACAAAAACCTGTACAGTTTCGCTTCTGTGACTCTCTTTAATAAACTTTAGAAAATGCTCTGTACAAGACTAGATACTACAAATGAACATAATCTCACACCAATGGCTTCTTTAATTCTTCTTACAAACCCTACCTACAACAGTGTTCCCAGCTCTGCCCCTACCATAGAATCCTTGTCTTCCTGATACACTGCAGACAATGAATGACCTCCACTTTGTGGTGAAGGAAACGGAAACAGTACACACATTGACAGTTGATTGGTTCATTTAGCCTGCATCAGAATATAAAAATGACCTTTTTTTTCTTCAAATACTCCCTCACAGCTTTTTCTGCAGATTACCACTTTAAAAAGTGTGAAACTGAAGTAATCGCAGGCCTCTTTTTTTTATAGTAAACAGCCATTCGCCATTTCCATTCTAAAGCTCAATACAAATCAATAGAGCTGTGGGTCAGCACTTTAAAGTAATTGCAGCAGAAGACCAAAGCAGTGATCACCATGAAAAACGGCTTGAGAGACAGGATGTACCTTGAAAAATAAACACAGAAACAACGGGAGCCCGGATAGTGTAGTATGTACTGAAAATGGAGCAAGAGTAGGTAAACGGTACTCACAAAATTAGGTTGCTTACGCAGGCAACCAACCAATAAGGCACGTGGAGAACTCTTGTCTCCACTCGGGTTAGATGGACTCTTTTGAGTTGTGGTTGCTGTCTTGAGCGAAAAAAATGGCTACCAGTGCAGGTATGTGCAGTTGGAGGCCTCCTGTAAGGCCATCGTGCTCAGGTTATAATAAAACTGAATTCAAATAAGGAGGAAAGGGATGTAGCTTATTTTAGGGATTACGTGGAATTAATTCAAAAATTAACAATTTTTATTTGCAGTGTGGCAATAACATTTGTATACTGAATTTCTCCCCATGTCAGACACAGTGGCGTAACAATAAGGGATGCAGAGGTTACGACTGCAACATGGCCCTTGGGCCAGAGGGACCCTCCTTCAATGGCAGTATTAGCTGTTTATTGGTCCTGTGCTGGTAATAATCACTTCTATAGATGCTTTGAATAGTGGTCATCATTAGCATGCTTTTCCCCTCCTCTGCTTACATCTCTAATACTGTGGATGTCCTTGGCAGGTTTTGGTGCACCATATAAATTGTTATGTATAGAAGCCTGGGGGGGGGGGGGGGGGGGGGAATGTAAAATTTTCACTGGGACCCAAAGCTCCTTAGCTATGCTGCTGATCAGACACAAAGCTGAAGACTTAAGCCTCTAGGGGGATGCTCAGTAGGCCACCTTGTTACGTTGGGAAGTCTTGCCCAAGGACGACTTGATGAATAGGTAACTGGCTGCAGCCGGGATTCTAACCTCTGTCAAAGGTGGTGCCTGGTTTCACCAGTACACTATCCAGCTACCCCATTATAACATTTGTTTAGTGCTTTTCTCCTGTCAAGGCACTTGAAATCTGCACTCACTCAGGCCTGGGGCACACTGAGCGGATTTGGATGCGATCCACCGGCCGCATCCGCCTGCAAATCCGCTTGGCTAATGTATTTCAATGGGCTAGTGCACATCGGTGGTTTGAGGTTTTTAGCAAACCGCAAACGTGCCTCCTGCTGCACGTTTGCGGTTTGCTAAAAACCTCAAACCGCCGGTGTGCACCACACATTGAAATACAATAGCGAAGCGTTTTCACTGGCTGATGCGGCCGGCGGATCGCATACAAAATCCGCTCGGTGTGCACCCGGCCAAATATCGGCTCTCTGCTCCAAAAACTGCTAGCGTTTTGACGATCTGCTAGCGGTTTTGGTGTGCACTGGGCCTAAGGGTGCATCGAATAGGCTACCACGGAGCATTAGTGAGTGTTGTCCAAGGACTCCTTGCCGAATAGGTATCTGGATGAGTAGGTAACTAACTACTGCCAGATGTGAACCTTGATCCCCTGAGCCAAAGGTGGTGTCTTTAGCTGGTACACTATCCAGCTGCCCCAGTAGCTAGAGAGCAAATGTCAGGAAACATGTTCTGCCACTTTCTGCCTGCTGGTGACAGCATTGACTTGAACTTTTATGGACTTTCATTATTCCACCAGCAGGTGGCTCTGGGGACTTGGCATGTCATGGACTTTCACTGCTCCACCATTAGGTGGCTCTATTCAGTCTGAAAACAGCTATGCCACTACAAGGGCTGCTCTACACTGACTATGCATTTCAATCAGGCAGCAGGTGTGTTCTCTTTATATAAAGGCCTTGCAAGATGTAACTTGTGCCAGAACTTTGCGCTCACAAGCTGGAGTATCTGGACAACCTTGGTTTCCTAGTATTTTGTATTCCTGTGCCTGCTACCCTGTTACTGAACCTATTTCCTGTCTACCTTGATTCCTGTCTGCTCCTTTGTACCGTGATTGCCCGATTATTGCCGACTTATGCTTGTTCTGACCGCGATTTATGCCTGCCTCCTTGTACTGCGATTGTGTATATATATTGTATATATTTGTGCTGTGTATATGTGTGTATATCCGTATATCCTGTATATATTTAGTTAGATAGATAGGATTTTGGGGATTTGCACTTTGCTTGTATGGTGTTTATGCATGTGGTGATTGCATCATTGTGTATATTTGTCTTTGCATTCCTGATTGTTTGTTGTGTATGCAATTGCATGGAATTTGCATTACATTGTCTGAAGCACGATTTGTCAATAAACATTTTGCACAGTACTTCCCTGCCTCAGTGTCTGTGTTGCTGCAAACTGTGATCAATCCCAGTTTCTCTGTTCATGTTTGTAACAGCAAATAACAATTGTTAATTGTTGAATTAATTGTGCGTCATCCCTGAGGTAAGCCACCTCTTTTTTCTCCTTTTATTGCTTTTTAGACTTTGTTCACATCTAAAATTGAAATTGCTGAAGGCACTTTTTTTTCCTCCCTCCCGGCGATTACCTGCACGCTTCGATTTTGTGTAAAACGCTTTTCAAATCGCTTTTGCAGAGCGATTTGTTTTGCATCAGGAAGTGAACTCTGACCCGGAAAATAATAAATACAATGTATTTATTCTTAAGAGCACTGGGGAAAATTCTATACCAAGCGGTTTTTCATGCGGTTTGCAATTTCCCTATACCTTCCATTGAGCAAAAACACTCAGAAAATGGTACAGGCAGTGCTTTGCTGAGCGGATCGGAAACGAACCGCTCAGATGTGAACACTCTAACAGGGAATCATAGCACAAGCGCTTTTAGGGCGATTTTGAAAATCGCCGACACTTAAAAAACGCCCTAGGTGTGAACAAGCTCCTAAAGAAGTTGTAATATATATTAAACAGTGGCAAAAAATGCACCTTTTTTCCTCCACTGTGTATATTACCATGAAAAAAATCAAATCGCCAATTCATCAGTATACTGATTATAAAGGGCGATCTAATTTTTGAGACTGGAGGAAAGAGGTGGCAGTCCGTTAGAATATCACGTCTGCTTTCTAAATAGACCCCTAAGTTTCTTCTTACCCACTTTCCTAATCTTGCTGATGACATTGCCCTCCAGCTTGTCCTAGTGCTGCTTTTTGCCGCTCTCGATCTCCTCTACCTATTTCTGTGCACTGTAGTCTTTATGAAACACCTGTAATGTACTCTGTCATGTTGAGCTGCTCGTGGTGTCAGAGATGCACACAGCTGCCACATCTATCTAGCCAAGCTGTAATCAGCACTGTATGGGGTGCGTCAATTACACTTCTGCAGGGTACCGCCAACCATTTCACAAGTCTAATGCAGTTAAAAGGTTTCTATAGAAATTGCTGACTTACTGAAACTGCATTCCAACTTTTTCTATCTCGGGGTGAAAGAATTCTTTTAGAAAAGGTGAAGCTGTGTAAAATAAATCTGGGGTAAGGAATGATAATGAATATGCTCACAAAGATAGGTTACCTCACATTGTGAAGGCAACTGAATAAAATAAACCTGTTCCTAATCAGGAGGCTGACCAGACTTTGCCCTCTGGTTATCAACCACAGTTGCTCTTGCAGGTTAAACAGCTAATATAATAAATTCAAAAACCAACCTTATTTTACATAACTAATACAGAAAGTGTTTGATGGGCATGATGTACTAGTACTGAAGGGTGGGGGTGCCCAAAAATAATAATTAAAAACAGTTTAAAAAGGAAAGGCATTGGTTGGCTTAACTCTCCTGTAGAATATAGCAGCCGGTATGACTCAGTAGAATTCAAAACGTTTATTGCACAAAAAGGGTAGAACAACACGTTTTGCAGGCATTTCCCGCTTCCTCAGGTCAGTGGTACCCAACAAAAGGTTCCGTGCGGCTTTGGTGATAAGGCTTGAGAACCTCATGAGAGATAAGCCAACCACTGCCTCTCCTTTTTAAACTGTTTTTAAATTTTTTAGAGATGTAAGTGATTAGAAATGTTCCTAAATACCTTAATTTTCCAGCAACTAGTGGCAGCCACGTGACCCCTGTTCTTGTAAGTCCCCAAAGACAGGGCAGCTCTCCTTGGAAGACTTGGAGAACTACCTAGTCTAACCCCCACCACCACCCCTCCTTCTGGCTCCCTGGTCCACCCTGCTTTACAGACCCCTGCAGGAGAGGGCTTAAAGAACAACTGAAGTGAGAGGGATATGGAGGCAGCCGTATTTATTTCCTTTTAACCACTTTGCGACCGCCTAATGCCGATCGGCGGCCACAAAGTGACTCCCCAGGACCGCCTAACGCCGATTGGCGTAAAGTCCTGGGGGTGGAGATTGCAGGGGATCGTGCTCGCAGATGCGTGCGCATACCCTGCTAAATGACGGAGCGAAGCTCCGAGATCAGCCTGCCTGCCCGTAACGAAACAGGTTTTTTTATTTTAACCTGTTTATGAGAGCCCTCTCATAGGTTGATGCCTATGAGAGGTAATCACTATGATTAGCTTTTGGGGAGGGATTAATTAAAATAAATTAAGCATTTTTTTATTTAAAAAAAAAAACTACATGTCACAGCAGCAATCAGATGCCACCAACAGAAAGCTCTGTTGGTGACAACAAAAGGAAGCAAAATTAATTTGTGTGCTAAGTTGTATGGCTCTGCAGCGAGCTGTTAAAGCTGCAGAGCACTGAATTGTAACAAATAGCCTGGGCACTAGGGGGGTGTAAGCCTGTGGTCCTTAAGTGGTTAAACAATACACACTGCCTGGCTATCCTGCTGATGCTCTTCCTCAAATACTTTCAGCCACAGACCCTGAACAAGCATGCAGCAGATCAGGAGTTTCTGACATTATTGTCTGAGCTGACAAGATTAGCTGCATGCTTGTTTCTGGTGTACTTCAGACAGCAGAATAGATCAGCAGGGCTGCCAGGAAATGGGTATTGTTCAACAGGAAACAAATATGTCAGCCTCCATATTCTTCTCCTTTCAGTTGCAGGGTGACCACGCCCACCCCATGCCTCGTCTCCAAGAATGTTCTGGGCAGAGAATTTCGCATAGCTAAATAGCCTAGGCTAAGCATCACTGGGAGAGTGGGACTACATACCAATATACAGCACCATGTAGGTGTAGAAAGTGTTTCTGATGCTGCAACCAGGAAACTTACCATAAAAGCAAAGCAGATCATTGTGGTGTACACTTACTGCCGCATAGTGCCTGATCTGGGCGCTGTCATAGGTGTAATGTTATTACATCTATAGCAGTAAAGCAGGTTTGTAAATGTAATTTAGGTGCCGGCGATAGCCAGACCCCAAATTATTTCTCCCTCCGAGTTGCTTCGATGCAAAGGGCAGGGGCGTAGCAATAGGGGGTGCAGAGGTAGCGACCGCATCGGGGCCCTTGGGCCAGAGGGGCCCCGAAGGGTCCACCCTCTATCACAGTATTAGCTCTCTATTGGTCCTGTGCTGGTAATAATCACTTCTATAGATGCTTTGAATAGTAGTAATCCTTAACACACTGTTCCCCATCCCCTTCTTGCACCTCTGACACTGGGGCTGTACTTGGCAGGTTTTGGTGCGCCGTATCAATTGTTATGTATAGAGTGCTTGGGGGGGGCCCATGTAAAACTTGCATCGGGGCCCACAGCTCTTTAGCTACGCCACTGGCAAAGGGGGAATAGTATTTAACACCACCCGGAATTTTAGTGTCAGCAGAGTATCATTCTGCGCACAACTGACCGGGCAATCTATACTTACAGCATAAAAGTAGGTATCCTGAATAATTTACTGCATTCTACTATATGGCACTACAGCGCCTCCTTAAAGTACACCTGAAGTGAAAACTCAAAGTAAATCAAACTATAGCGCTGTCCGTCCCATGCATGCCGAGTAAATAGAGCTGCTAATGTACATCTTCTTTCCTCCACGAGCAGCTCCTGTTACTGTGCATGTGCGGTTATGAACTCACTCATGCTCAGGAAAAATGCACTTGTTCACAGCTGAGAGCACTTGTGCACTTGTTCACAGGAGAGCTGCTGAGGACAAGTAAGTTTCCGCAAAATGTATTCAACTGCCCCGCAATCAAATACATAGGAGAGGAAGTCTCAGGGCATAGGCACCATGCTGGAAGAAAGTAGGAATGCAAGTCATACTAAAAGGGGCGGAGCACATGTATTTTTCAGTTTTCACTTCAGGTTTCCTTTAAGTAATGCAACTGCACACATTTCTAGCAATTTTCACTCAGATTTTTTTTATCTTTATAAAATGTTTCTCTCCGCGGGTCACATTTGGTGCCTTTAATTGCTAAGTTTTATTATGGCATTTTTTTAACCATACCTTTTTTCTTAACATAATACAATCTTTAGTATTTCCAGCAGTTTAATGATCATATTGTAAGAGATAAAAAGAGAGAACACCGAGAGCCCGATATAGTGTAGTATGTATTGAGTTACATTGGAAAATGAAAAGGTGAGACTAAGATACTCTCTAACCAGCGTTACCTTCTAGGGGTGGACACGGTACAATTGCTAGAGAACAGAGTCGCCAGCAGGATAAAAAAATATCTAAAAACCTTAAAATGCTTGGGAGGCAGTGGTGGACTTACCTCCAAGAAGAAGACATGATAATGTAACGATTGGTGTCAGCTAACAGATTATCTGATTATTGGTGATCTGCAGTATCACCAATATTGCAGATGCTATACCTGATTATGTAGTGATCTGCAGAATCACCAACAATGCTAGTATAGCCAGGCACAAGACTACCAGTGTGAGATAGTGATTGATGACTTCAGACAATACTGCAGCCAAGGGTCACCTGAGGAGCAGGCGAGTCCGGCTGTGTAGCTTTTAAAGAGCCCCTGAGGAGCAGGAGCTACAAGTATGCTGCAATGCTGATCACCTGAGGAGCAGGTGATTCAGACAATACTGTAGCCAAGGGACACCTGAGGAGCAGGTGCCACTGGCAAGCTGAAAAGGTGATCACCTGAGGAGCAGGTGACTAAGACTGTATCACATAAACGCTTCACCTGAGGAGCAGGTGACGGCTACAGATCCCTCACCAGTGGCTAGGCCCACTAGCGAGGATAGAGAGGTCAGACAGGCAGAGCTGGCAACGAACGGACAGATGAGGTACAAAGACAGAAGACTGATTCAGAGTTGTTTTCCAGGCAGGGGTCGGCAACGTGAATCAGATAGGCAAAGGTACAGAGTCAGCAAGCAGGAGAATAGTCAATGGAGGCAGAAGGTCATAACAGATAATACAATGAATTAGTACTTTAA
The DNA here is from genome assembly GCF_040937935.1 of Hyperolius riggenbachi. NCBI lineage: Eukaryota > Metazoa > Chordata > Amphibia > Anura > Hyperoliidae > Hyperolius > Hyperolius riggenbachi. Next base: position 144,559,046 of record NC_090657.1, read on the forward strand.
GCTATCAACAGAATCTGACTAAGTGTGGATCCCCGGCTCCGGCGGGTTCTAGCACACTTTGGGATTTGACTAAGGTCTGAGCGCTCACACGCAAGTATTTGCAACAGCAGACACCGGGCAATTGACAGTCTGGCACTATATATACTAAATTGCTCCGCAGCGCCGCCCCAGCCACTCAGCCAATCAGAAGTACTGTTGGAGTCAGCTGACAGGGCAGATCAGCTGACTCCCCTTCTACTCGCATACAGGTCCTGGCGCGCGCGTAGCTCTCAACCTATGTGCAATGGAAGGACCAGGCAGATCAGTCGCATCAAACTGCGCGGCAGAGACCGCCGGCTGATACGTGGAGACCGCCACCATGCCGCCTGTCTCCACGGCGGCATCTCCGCTAACCCTTACAGATAACTTTCAATTCAAGCAAATAAATTTATTGTACATTACCCAGAAAAATTCAACGCGTTTCGCAGGCGTGGCCCGCTTCATCAGGCAATAAAATAGGGAATAGACTGTGGACAGAGACCAAAACATGCTCCATAAGAATGCGATTGGTCTTATGGAGCATGTTTTGGTCTCTGTCCACAGTCTATCCCCTATTTTATTGCCTGATTAAGCGGGTCATGCCTGCGAAACGCATTGCATCTTTCTGGGAAATGTATTTGCTTGAATTGACAGTTATCTGGTCTTCTTCTTGGAGGTAAGTCCACCACGGCCTCCCAAGCATTTTAAAGTTTTTAGATATTTTTTATCCTGCTGGCGTCTCTGTTCTCTAGCATATTGTAAGAGATGAGAGATTTTACAGTCATGTTTGCACTTTTTAAACTGTCCCTGTGTATGCTCAGCACTCGGAATAGATGCATGTTGCCAAGATACAACTCCCACAACTAGTTTTTATACCTTTTGTTTATTCAGCTCTTTTTTGCTTCTAAGAAAAGGTTATTAACTTAAATCTGATATACACTATTTTTAGAGTAGATTATGATTCTTATTGTAGTAATTTTTTTTATGGGATGCATGTTTGTTTTCTAACTTTTACCTACAAGTATTTATTTATGTGCATACCTTATTTGGTTGTTTTTCTGGCTATGCATGTATCCTGTACAATAAAATGCAAGTGTCCGTCCGTCATCAACTGAATGGATGTGTGTCCCTGGCTTTTTTGTATTGAGCACGTGCGCAGCCAGGGCAATTAGGACACAGGGCTGGATCTGACAGTTTGCTGTCTGTGGTTCACAGAGGTTTTCATTGCATTGTGGGAAATAACAGCTTTTTTCAACTGCCAAGCAAGCAGCTCCCTGTGTGCATATACTTCAGACAGTGGTGAGGAACGCGCAAGCAGGACGCGTATGTGCGCGCATTGCGGGGGGAGGGGGGGTTGGTAGCTGCTGTGACCTAGCGCCCGTTTTGTAACAGGCGAGCCTTTTTACTAGTGTATATATAATGTGGCAGTTGCATGAAGAGGATGTCTTGGAAAGTGTTTGGATGGTGTTTATGCATCACAGATGTCTCTCCTCTGCACTGCCATCCACTTCTGGATTTAGTATCCACCCTAAAAGAGGTGCCCAGGTCACAAAGCAAAGCCACTTTGAATTTTTAAGTTCCCCCTTAAGGTGCCCATACATCTAGCAATGTATGGGCGGATTAAACAAGAGACAGACCTCTCTCTGATTAAAGCTGATCAGAGAGAGATATCTGTTGGCTGCCCATATACCGCAGGCCTATTCCCCATCGATTTCATCATGAAATGTCTTGGAAATTGGCCTCGTGACACCGCAACCGCTGCCTTGCCCCCCAAATCTTTAATGTGCCCATGAATTGACATCCCTCATCTGTGCAGCTTCTGCATGTCTGCCCAGCTGCTCCTGCTTTCCCATTTGCACCTCATGTGGCTGCCAGGTGTAGCACATGGAGCGGGTGTGTGACATCAAACCTGCGCCAGTGCTATTGGTAGTTTGCTTGTCTGTAGTAAAACTCATGGATAAGCATGTGATCAGTTTGATTAAGTGATAGATTTGTAAGATTCTGATTTGCATATCCCAGGCTAAAGAAGGAAGTGATCACTGTACATAAGGGCCACAGTTATCTATAAACGGATCAAATTGACCACACTTTTCTCCATGTGTTCTGCTACACATAAGCAACTATTTCAAATAAAGGGCTAACAATTCAAGGTAGAAGAAGCAGAACCTTCATACATGAGACTGATTGTTAACTATTAGACTACCAACAGACTGGCACCCCTCCAATCTGTACCGAACTTGACTGCTCAATTAATTCATCTTTCCTTTCTCCTTTTCTGCTGCTCCTCACTGTCAAGCACTTCATTGGCTGCCGATTAACCAGAGGATCCAATTTAAACTCTTAACTCTAACCATTTTAAACTCTAACCCCTCCTCACTAGTTTCCAGATACCATACCAACTGCAATCTCTGCTCTGAAAACAACCTCCTTCTTTCATCCTCTAGAAAGACCTACTTGCATTGACATTTACAGGATTTCTTACGAGCATCACCTCTCCTCTGGAATCCCCTTCCAAAACACATCCCTCACTCTCCAACCTTTAAAATCTTTAAAGAGAACCTAAGACGGCGATAATGGCAGTATTTATACTTATCTGGGGCTTCCTCCAGCACCATGAGGTCCATAGGCTCCCTCTCTGGCAACTCTGTGCAATTGTAAAAACTCCCAGTATTCTGACATAAAACACACTTCCACCTAGGTATACATATTGTATATTACCCCACCTCATATGTTTTACTCCCTATTCTTTTAGATTGGAAGATCGCAAGGGGCGGAGTTCTCTCACTCTTTGGTGTCTTGAAATGTGCTATACATTTTGTTCATCTTGTTACATCTGTCACTGTAATTACTATGTCTACCAACTCTATGTTATGTACCAATGTTTTTGTATATATCATTGTCTCTATTATTATGTTTTTTGGGTGCTTTATAATTCAATAATAATAATTATTATTATTATTCCTGCACCTGACTAAGCTTTCATCTTCTGCTTACAGCTGATACCTGAAAAGACGTTCCACATCATGGTCCATGTAGCCGTCATGCATTCAAAGGTAAGCAATATCTCCTCTCTCCATCTGTCATTAGTCTCCACATACCACCACGTCCATGAAAGGGCACAAATCATTTAGGGAACCTGAGCTTGTGGAGAGATCTTAAAAGTGAACATATACTGTATTAGCCAGGGTAAAACAATCACACAAAAAGACCAAATGTCCATTAAATGATACTCGTGAGCCATGTGGTCATTGGCTGCCAGGTGAGGAGGAGTCAAAAGGACCTGTCATGCTGATGGAAGCAAGTAGTGTAAATGGTTCCGTTGCCATCGCTCTGCATTTTAAGGATACCTTAGTCCTTATTAAAATATTAAAATGATGCCCTGTGTGTGTGGGGAGGTTTGCATAGGCTTACAGCACCTCCCGTTTCCCGGTGTCTACCTCTGTTCGACTGCATTGCCTCCCGTTAGCCTCTTCCTGGTTGGAGTGATCGGCGACCTCAGCCTCGGAAATGCTGTGCATGTGCCTGATGTGCAAACGGAGGCAGATGCCGGACCATGAGAGGTGCAGACTTTGCGCACCTCTCCACACACACAGGGCGTCATTTTTAGATTTTAATAAAGGACTAAGGTATCCTTTAACTCTTTTGCCAACAAAAGTGGGCCCCCATACCCCCACTTGCGCAATGGTGAGGGCCAACCCCATGCATGTCCCTGTGCTCTCTGACTCTATGCATTGTTTACATGTTACAGACTCCTGCTATGCTCCTAGGAGATTTCAGGCTAGGCATAGACACCTGATGGATGATTTAGGAAGGCATTTTACTAATAAGACATTATTTTTCTCATGAGAAGAATATTGCTAGTGTTTGTTATTATGAAGCAACATATAAATGCAAATTTGCAATTTATATTTAGATTTGTATGTATGTCTGTGATGTCTCCATCTTGTGAGCAGCTGTATTTATTTTTCTACCAGGACTTGGAGATGCATATTCATCTGTAGTTTTTAAATGCTGCATCTTTAAATTATGGTAGCCCCCCCCCCCTCCCCCAGTATATTGTTTCATTCCTTACCCCTCCTGCTGGAAGCTTCTCCGTTGCCCCCACTCCCACCTCCTATAGATATAGATGCTTTGCTCTGCTATAGATGAGTGAGGCGTCTGTACAGCACTTGGCCCCTGAACTGTCACTCTTTGAGTGACAAGTATTCTGCATGTGTACGCACCCTAGCTGGTAAGTGGCTGGACAGTGTACTGGTTAAGGGCTCTGCCTCTGACATGGGAGACCAGGGTTTGAATCCTGGCTAGCGTCAGTACCTATTCAGTAAAAAGTCCTTGGGCAAGGCTTCCTAACACTGCAGGGTGGCCTCTTGAGCGCGCCCTTAGTGGCTGCAGCTCTTGAGCACCTTGAGTCCGACAGGAGAAAAGCGCTATATAAATGTTAGGATTATTATTATCACCCTCCTCCTGCCTGGCATTATGATTGACAGCTAGCTCTTACTCCATTTTTCATCCCAGTTTCTAAAAAATACTGCCTGCTAAAGTTGCAATCACTTCCCAACACGCATCTCATATGTCCATGTAACTAAAAAAAGGGAGTATTTTACACTTACTAGCAGTGAGCAGGCAGCTGTTGGTTGCTGAGGAAGGGCACATATATTTTCTTATAACCACATAGCAAAAACATTTTATGTTTACTTAATCTCAAGAGATGTTCTACTTAATTTACATATAAAAATGTACCTGGACTGGGGATTTTATTATTTCATGGACAAATATGAATATGGCGCCCCTTACAATTTACTACGGTACTGATATAGTTGTAATGACCTTTACAATGGATGACTTGGGAGCTCCTACGGAGCTTGGGAATTTGCATTTGCCCAGTTTACTCCCACAGATGGTCCGGCCCTGAGAACTCCTAATCCCCAACCTCATAAGTCGGCAGCTTCCAATCTCTTCAGAGGTGCATTTATTTTCTATAGTTGTCCCAAAATATGTTATTGCAAAATGTCAGTGAAAGCAAGAAAACTATAACGGCACAACTTTATTCATAGAAAAAGAGGCCTCATCCCTGTTTGTAACATTTAACTTTCCATAAAATGAAGGAAAATCTATATTATGAAATGTCCTAGTAAACCATATATTGGTAAATGTGAGCCATAGCGTTGGCTGTCCCGTATTTTCATATTATCATCTGCTCACAAAATCTAAATCTTCTTGACTATGTTCCTTATCAATATATTTCACCTCCATGACTTTGACTGGGGCTATGGTAGACCCTGTCACCTGTGGCACATGCTGCCGGTCTTCTGCCAAGTGCTCCAGATCTCGATGGCCATAATTATTATTGCATATGTGACCTTCACAGCTGATCAGCTGGATTTTATAGACACAAAATACAGCTGCACCCCACTGACCTCCTTTAGGGGCACTAGCAGTGTCATGACAGCTCAGCTCCTGTTCTAGGCTGCAAGAAGCTGTTTTTAAAGAAAGTCCTGTAGGTGCAGAACAGGAGGAACACAGGAATTAAATTGGCAGATTATTTAAATTACATCTGTACTTTCCACAAGAAAGCAAAAAGGAAGCCTTTTCAAGTCATCTCTATGGGCTCGATTCACAAAGCGGTGATAACCCAGTTATCACGCCTAAAAGACTTTAGGCGTGATAACCATTGCACCACGCTGGTGAAAAGCCCCTTATCACGCCTAAACTCAGTTTAGGCATGATAAGTTTAGGCGTGATAAGTTTAGATAATATCAAAGTCCTGCGCGCAAAGCAGCGCCATTAATCTCTATGCGACGTTTCGCACGCACCAGACTTTTCTAGCGCAAAACTTTTGATCAGCTGTACACTGCGGTGCTAACCCAGTTGGTGCTATAGTTATCACGCCTAAACTTATTATGCCTAAACTTATCACGCCTAAACTTATCACACCTAAACTTATCATGCCTAAATTGAGTTTAGGCGTGATAAGGGGCTTTTCACCAGCGTGCTAACAGTTAGCACGCTTTTGTGAATCAAGCCCTATGTATTTAAAGTATTTTAACTGGCTGTACTTGCTTACAATTACCCAGTTGTTCCCCCTGATCTTCCTCTGAACCTCTCCATATGCTTTACAGTGAGTCATTGGAAAAGCTGCCTTGCAGAACTGTCAGTTGTCACTGAAATAGGAGTGAATGAATCCATCTACTTTGCACGCATGCCTGCATCACTGTGTATATGCAGATTCCTCCATCTAGTGGAATGAATAAACCAGTGCAGCTATAGAGATTCATGCATACAAAGACGCTAGTAATTGGATGTAAGTGTGGCCACAAAAAGGGTCCCGGGCAGCAGCGGTGGGCTCGAGGAGGATCTGGGAAGTATCTGGACTATGCTTCCCGCTATTAAGGTAAGTATCCATTATTTAAATGTTTGCTCCTCACAGGTTTGCTATAAAAAGTGTTCAACAGCCAAATAAACATCTGTGAAGGTACTCCGTTATCCCCAAATAAAAAAAATCTATAGGGTACCTGAAGTGAGAGACATATGGAGGCTGCCATATTTATTTCCATTTAAACAATATCAGCTGCCTGGCTATCCTCCTGATTCTGTGTCTCTAATACTTTTAGCCATAGACCCTGGACTAGCATGCAGATCAGGTGTTTGGGACAAAAATCTGAATTGATAAGCCACACAGCCCCGGTCTGCTTATGATGCCAAGTGAGGCAACTTCCTGAGGCGGCAGGGCAGAAGTCTGGGGGCAACACCAGGCAGAAACAGGAAGTGAAGAGAATGCCTGGCCAACCTATTCTGGGGGCAACTGTACCTGGCTAACCTATACTGGGGGTAACTGTACCTAGCTTCCAACACTGGGGGCACCTATTACTGGCTGCCTACCTATACTGAGGGTGTTTTTTTTTTTTTTTGGGGGGGGGGGGGCTATAATGCAGCTATAATATGTTTATTGTCGGGTGCTGTGTGATTATTCCAATTGGGGGGGGTTGCTGAAGCCACGTGCTTGTTTCAGGTGTGTAACACTAATGCAGCTGAAGGTATCAGCAGGGCTGCCAGGTAACTGGTATTGCTTAAATGGGGATACTGTAAATATTGCAGCCTCAATATATCTTTCACTTTAGGTTCCCTTTTAACAGGCTTCTACTGGGTTCAAATTGGTTCTTGAAGGTTTTTCATCCCTTTATTTATTTCTCATGAACAAATACACACGTGTGCAAACAGACTAGTACTAGCTCATTATGAGAATCAAACTGATGATAGCGTCCCTTTAAACTGCCCCAGGCTTATGCGATGTAAAACTGATTTTGGATGCCTATTCAGTGCCCTGATTTTTAGTTCCGTGCCGCTGCGTTACTTCCACACACATTTCCTCCTCGGCTCTGTATAAATACAGTCATTTTCATCTTTGGCTTAGGGTTCCTCAACCCTTGTCACAGTTTGATTGCACCCGGCTTATTTCCTCTCTGGAGCTCACTCCTTGTTCTCGCTGGATTGTGCTCTGAATCCTGGCAGCATCAGCATCCCTCTCCTCTCTCACATTCAATCCTCTCTTTCATGTCTCCTACCTCCTGTCTTCTGCTCAACCCGCTTACTTTTTTTCTATCCTGCAGGATAAAAAATAGGCAGAGGGTTTGCAGAGGGAGGAGACCTGGTGACAAGACAAAGATGGAAAAATCCATGGAACAGAGGTAGGTTGACAGCAAGACGAATGACAGAAATAATGCATGCATGACTGAATGCAATAGAAAGTGACCATATGTAAAACCGCAGCAGTCTGGTAAGGCCTTCTTGGTGGTTAAAGGGATTTTTCACTTCTAACAGGGAAAGTGGTGCAATCTTTAAACCGGTATCATTTTAAAGGGGAACTGAAGTAAGAGGTATATGGAGGCTGCCATATTTATTTCCTTTTAATCAATACCAGTTGCCTGGCAGCCCTGCTGGTCTATTTCTCTGCAGTAGTATCTGAATAACACCAGAAACAAGCATGCAGCTAGTCTTGTCAGATCTGACTTTAAAGTCTGAAACACCTGATCTGCTGCATGCTTGTTCAGGGGCTATGACTAATAGTATTAGAGGCAGAGGATCAGCAGGGCTGCCAGGCAACTGGTATTGCTTAAAAGGAAATAACCATGGCAGCCTCCATATACCTCTCTCTCCAGGCAGGGAACACACTTGTCTTTCAGTTTTCCGCGCACGTTTTTCTGCATAATTTTTCTGCACACCAAGTGTGTTTCCATGCAGGAAAACGCGCGCGTTTTTTCACAGCAGCTAATGTAATTGATACAGGAAACTGACAAAATGTACAGAATCATGATGCAGAATGTCCGTTTTTTTTCTGCATGCGAAGAACATATTAAGTGTGAACTAGTCTATTGATTAACATGAGTTCTCAGTTTTTCTGTGCAGAAAACACGAACGAAAACAGTCAAGTGTGTTCCCTGCCTCAGTTCCCCTTTAATCCAGAGGACAGTGCTGACCTGCTTGGTTCCCCTGCTGTAAGCTGTACAGGCAGTGGCGTAGCAATAGGAAATGCAGAGGTTGCGACCGCACCGGGGCCCTTGAGCCAGAGGGGCCCTCACTCAACGGCAGTATTAGCTCTTTATTGGTCCTGTGTGCTATGTTCACGTCTATTGATGCTTTGAATAGTGGTAATCATTAAAAACCTGTTTCTCATCCTTCACTTATACCTCTAATACTATGGCGGTCCTTGCCAGGTTTTGGTGCACCATATCAATTGTTATGTGTACAGTGCTTTGGGGGGGAATAATGGAAAACTTGCACTGGGACCCAAAGCTCCTTAGCTACGCCCTTGTGTAAAGGTGCCCACTGTTAGGCCAACCTTTTTGTCCAATTTTACCTTTTCTATCATGTAATATAAGAGACTACCTAAAGTATCCATTCAATATATTCACTCAGTTTATCTTCTACTACAAAGATTTGGTAAGATTGGACAAAAACATTGGATCATTAGTGGTCAGCGTTAAATTTTATACAAAAGAATCTCTAGAACCGGGCAGGAAAAAAGGGCACATGTGGCAAGTGGACTAAATGGGCGCTGCAATAGGCCCCAATACAAAATAGCGGGCTTTGGGCGCCAGAGTGGAAATTGCCACCAAAATGCCGCTATTCTGCGGCGCACATTTAGTCCACTTGTCAGGGAAGACGCTCATTCGGCAGCCTGCACTTACCATACAGAGCCATATGCCCCCGAACTCACGTGGGTGAGGTGCTGGTACCGCTCGGGCACCTCCCACACTGTCTTGTTCTACCGGCTGCCCGGCTGGCTGTATAGAAGGAGGCGGAAGGAGTTGAGAGCTGGCTGGGAAGGAGATGGAGACAGGACAGGCTGCCGGTAAAATCCGCTTTGGCTGCTCATGTTGGTGGTCCGGGCAGCCCAGCTGGCTGTATAGCAGGAGGCGGAAGGAGTTGAGAGCTGGCTGGGAAGGAGATGGAGACAGGACTGGCTGCCGGTAAAATCCGCTTTGGCTGCTTATGTTGGTGGTCTGGGCAGCCCAGCTGGCTGTATAGAAGGAGGCGGAGGGACTTGAGAGCTGGCTGGGAAGGAGATGGAGACAGGACTGGCTGCCGGTAAAATCCACTTTGGCTGCTCATGTTGGCGGTCCGGGCAGCCCGGCTGGCTGTATAGAAGGAGGCAGAGAGAGTTGAGAGCTGGCTGGGAAGGAGATGGAGACAGGACTGGCTGCCAGTAAAATCCGCTTTGGCTGCTCATGTTGGCGGTCCGGGCAGCCCGGCTGGCTGTATAGCAGGAGGCGGAAGGAGTTCAGAACTGGCTGGGAAGGAGATGGAGACAGGACTGGCTGCCAGGAAAATCCTCTTTGGCTGCTCATGTTGGTGGTCTGGGCAGCCCGGCTGGCTGTATAGCAGGAGGCGGAAGGAGTTGAGAGCTGGCTGGGAAAGAGATCGAGACAGGACTGGCTGCTGGAAAAATCCTCTTTGGCTGCTCATGTCGGTGGTCTAGGCAGCCCGGCTGGCTGGTTGACAGGAGGCGGAAGGAGGGGAGAGCTGGGTGGGAGAGGAGCGGGAGACAGAACTGGCTGCAAACCACACAGGGCAGCCTCTCATTAGGAAGCAACGCAAGACCTACTGATTGTATGGCAAAGCATAGTAAAATATTGGTCTTCAGTATCGATATTTTACACGTTTATTGTATTTAATTCTGATGTTTTACTACCGTCATTACACACACGCTTTTTGCATGTACCCGTCTAGAACTACCAAAGTTGAATACCAAAGTTGAATACAGACCTGTATCTACAGTAGTAATACTAATTAGGACATTCATGGGATATAATTTGTAGAGAAACCGAGAGCCCAATATAGTGTAGTATGTTAAAACATAAACGAAGTAAGGCAAATCAGTGAGAAGATTATACTCACAAACGTGGGTTACCACACAGGCAACCACTGTATAAGCAGGTAAGGAGATTAGACCTGTCCTCACTCAGGGCTAAGAAGTCGCTCTCTGTAGATGAGAAAAAGGGGTAGATCACCCCTCCACCAGGGGTGGACGCAATTTTGCAGTAGGAGAACAGAGGCGCCAGCAGAATACAAGTGGAAAAAACCTTTAAAATTTGCTAAGAGGAAGTGGTGGACTTACCTCCATAAAGCGGACACGAAAGACTGTCTGAAAAGTAGCAATCACATTTATTAAATAGTACCCCAAAAGTGCAACACGTTTCGTAGGCCAAGCCTGCTTCATCAGGAAATAAACGTGGGGACAAAACAGAATTTCGGCAATAGCAGGTGTAGCGCCTCAGTCTATGTGGGATATAATTTGATCTTTTTTAGGATATCTCTAGTTCTGCATATAAAACCGTTGTCAGTTTGAACCCTAAAGCGCATAAAAAAATAGAAAAATTTGCCTTTCTTGCCACTTCAGGACACGATGTCAGTTGTACAGTATAGTGACTTCCTCTCTTGTCTACCCAAAGAAGCGAGGAGGTAGATAGGAGGTGTGGTTTATATCAGCAAGGGCAGGCCTTCCATAATTATGGACTATAGACTGTATTAATTTCCACCACCAGAAACTTCTGTCTGCCTCCTAGATTCTTTGCCTAGACAGCAGATGACATCATTGTTGTTTATAACCAGAATGGATCAGAGAGCTGTTGGCCCTCAATTGCCAGTTCTTTGTATCCTGGGGGTGGTCATTTAGTTTTTTATGCACTTTCTATGCTTTTTAGGCAGAAAAGGGACAGTCCCTTTTTGGGAACTAAATCCCTCTGTCCCTCTTTCTTCCTTATTTGTCCCTATTTCAGGACTCATGTACAAAACTATGTAAATGTATTTTTTTTCTACTGAAAAATGTGTTTAATATACTCTAATTGTTATTTCTATCATTTAAATTGATACATTTCTTATTTTTAAACGTTAAATGAAGGCAAACTAATGATGATAGAGAGGACTAGTGTTGTTGATTTAATTTTAAAACGTCTTTTTGTTTCTGAATTTCTGGCATCAGTGACTAGGGGTGTGGCAGGAGCATAATAAGAGGTGTGGCAGGGGTGTGTCTTAAAGTGTCCCTCTTTCTTATCTCAATTTACATCAATGTTCCCACTGTTTTGTAGAACTGTATACCACATGATGTAGAGTAACCAACGGTGAGGCAGGAAAATACCTCAACCTGTCACTGTAACAGGCAGTCTTGATAGGAGAATGCAGAGGTAAACAGAAATCACTCTTCTAAAGGTTGGAGAAGACGGCCCTCATAGCCATAACTAAAATTTCATTGTGCATGATAAAAAGGTCCTTTAGACTTCTGTAGCAGTCCATAGCAAAAGCTGTTCAACACTAGTAATGTCAATGTAGGAGGCACAGATATCATCCTTTGTTTCCGTTTCAGCACAAGGTAGGATTTTCTTTGTAATGGTGTCAAGTTTTGATTTGGTGCCTCCATAAAACGGTACCAGAAGAAGCAGAGTTCTTCCTTAGTATGATGAGGTGGACATGAATATCTTACGGCAGGAAGGGGAGGAAGTTTACATCTTGGTATTTGGAACAAGGTTATATCCCTTGATACGTTCAACTAGAACACGGTCCAAAATTAAACGTTGCCAGCTGCCTAATGGATGTATTCCACTATTAACGGTTAACGTCCCAAACAATTATCACAGGCCAGCGGATAATAGCGTATGTTGTGGAAATAGCTGTGCAAATGAAAATGAGTGGAAGGACAGATGTGTGCATACATCATGTCACGTGGGATAGAGAGGAAAGCATTGCTCATAGTAACCCAGTCTCAGCTGCCGATTCCTCTGGGGATGGGGGGGGGGGGGGGGGGGATTTGGAATAGGGTGAAGACAGGCTCCTAATTGGCTGCTGTGAGTAACAGCTTTCTTTATTTCTGCTAGGCTTTGGCTTGTGCATACACTTATCAACCAAATCATTAAAGCCACTTGCCTAATACAGTGAGGTGCCCTTTTGTGCTACTCAAATAGCACTTAACTGTCCAGGCATGGATTCCACATGACCTCTGAAGTAATCTATGAACAACTGTAGCAGACTGGCACATTCACAAATACTATATTTGTTAGGCAGACATAAGGCAATGTTTTGGGACACAGCGGTGCCTTTTTTCGGGAAAACAAATCGGTCAAATATATCTAATGTAGACAAACTGCCACATTATTGTCATTCACTGGCACAGTGTTCTGCAGCCACCAGAAAAATCGCTTGCAAGCCAGTGAATGAAAATACTGACCTCAATTCACTAAGCATTACCGCATTCGGTAATGCAGAAAACAGCTGATTTTACCGATCACCTTGCCAAATGCTATTTCACTAAAACTATTACCGTATTGAAAAGCAAAAGTAGTGAAGTCAATTACAGACTTGTGCGGTAAATACTTTAAAGCGCACCTGAACTCAGAACTTCCTCTCTGCTCTAAAAGATACAGCATACAGCATAATAACTTTTAGCCACCTCACGACCGCCTAACGCCAATGCATATTTCAGCCTGCCGGCGATCGGAGCTGGCAGGCTGAAATACAGGGGGAAAAAAGCAATTAACATTTGTACAGCACAGCGATCTAGCTCAGCGCTGTACAGGGGACAACACTGTCCCTCCCAATGGCTCTCAACCTGATCCCATACATAGGCTGATGCCTATGTTTGTGTAGTGTAGTGTATGGATCGCAGTCTAGGGCCAATTTAGGGGGGAGGGGGGGTGTTAATTAAAAGTAATAGGGGTATTTATTGAAAAAAATATTCAATTTTAATTAATTAAAAAAAAAAGAATCGCAGCAGCAATCAGAGACCACCAAAAGAAAGCTCTATTAGTGGCAAGAAAAGGAGGTAAAATGTGCTCAGTTGTGTGGCCGAGCAATAAATGGTTAAAGTGGCGAGATGCTGAATTGTAAGAAATTGCCTGGTCAGTGGTCACTAGGGAAAATGGAAAAGCATGTATTTGTTAGAGCTGATACAAATCCTACAATAAATCTGCAGTGTTAGCCTCTCTGCTATGTCAGCTGACACAACTAAGGTATCAAATTACAACTTGTGATTAATCACAGATGAGGGGGAATTAGACAGGCTAAACTCTCTAAATACATACATGGTGCATTTCTCTCTGTTTTCCTTCTGTCCTGTGCAAGAGTTCAGGTCCACTTTAAGAAATGTCAAAAAATTGCAATTCACAAAGATTACCACATTCGGTAAATCAAGCAAAAGTGTTCAGTATTTTTCTCCAGCTCTGATCAGCCAATAACTATCACTGTCCATGCGGTAACGTATTGAAAGATGTAGCAGTCAGACAGCCAATAAGGAGTGTCAGGCAGCCAATAGGGTGAGCCATACAGCCCTGTTTCTCACCCTGTTTTGGTCCGATACCCTGAAAGGCGGGACTTCATTTGTGTAGAACACAGGAATACGACATTTTATAAGGCTTTTCTGTATCCCTTTAGATGTGAATATCTGTATACTCTTATACAGAAGAGCTCCCCCTGGTGGTTGCAGCACATCTAAAGAGATGGTGGGGATGCATTGGACAGAAAACCCTGACTCATGTACACAGCTTCCTGCCTGACCGCTGACCTGCTCCAGAGCTGGTAAGCAAGATTTACCGAGCAGGGCTTAGTTAATTGAAGCATGATTTTTTTGGGGTAAAGTACAGAACTTCTACCGCATGTGTGAAATCTTGGGGAAAAAAGTGTAAAATACTGAATGCAGTATATTACCGACCTAAATTATTTTACCGAACTGCCCTTAGTGAATTAGATATATCTGAAGGATTTGTTTTCCCTGAAAAGAAGGCATCGGTGGCATAACAACAGCCCCATGACTCCCACAACTGCAGGGGGCCAAAGGCCTATAGGGGCCCGTTCCCACTCCTCCCTCCATGCTCATGCTGTATTAAGTCTAGTTACGCTGCTGCCAGCATAGCATAGAACTCTGATTTTATCACCTCCATGCTCCATGCTATTTGAGAGGAGGGGTAGTATACAACAAACATATGGAGGCAGTGTGTTTTAGGATATCTAGTAGGAGTGCAATTTGGTCTTAGGACAAAGAGGAAGTGGCCTAAGGTAGAGGATATGCTACAGATCTGGGGAAGAAAATGTGCTTCCTCAGATCATTTATTTACCTCTGGAGAAGCGGTGATTGGGGTGCCGTAAAATGTGCGAGCGTCACAGAAGGAACGGAGCAGCTGCTTTGTTAGGGGCATTGTGTCACATTGAACTAAGGATAAGGACTTTTGTTTTTTTTCAGCATACAGATCATTTTATGCCTCTTTGCATTTATTGATGATGAGACTTTTCGTATTATTTGAGGTGCATCATTTAATCACCAGCATACATGGGCATAGCAGTGGCCCCTGCCATTGCAGGAGGGCCCAGAGGCTTTGGGGACTGCTCCCAGGGGAGTAGCAATAAGGGTTGCAGAGGTTGCGACTGCATCGGGCCCCAAAGGGCCCTCCCTCAACTACAGTATTAGCTCTCTATTGGTCCTGTGCTCATAATAATGACTTTCTATAGATACTTAGAATAGTGCTAATCATTAAAAGGAAGGTTCAGGGACAGTTAAAAAAAATAAAAATCCAAATCCACTTACCTGGGGCTTCCTCCAGCCCGTGGCAGGCAGGAGGTGCTCTCGGCGTCACTCCGCAGGCTCCCGGTGGTCTCCGGTGGCCGAACCGACCTGGCCAGGTCGGGCCTCTTCTGCGCTCCATTGTGCGTTCCACGCCGGCGCGCTGACGTCATCGGACGTCCTCTGGGCAGTACAGCCCGGAGGATGTCCGATGACGTCAGCGCGCCGGCGTGGAAAGCACAATGGAGCGCAGAAGAGGCCCGACCTGGCCGCCGGCCTGGCCAGGTTGGGTCGGCCACCGGAGACCACCGGGAGCCTGCGGAGTGGCGCCGAGGGCACCTCCTGCCTGCCACGGGCTGGAGGAAGCCCCAGGTAAGTGGATTTTTATTTTTTTTTAAACTGTCCCTGAACCTTCCTGTTAACAAACTGTTCCCTATGCCCTGCTTGCACCTCTGACACTGTAGTTGCCATTGGCAGGTTTTGGTGCGCCGTATCAACTGTTATGCATAGAGTGCTTTGGGGCCCCAATGTAAAACTTGCATAGGGGCTCACAGCTCCTTAGCTACACCACTGGCCCCCTCCACCTCCCTCTCCCTAACCACAAGTGTAACCAATTAGCAAAGAAACCTCCCCATTTACTCACAAAAACCCTGTGCAGGAGCGTGTGTAATTTTTTTCCTGCTTCCAGAGGCTGCTTCACAGCAGAACACTTTCTGCTGCCATTTGCCGGCTGCTAATCACGTTACCTGCGTGGGGTTCGGGGACCAAGGGGGCCCCATGCTATCATTTTTGCAGGGGGGGCTGTATTAAGTCTAGTTACGCCCCTGCCAGCATAGCATAGAATTCTGCTTTTATCATCTCCATGCTCAGTAAAAGCTATGGCTAAGGCCGGTTTCACACTGCAAACTGGCATCAGCAGTGCAATGCGGCACGCCCACTGCCCTGCACCGTCAAAAACACGACTCCAGGGAATACCGCGTTATGCGGTATTCCTCTTCTGGCATCCGGCCAAACTGGAAGTGACGAGCGCTTGCGGTCACTTTCTGTTTTGGGTATGGAAGTGCATGGAAGCGTATTGTAAAAATACGCTTCCGTGCATGGGCGTTGTAACGTCGTTGCACCACCGCCGCCAAAATTTTTATAACCCCTGCGTTGCCATAGACTTACGTGACTTCCAGTCCGAGGCATGTCAATGCAAGTATGCGTGGTAAC
Source organism: Hyperolius riggenbachi (assembly GCF_040937935.1). Classification (NCBI taxonomy): domain Eukaryota; kingdom Metazoa; phylum Chordata; class Amphibia; order Anura; family Hyperoliidae; genus Hyperolius; species Hyperolius riggenbachi. Next base: position 144,575,319 of record NC_090657.1, read on the forward strand.
GTAGTTTTGGAACCATGTCAGATCGAGCAATTCCGCCGCACCGCAGATCGAGCACTTCCACCGCACCCATAGACTTTCATTGCCCTGAGGTAGAAGTGCTGTAAATCTCCGCAACGCACCACCACAATGGGACAAAGGGGCCTAAGGCTATTGATGTGGCTATTCTGTTTTAAAGAAAACCCGAGGTGGGGATCGTACAAAGAAATCTATGCACAGAGGCTGGGTCTGGCTATAGTGCCCAGCCTCTGTTGCTAGTTGAATCCCCCTGAAGTGGCCCCTGCGCTCCGCTCTCCCCCATAAATTATGGCCGCGCTGTTTACCTTACTAATGTCACTCACGCCGCTCCCCCCGCCTCCTGCAGAGCGCCACTCCCCGCCCGCGTCCCTTCCCTCCAATCAGCGGCGAGGGAAGGGACATGGACGGGGACCGGCGCTCTGCAGGAGGCGTGGGAGCGCCGTGAGTGACACTAGTGAGGTAAATACAGCCCGCTGCGACACGCTGCGTGTCGCCAGCGCGGCTGTAATTTATGGGGGAGAGCGGAGCGCAGGGGGGACTTAGCGGGGATTCACCTAGCAACAGAGGCTGGGCACTATAGCCAGACCCAGCCTCTGTGTATAGATTTCTTTGTACGATCCCCACCTCGGGTTCTCTTTAAATCGCAATGCTTTCATGAAAATAGAAAAAGCGCATCGCACCAGTGTGTAAAGGTCTTCACGATTTTCATGATTTTTCAAAAGACCTTACGATTAAAAAACTGACCACCAAAACGATCTTTCTAAGCACAGCCAGTGTGTGAAAGAGAGATGTGAGCAAAGGAAAGGGAATGGGTTGCTAATGACTACCAATATTCAAAGCGCATATAGAGTTGATCAATACCAGTACAGCACCAATAAAGAACGAATGCAGTGACTGTACGGGGGGAGCAGGGGCTCTGGTCCACGGGCCTTGGCATCCCGCATCCCCTATTGCATTGCCACAGTATGGACCTGCAATGAACACAAGTGATAGCAAGAGACTGGAAGGAGTGAGAATACGTCATGTATATCTCCAGAGAGGATGGCTTACACTAGAAAGCTAATGCTGTGCATTCCCAACAAGGGAAGAGTGATCTCTATCTGTGCGTGCTATAGAGAGACTGGCATAGATCTCCAGATAACAGTATCACACAGCGGTGAAGGGCAGTCACTGATAGCTGTACACCTCAGTCTGAAAGGTTAAACTGGAAAAGATTAATACCCTGATTAAGCCAGCAGGAACGTGTGCGTACAGTCCCTGGCACTGGGCGGACTCATCTCCCCCCATCCACCTTTACATCTTGTGCAGCACACATGTGGGGGGTGAGAGCGGAGAATCTGTAATTTCTAGCAATGTTCTTATCGCTAATCCTGAGCCAGGGGTGGGTGAGAGAGAATGAGAGGGACAGCCACAAGGGCAGAGATGCTGTGTCTGATAAAATAAGAGACAACAACAGGGTGTGGAGTTTAGAGAAACTGACAAAATGAGAGAAGAGACAAAGGAGCAATGAGAGCAAATATTAAGCTATGTAAAAAGGACTTTATACAAAAGATGAAAAAAAATCCTTTGGAATCTATAGCCTATTTTTAACGTTTATTGTTATAAATGTGAACGCAGAGGGCAGTCAGTCTAATTTTAAAATAATCGTACAAATATTTTTCTTTACAATTTTTGAAGTGTTTATTTTTATTTAAAGAGGAATCATCACAAAAATCTTAAAATTTAAAACACATACAAATAAGAAGTACATTTCTCCCAGAGTAAAATGAGCCATAAATTACTTTTCTCCTATGTTGCTGTCACTTACAGTAGATAGTAAAAATCTGCCGTTACCGGGCTAGTCCGTTTCTCTATAGGGGATTCTCAGCATGGCCTTTATTCTTTATAGAGACTTTCCCTGAAAATGATTAATGCAAAGATGCTGGCCAGCCTCCCTGCTCATTGCACACTATTTTGGCAGTTGGACGGAGCAACTGCCATTCACTAAGTGCTTTTAAAAATAAAGAAAACCCCGAGAACCCCCTATGAGAAGATGGGCTAGTCCAAAATCTGTTGGTTATGTTAATTCTACTACTTACTGTAAGTGATAGCAACATAGGAGAAAAGTAATTTATGGCTCATTTTACTCAGGAAGAAACGTACTTCCTATTTGTATGTGTTTTAAATTTTAAGATTTTCACGACAGTTCCTCTTTAAGTGTGCTTAAAGGCATTTATTGATAAATGTACATATTTTTGTACTTTAAAAAGGACACCCGAAGTTAGAGGGATATGGTGGCTGCCAGTCGCGTAGCTCTGGGCCCCAGTGCAAGTTTTACACTGGTCCCCCAAGGACACTATGCATAACAATTGATACGGCGCACCAAAATCTGCCAAGGACAGCCACAGTGTCAGAGGTGCAAGAAGGGGATGGGGAACAGTGTGTCAATGATTACTAATAGTCAAAGCATCTATAGAAGGGATTATTACCAGCACAGGACCAATGAAGAGCTAATACTGCAGTTGAGGGAGGGCCCTCTTGCCCAAGGGCCCCAGTGTGGCCGCAACCTGTGCATATCCTATTGCTATGCCTCCACTGATAGATGCCATATTTATTTCCTTTTATATAATACCAGTTGCCTGGCAGTCCTGCTGGTCTTTCATGCATCATTAGCACCTGAATCACACACCTGAAACAAGCAAGCGGCAAATACAGTCAAACTTCAGTCAAACATCTGATCTGCATGCTTGTTCAGGGTCTATGGCTAAAAGCATTGGAAGCAGAGGATCAGCAGGACAGTCATGCAATCTGTATTGTTTAAAAGGAAATAAATATGTCAGCCTCCATATCGCTTTCAGTTCAGGTGTTATTCAGGGCTTGTTTACACCTAAAGTGTTTTCCTTTTTTTAAGCACCGGTGATTTTGAAATTTACCCTAAAAGCGCTTTTGCAATGATTCCTTATGAGAGTGTTCACATATGAGTGATTCGATTTCGATCCGCTCTCCAAAGCGTTGCCTGTACCATGTTTGGGCCGATTTGGCTATAATTGAAGGTATAGAGAAATCGCAAAGTGCTTGAAAAACCACTTTGTATAGCGATTTCCCGAGCGCTTTCATGAATAAATACATTGTATTTATTCATTTCTAGGTGAAAGAGATCACTTCCTGACTGAAGTCAGGAAGTGAAGAAAAAATTGCTCTGCAAAAGCACTTAGAAAAGTGCGTATTAAGCGTAGGCAATCGCAAAAAATTGCTCAGCACTTGAAATATCGCTGGCGATTTATAATGTGAACATAGCCTCTGCCAATTACTGCCATTCACTTGAATGGGAGCGTTTAGCCGACGAGTCCCGAACGCTTGGCGGTAAATGTCGCTAAGCGTCCGTGTGAACCAACCCTAGAGATATCACCACCTGTGATAAATTTCAGGTGAGGAAATACAAAGTGAGGAAAAATAAGCAATTTTATTCAATATGTCATTTTCACTACAGCTTCTCTTTAAAGAGACACTGAAGCGAAAAAAAAATTATGATATTATGATTGTATGTGTAGTACAGCTAAGAAATAAAACATTAAGATCAGATACATCAGTGTAATTGTTTCCAGTACAGGAAGAGTTAAGAAACTCCAGTTGTTATTTCTATGCAAACAAGCCATTAACTCTCCGACTAAGTTAGTTGTGGAGAGGGCTGTTATCTGACTTTTATTATCTCAACTGTAAGTGAACTGTTTACTTTTCCTCTGCTAGAGGAGAGGTCATTACTTCACAGCCTGCTCTGAAAGACTCATTTTGAATGCTGAGTGCTGTGTAATCTGCACATATTATAGAATGATGCAATGTTAGAAAACACACTATATACCTGAAAATAAAAATATGAGAATATTTTCTTTGCTGCTAATCTTCTAGTAATTTTTCATAGTACACAACCAATTCACTATATCATATATTTTTTTTCGCTTCAGTGTCTCTTTAAGGAGTGCAGAAAGACAGTTTACAGCAGAGGTCTCAAACTCAATTTACCTGGGGGGCCGCAGGAGGCAAAGTCAGGATGAGGCTGGGCTGCATAAGGAATTTCACAATCGCAGTGCATCGCCGCCTCTGCCCGCCCCTCTCACTCTTCCTTCACAGAGAGGGGCGGGGAGAGGCGGCGATCCGTGTGGCGATTGACGTCAGGAGGGGCAGAGCTGAAAGCTCTGCCCCTTCCAGGAAATGCCGGCGGATTGCCCCCTTGGCGATTTGGGGGCTCTGCAGCCCTCGTTTAGCGGCGGGGATGCGGCGGATTACTTGGGAGCACTGAAGCAAACTATAAGGAAGCTTTTGCCGGCGAGGGCCACAAAATATTGTATCGAGGGCCGCAAATGGCCCGCGGGCCGCGAGTTTGAGACCCCTCGTTTACAGCAAGGGAGAAGCTGGGGAACACTTTAGAGCAGTGAGAACATTTCAGAAGTAAATGCTTGCCGTTGTACATGTGCACTGCAGCACAGGAAGTGAGAAAGGACAGTTTTAAAAAACTGTTTGTTTTTTTCTGGGGTGTTTGGTGTGCTTCAGTGCACGTAGTCTGGAAGACGCCTAGCGTACAAAAAAATGTGTGATTATGCCGCTCGTTACAGTTCCAGTGTAGTTGCTAACACCTATGACATGCTCAGGGCTGTTTCTCCCATAGGGGTAAACTGAGCAGATGCCCAGCAGATGAGCTCTTTGGAGCCCCTCAAGTATAGTACTGCAGAGGTCACAACTTTGCAGTCAGTACTGTGTCTAAGGATCCCAAAATTCATGGGACTGGAGGCAATACCGCATAAATTTAATATACTTAATCACTAAATTAAAGACACAAGACACTCCAAGCTGGCATTTAAAGGCCGTGGCCATCTTTATTTGTCAATTTAAACAAATAAATAAGTAAGTAAATAAATAAGTAAATTGAGGTCTATAAATAACTTTATTAACCAATAGATATATAAATATATAAACGTAAATTCAAATAGCGATAACATAACTCAGATGCATATCTGACTACTACAGTCCAGATATGTTAAACCATATGAACTCCAGACCCCAATTTCACCTAATCATGCCTTAGGCAAGACCTGACTTCATAAAGAATGACCACGACGTCTTCTGGAACCAGTAGGGTGCGGTGGGCGGGGAGCTCACCTTATGCCACAGAGGTGACAGGCAGCTGATAGCTGAAACGGACCTACTTATATAGTCCTAACTCACACCTGATTGGTCGGCCAAAACTACCTTAGCCCCCAGCAACATCTGACCACCATACCTTCACCTGTCAGCCGACCAATCACACTTGACTGACATCACCTTGTCATTTTTTTTTTATTTATTTTTTTTAACACTGCACCAAAACTCGGCCAATCAGGAGAGAGTTTACCTCACAAATAGCTTAATGCTATCTTCCTGACTGACAATACTAGGCCCTAACAAATGTTTATGCACGAGCAGTTATGCTTGATAGCCCCAGACCCATGTAGGGCCTGCTTTATGGTTAGGCCCTATTTTATTCTTGCCTAGGGCCCCATTGTTTTAATTTAAAACTGCATTAGAAAGCACACCTGAATTGAGAAAGATATGAAGGCTGCCATATTTATTTCCTTTTAAACAATACAAGTTTTCTTGCATCCTGCTGCTGTTTCAGGCATCATTAGTGCATCAAATCACACACACATGACTTCCAGCAAGCTTGATAAAGAGGCGTGCAGCTTCGAAACGTTGCTGAAATCTGCTGGAATATTCTTCATGCAATAAAAGAGCAGAAAGTTATTTATAGACGGTGCCGGCTTCTTCTTTGCCATATTGTCTGCTGATCCTGAGTGCTGCTGGATCATTGGCCGGGCACGTCGACTGGAGGCGGTTTTGGAGTGTGCAGTCACTACACATTACCTACTCAAATCACACACCTGAAACAAGCAGAGGGCAAATGCAGTCAAACTTAAAGCGCAACTGAAATAAACAAAAAAGACTAAGAGTTTAACTTACCTGGGGCTTCTGCCAGCCCCCTGCAGTTGACCTGTGCCCTATATGTCCTAGACCAACCCCTCCGTTCCCCCACCACGGCTCACTTTTCTTCACGCAGTGGAAGCCGACTTCTAACTCGACCTCTACTGCACCCTGGCCACGCGTATCTTAATACGCGTTCCTGTAGCCAGGAGTGTCCTGTGCAGGCATAGTATGAGAAAATCTCTACTCCTCTACTCCTCCCGGCTATGGGAGCGTGAACAAGGATGCGTGCGGCTGCGTGGACACAGGTCCGCTGCATTGGCTGGCAGAAGCCCCAGGTAAAGGCCTGCGTGGGTACAATTTTTTCATACCCGCACCCAACCCGCAACCCGCTTTCAGCTGAATTTAATACCCGCACCCGACCCGCTCCCCGACCCGCAACCCGCTTTTTCCATTTTCTTTTAAAATACACATTTAAAGCAACACTGGGGAGCTGTAAAGTAAATAAAACCTTTTTTTTCATATACAAACCAAAGCCAAAGAAGTGTTTTAAAGATTTTTTTTCCTCTTATTTAAATCAATAAAAACCGAGAAGTAACAGACCTGCTCAAACAACAAATAGCAGAGAAGAGCACCCACATCCCTGTCCCTGTATGCTGTAGGCTGCTCTTCATCTACAACACATCTAGAGGAAGTGTCTCTGATATGCCTGCTTCAAGGTCTATGCTAGGAGTATTAGAGGCAGAGTATCAGCAGTACTAGGCAATTTGCATTGTTTAAAAGGAAATAAATATGGCAGCCTCCATATCCATCCCACTTCAGGTGTCCTTTAACTAAAGCAGCTGATGTACTTGATTGGTCTGTTTTCAGCTGTATCAATTTGCATAAAGTTTGCATCAACTTGAAATTATTAGCATCTCATTGACCATAATTTCTTGTTAGTACACTAACACTTAAATAAACTTCACCACAAACTATTATAATTTCCTCTAAGATCCATATTTTTTTTTTCCAGGGCTGTTGAAAGTCAAATCCCCAAGCTGTGACGAGATGATCTGCAGGTGCCGACTACAATGAAGGGTCTGGGGGATGCCCGTAGCCGGCACCTGTCCGGAAACCTGGACACACATTCAGACTCCCTATATATTCAACCAGAGCGGACTCCATACCTGATCAGCTCCACTGAGGCTTATCCACCGGAACCTCGATACCCCGATAATTCCTTACATCCTGACTGCCTATATCCTCTCAACAACCAGCTGTCCAACAGTAGCACCTTTCCCCGCATCCATTTTAATTCTCATTATGAACCTCCTGAGGAGACTCCACCATATCCTACTCCCCATGCACAACCTGCTAAAATTAATCGCCTTCCCGCTAGCCTTTTGGACCAATTTGAAAAGCAGTTGCCCATTCACAGAGATGGCTTCAGCACTCTACAGTTCCAACGGGGAGCTCCGGAGGGAAAGGACCGTAGTGAAAGTCCTGGACGCATACGCCACCTTGTCCACTCTGTGCAAAAACTCTTTGCAAAATCTCAGTCCCTTGAGGGTGGTGGAAGGGGCAGTGTGAATGGCAAGAAGGGGTCATCGGAGGAGGCTAAAGGAACAAAACGGAGTAAAAGCAAAGAGCGAGGGAAGGGGGATGGCAAGGGTCAAGCTCGAGGAGGTGCTGGTTCTGGTTGGTGGAGTTCTGACGACAACTTGGACAGTGATACAGGAAGTTACCGCAATCCGGCAGGCATGATGACTCTTGGTCGTCGCCCAGATCATGGAGCAAGACATTTCTTGAGCGGGTATAATACGATCAGTGAAAGCATGCTGAAGGCGTCGAAAAGCAATAATGACCTCAAATTCACACCCTTCCAACCTCCATCCCTCACCCTATCCCCCCTGCCTACGCCCCATGAGGTGGTCCCTCCTAGTTCAACAGGCTCACTAAAGAGAGGGTCTTGGTCAACGCTGACACTTAGTCATGCCAGAGAGGTGTGTCAGAAAGCATCAGCCACCATTGACAAAGCTCTACTGAAGTCCAAGTCTTGTCATCAGGATCTCAGCTATCAATATCTACAGGTAAGTGATATGTGGAATTTTTAGAGAGATGTGTATCTTTCAATAATGAACAGCTCAGTTCCTGATAGGAGCATGCTGCTTGTTTTTCAAAGCAAGTTGCCAAGGTAAGTTATGAAGAACAACTTAGATATAAGCCAAAAATAAACTGAAAAGCCTCTTCAAGAAAGTACTGAAAATTACTGTTTTGGCTTCTGGCACAGATACAAAAAATAAGTCAATTGATGTGTCTCGTCTCTTGTATTTGAAGCATTCAGCATTAGCACGGTTGCTTTTTCCCTCTTCTCGGAGGTAGAAAGCCTCTGAGAGGTTTAGAAAGTTTATATCTTATAATATTTCTGACCTGAACTCAGACTGGTTTCCTGCTGTAGGAACAATCTATCCTCCATGCAGTTATTATTATTTTTGCTGTTATCATGGATTTATAATAGGGCCATACAGGGTAAAAAAACAAACGTGAGTACATCAAAATACAGACACTGGTACATAATACAGAGTTGGTAGATAATGTAAATATTACAGTGACTAGGGATGATCAATGAGATGCAAATATTTCCGAGTTCATGCAGATGTATGTAATTTTTTTAGGCAAATATATGCAGCTTGTTTGTATGCATATGCACCTTGAAAGTGGACCAATCAATTTTAACCTGGGTGGGACTTGATTGGTTCAAGCTGCATATATTTGCTTAAAAATGTACATAAATCTGCATGAACTCAGAAATATTAGCATCTCATTGATCATCCCTAACAGTGATTAATAAATTGAAACAAACAAAAATGTACAGCAACAAGAAACATAAGGCAGAGAACCATGGCCTTGTGAACTTACAATCTCAAAGGATAGGGAGGGAGTAATATGTGTGTGTATCTAGAGACAGTACATTTTAGGTCTTAGTAGAATTTGGCATGAGAATGAAGGGGAATGGCCTAGATTAGATTGTATGCTTGTCTGAAAAGGTGAGGTTTAAGTGTTCACCTAATGTACACCTGAATGGATTTAAAAAACAAAAACTAGATACTTACCTCTGAATGGTCCTCGTACAGCCCACTGATCCAGCGCTGGGTCACTCCCATCTGTACTGGGCATCTGCTAGTAAGGTCTGTGCATGCCCAGTAGAATGAAGCCACTCGGGCAAAGCTTTTTCCTCTGTACATGAGAGCTTAGTTTTACTGGGCATGTGTGGACCGTACTGTTGTATGCCCAGTACAGATGAACTTGTCCATGGCTGGAAGCGCAGTCCACAGAAACCTATTCAGCTGGTGTGAGTCAAATAAGTATAGAGGGACCTTTCACTCAGAACTGTCCTACCTTTAACCGGTTTGGGTTCAGCGTAGTTTGAACACCGTCCGATCCCGTGCAATGGTGCGCCCCCGCCAGCACAGAACTCAGCTATCTAAAGACAGATGAGTTCAGTACCTTGGTCAGGAGCCATTTTCTTTGAGCCAAACACAGTGGTCAGGAAGTGAAAAAAGGAGAAAAAAGCCCCTGGTTCTTAATGGGACTGAGGGTTGCAGTCTGAAATCGATTAAAGGGTTCAAGAACTGAAAAGTGATGGATGTACTTTGGATGGTAATTCCAGAGTAGGGGACTCATGAGAAGTCTTGCATACACCAATGTAAGGAGGGGGTTCTAGTGGAGGACAAAAGAAGGCTGTGTATAGAGTTGGAGACTGTAGATAGAGTTAAAAAAAACCATAGGTCCCTGCCCCTTAGCAATCACTTTCCCTGGTGTCAGTTTTGCTATGTGCAGCTCCTTCAGCTTGTAATTCAGTACGTAAAGTAAAGTAATCAGGTCACAATCCCTCTGGAGACATTTGTAGGGACGGCACTGCACGTCACTAGCCTACAGGCTAGCAATGTGTTCTGTTGCCATTTGATTTTAAATTGTACCTGAATGCTGGATATTTTTTATGTAAAGGATATTTGTATGTCCTCTGAAGCAATATCAGCTACATTTCTTTACCATGTTTCTGTGAGGTCTAGTTCCTAAGAGATTCTCACTTCACCTGTAATCTGCCAGCAGATCTTCAGATATTCCCACGTGCTGCCCATCTATATGCAGGAAGTGGGAATAAGAGAGAAATGGGACTTGAGGGACAAAATAAAGGCATGAGCCTGTTCTCTTCTGAAGCCTAATTAGCTACATACTTTTACTTTGTAAAGTCTGGTTCCTATAGGCCACATGTGTCAAACTCTGGCCCGCTTGCCAAATTTCTCCCACAGTGCCAGAAAACGTGGCCCGCCAGTGCTTTCTCAATTACCAGTGATTTTGGCCCGCTGCCATGCTCCCTGCTCCGCCCACTCCTACTGTAAGATTGCTCTGCCTTCCTTCCTTGTATGAGTGATAGAGCGTGATTACCCTCTATCACTCCCTTGCTTCGTCTCTAACGAACGAAGGGGTCCCTTACTCCCCGGCTGCTGCTCCTTTACCCCATGGAGTTGGCAGCCCAAACTGCACAGAAGTCCGCTCCCCTTATCCTCTTCGCTGCATGCCTGGCGCTGTGTCATGCAGCAGTGACATGAAGACAGCAGAGCAGCTCCAACCTAATAGGCCCTCGGCCTGGTATAAGTTTTTCATTTCGCTCCTCCGTCTATTTGAGTTTGACACCCCTGCTATAGGCAGAAAGTAGGAATAGTTGAGGAAGAGGACTTCCGAGAAACAAAGGAAATGTATGTAATCAGGCTTCAGTGGAAAACATAGAACCATATTTAAAATGGCTTTCCAAATGTAGACACACTTTAAAGCACTGCTATTGCAGAAAAAAAAGTTAAAACTTAAAAATAAATACATGTAAGATAATAATTCCAGTAGTTGTGTAACCCTTTTCTCATATTGGACTCAAAGCACTTGCGAGGCAGCTACTAGAGCACACTCAGTGTACAGTAGCAGTGTTAGGGAGTCTCACCCAAGAACTTCTTACTGAATAAGGAAGCAAATCGGCTGAGGCGCCCTTAGAACTTGTCAAAGAACCAATATGGGAAATGCAAAATAAATAAAAAGAGGTATCTTACCTCATCAGGAGACTCACATAGGTGGAAAAAAAATGAAAGAAAAAAAATGATAAAATGAAGGAGTTAAACTGTAGACAACGCGTTTCATGGGACACAGCCCACTTCATCAGGTCAATAAACAGAAACCGTAATTGCTAGCCGTGCAGTGCGGGGGCGCACATAGATGGAAAAAAAAAAAAAGTGCTTGCTTACTCAAGAGGAAGAGCCGGGAATTGAACCCAGGTCTCCAATAGGCTCTATTCACAAAACTTCTCATACATGACTTATCACCTAATTGATAAAAAATAACCTTTCAGCACATTTACAAGCAAAATAATCACTCAGTAAGTTGTTCCTGATTAATCTTAATTTCAATAGTATGGTACTTTTCTTACCTTGATTATATATTTTTGCTCTTTCGAAGCTTAAACATGTAATATAGATAAGGTGAAAATAGGTGAAAAAGCTTTGTGAATCATGCCCTATGTCAGAGACAAGACAAATGTCATTTATATTGCGCTTTTCTCCTAACTCAAAGTGTTTGAGCTGAAGCCACCAGGGCACGCTCAGTAGACACTAAGTGTTAGAGAACCTTGCCCAAGGATGCCTTACTGAATAGGTGCTGGCTTACTGAACAGGAAGAGACAATATCCAGCCACTGGATATATTTGTCCCAGAGTAAAATTACCTATACATTGCTATTTTCCTATGTTGTTGTCACAGTAGGTAGCAACATTTTGACAGGTTTTGGACTAGTCCATCTACTAATGGGGGTGTTCTTTATTTTTAGTATTTCTCAAGGTGTTCTTTATTTTCAAAAGCACTTACTGAGCTGCAATTGCTCAGTCCAACTGCCAAGATAGTGTGTGTGCTAGGCAGAGCCATCCCGCACATGACGCCAGGTGACGCCGCTTCCTCAGGCGGCATCCCGCCCACCCCCCCTTGCTCCTGGCTCCCTCCCTGGCCGCCGCTTGCCTTCTTGAAGCAATTGATGGCCACCTCCTGCAGCAGTACAGGCTCACCGTGTCCCCCTCCCCTGTCCTGCTTGTAGACCTTAGATTGCGGGACCCGCTGCGGCTCCCATAGCCATGCGTAAGTGATTACTCCCGGTATACATGTGGCTATAGGAGCCGCGCCGGCTCACGCGGATCTGAGGTCTACAAGCAGGACAGGCGAGACGGAACCAGTGAGCCTGTCCTGCTGCATCGGCAGTTGGGGAGGGAGGGGTCCAGGGGAACCACCTCGTTAACCTATACTGGGGCAACTATACTACCTACAGTATACTGGAGGCAACTATACTAGCTACCTATACTGGGGCAACTATACTACCTATACTGGGGGCAACTATACTAGCTACCTATACTGGGGCAACTATACTACCTATACTGGGGGCAACAATACTAGCTACCTATACTGGGGCAACTATACTACCTATACTGGGGGCAACTATACTAGCTACCTATACTGGGGCAACTATACTACCTATACTGGGGGCAACAATACTAGCTACCTATACTGGGGGCAACAATACTAGCTACCTATACTGCGGCAACTATACTGGGCCAGTTAAGGCCCGGTTCACATTAGCGGTTGTTTGCCAAACGGACCGGATGACCTGACCGGATCCGGACCGGATCCGGATCGGAACCGTACGGTTCTGATCCGGATCCGATCCGGATCCGGTCAGGTTGCATCAGGTGTCCATCAGGATGCGATCCGGATCCGTTTGGCAAAAGTTACGTTAAAAACAAAAAAAATGTTGGGGTCTGGGAGGTCAGCAGAAGGGGGACCTGTGGAATCAGGCCCTCTGCTGTTTAGCACTCACCTCCACCTCCGACATGCTGCCAACATCTCCGGATCCGGATCCAGCTGTGCTGCTCCACTCCAAAATGCTTGCCCATGTGTCCCCATCCAATATCGCCGCAACAATCCCCATAGGAAGTGGGGTAGAACATCCGGATTTCTCAGCCAGTGTGTTGTGCGCTCTCCGGTTCCCATTGGTGTGTATTGGCCGGATGGTGCAGTCCGGCTCCGCCCCGGATACGGCTGCCGGAGGAGCCGGATGAAAAAATAGCGCATGTTGGAACGGAGGCCGGAGTCCGGATCCGGCCCGGATCCGGTCCGGCTCCGGTTCGGCAGAACGGACGCATGTGAACGGACGCATAGGCTTTCATTGCTATGCCGTGCGTCCGTTCCGTCCGTTCTGCAGGCGGTGCGGCTCCGGCACGGCGATTCCGGAGGGCCACCGCAAGTGTGAACCGGGCCTAAGACTGTGTCTGCATTTGCAGGTTCAATGGAAGGTGAGGTTTGGAGCAATAGAACTTCTGTGCCTATAGGCTCCTGAGCTGTAGATTGGGCCTTCAATCTATAACTATCTCTATTCCACAGAATACCTCTTTCTTTATGAAAGAGCTCAGGGCATGGATTTTAGATGAACTGGAAATGTGCTGGCTCTCATCTAAAACAAATAGTTTTATTGTAAAAATAATGGGACTGAATGTGAAAGTCAAAGTTCAGACATAGGTCAGAAGGTGAAGTTGAGGTTCCCAGTCCTACCCTTAAATCCTCTCTCCAGACACAAATGTTGTTAACTAGCAATGCCATAAACAGTGGGGATCCAGATAACTGATACAGAAAAAAATATAGCCAGAGGATCAGAATAACAGCAAAGAAACTGGTATTTTGTTTGGAGGTCAAGATGGCAGCCTTATTACATAAAACCAAAAGTAGCTTATTCCAAAATGCAAAGTAACCTACGACAACCAATCTGAACTCATCTTCCAGCATCAATGAACTGAACTCTGATTGGCTACTGTCAGTCTTGCACTTTGCATTTACACTTTGCATCAGCCCAATAGGGAGCTGGTGTGGTGGTGGAGTGGTTAGCATTCTTGCTTGGCAGCACTAGAGTTCCAGGTCCAAATCACTATCTGCATAGAGATTGCATGTTCTCCTGGTGTGTGCATGGGCTGAATCCAGGTACTCCGGTTTTATCCCACATCACACAAATATAGTGGGAAAGGAACTGGCATCCCTTAAAATATTGTCCTGATGCAGGTTAACTTGCTTGCCCGAATAGTCTATAGACTAAGACTTATGGTTTGAGAATAGACTTTGAGGCCTGATGGTTAATTTGCATGCCCCAAATTGAGATGTAGCTTGCAGAAACCAGTAGCATTCCCATGCACCCAAGTTAATAACAACTAACATCTGATTTAATTTGATTAATACCTGCATTTTCATCATATTTTTGCTAATATTTTAATTTTTAGGCAGGTTACCTACTCTATTTGTATTTAATTCATATGCACGTGATTTTCAGGTACCAGGTGGTGACTGGCCCGGAGGCCCCACTAAAGAAGATGACATCCCATGTAGGCGAATGCGCAGTGGAAGCTACATTAAAGCTATGGGGGATGTGGACAGTGAGGACTCAGAAGGGAGCCCACAGCCATCCCCAAAAACTGCAGCTAGGAGGCAGAGCTACCTCAAGGCCACGCAGCAGTCACTGAGCGAGAGCACTACGCAGAGGTAACAGAACAGCAATATTATGACCTCCAGCTGATTTTATTTGGATGCCTGAAGTACAGCATAGGATAATAAGCTTATGAAAGCAGGTTATGTGAATAATCACTGCCACCTTCTGGTAGACATGGGGAAATGCAGCCAATACATCAGATGTTTGCAGCAGACTACTGTACTACATGGATATGAAGTACCTCAACTTTAATTAACCCCCCAAAAAAATCCAATATGAAATTACTTATTTGACTTACCTATCCTGTTGATTTAAATGTTCACTGTCAGATTTAGTAGAAATGTGATACGATATGAGAAAAGAAAACACAGCTGTAAGGATCCCTCCTGTAGCGTGTTCTGTCTGTTGCAGTGGAGCTGCAAACGGACAGTTCTGGCTTATCTGCTTGCATTCGGTTGCGCATTCGCAATAAGTCTCATTGTCATTTGCAATCGCTCTGCAGTTCTGGGCAGTTCAGGATGCTCTCATCATTCCACCAATTGCTTGTTGCAGCTGAGCTGCGGCCAGATAGCCCTGGATTTCCTGCATGCATGTTGTTCAATAATACATGCATGTATTTCTTATGGGAGTCCTTTGCATTCACAGCCAGCTAGCAAATGGTAATCAAGCCAGCTCAGGATTGAATGATTACCATTCAGCTGTGTGGGAATTTGCATACCTGCATCCATTGGCTGATGCCAGCATAAAAGTCTGCCTCCCATTTCATACCCCGCCCGACATAGAGTTCAGCTCTCTGAGTTGTCGTTGGGTCTATGCTGTGAAAGTTGTTTTTGTAATTGTATAATGCTTTGCTCTGTAATGTCATGTCTGCTGGACATTTGCTGGCCTTAGGGGGTCAGTGAAGTCCTTCTGATCCTGATAGTTAGATTCTGCCAGCACCACGTTGGTGACTGGTATTATTCCTCCTAGCCTTGTTCTTGAGGACGAACTATAGCAGTGGTTGCCATTTGTTCGCTCCTACCTGTTAGTCTTGTCTATCTCAGTGTGACTGTTGCCGTCGTTAAAACAGCGACTAGATTGGCTGAGCAGAATGCTCAGCCAATCTAGTCGCTGTTTTAGCGCTGTCTGTCTGTTATGTGCAAAAGTAAATCCAGGAGCACCGATGAAATTCAAAAATAAAAATGTGTGCCAAGGACCCACCCCAGTACCAAGGGGTCGTAATAATGAAATCCAGCAAAGGACCGGCACCACTTCAGTATGTTATAGCTCAAATACTTTAATGATACATCAAAAGCAACGACAGACTGCTGTTTCGGCCTTCCATAGGCCTTTGTCAAGTTGCACAAAATATTATTATTTTGTGCAACTTGACAAAGGCCTATGGAAGGCCGAAACAGCAGTCTGTCGTTGCTTTTGATGTATCATTAAAGTATTTGAGCTATAACATACTGGAGTGGTGCCAGTCCTTTGCTGGATTCCATCTGTCTGTCTGTTGTCTGTCTTGTTAACTGTCATTACTTGTGTTTTAGCTAGTGATTTATTTGAGAGCTACATTTCATATATTGCGCATCAGCACGATATATATGTACTATAGTCAGTCAGTATTGTATTATTGTTATATTGTATATTGTATTGTGTACCGACCTTTGCCCGCTTCTCGACTACGAATCTGCCTAATCCTTCCAATACAACTGACATCTGAATTAACGTGTATGACCCAAGCCTGTTACCGACTACGTCTGTTGTGTATTGTATCACATAGCATCTAGCCTGATAGGCGGCCCAGAGCTGCAGTTGCTCTGGGCAATATTGCTCCCTTGTTCATTACTCCTGTGTCCATCTGTGGAGCCTCTTCTACTATCCAGCTACTTAGCCTTGTTGCGCTGGTTGGTCAGAAAGTATGACCCCCCCAGCATTACAACCGCTCAGTGTTAATTTTCTCTCACTCATTACCTAAACAGGCTTACATCACTATGTAAATTCCTCAAAGGGAGGGGGGATTCAAATTCAGTTATCTTCTGATCATAATTTCCTTATCTTATCTGAAATAGGAAGCTTTTTGTAATTCACAAATTATACTATAAAAATGTAGTAAGAAGAAGGGTACTCACAAACCGCATGTGAAAAAACACAAAGGGTGTAACTTTCAGGCCACTGTCCAGGAAAAGAAATGTGTAGAGTAGTGTTCAAATGGGAACTACTCTAACTCGCAGTACTCATGTAATGAGGGCCAAATGGATTTGGAAGGGATGGAGGCATCCATAAAATAGTAAAACTTTGAAAAAACTATAACAGGGTAAGAAAACAGACATACTTCAGATTTTCATAATTAGATACAAACAGCAACTCGTTTCTCAGGTTATACCCACTTCATCTGGTCAATATTGTTTTATTAAAAGTGCTAAGCATTGGCTCAGGAGCGCCTATCCATCACTAAATGTTTTTAGGGCTACGTTGAGGTTTCTGTCCATTGTAGTGCTGATCCCATCCCCACTGACACATAATGGGGCAGTGCTGTGTTTGGACAAAAATGCCTTATGATAACTGAGTGCTATACAGTGCATAAGTGAGAGCATCAGACAATGCACTTCTGAAGGCCTTGTGTATTGCATACTGTATGCATTGCTGAAATGCGCTCAGCAACACACATTGGGCATGATCCAATTCACTTCTTCCGATAGATGGTCTTATAACCTTCTGCTGCATTGATCATTACACAGCTAGAGATAGCAGGGGCTCACAGGGATCACACTTAAGTCCGTCGATAACGGCTGCGGTGTTCCGCAGACAATTCTTTGCAGTTATGGCCTTCTGATAGCAGCTGACTGCCGGCAAATAGGAATCGGACATTTTTTTTCCCACAGCAGAAAAAAACGCACATTGCATCACTTCACTGCCAATCTCCACAGGGAAGCATTACATGCGTTTCCGCATTCGTTTTCACATTACTGAAAAACACATCTGATTTCCTCAGCCTCTTGCACACTACATGCGATTCTGAATTTTTATACGATCTGGAATTGAATGTAGTGTGCAAGAGGCCTAAAACATATTTCCCTGAATTAAAGTCCCGGTCCCAGGGTCCGCAAAAGTTACAAAAATGTCCCAGCTTGTAGGCAAATGTCCCAGCAAATCTGTCTGGAAATGTCTCAGCCAGGGTCGGTGGGCCTCACTCTGTGGCCGCATAATTAAATACCTCTCATCCTGCCTCCCATGTCTCCCTCATTAGCCTGCCCGCAGCAGCGCACAAATCTGCCTCAGTATGCTGTAAAAGCTGCAGGCACGGGCTATGTCATGTTGCTCAGCCTCCATGGTGCTGATGGGGCAACGTGGAGTGCATGCAGAGGCTCCAGCGTGCTGCCTGCGTGTGTGATATAACTGATGTCTATACCGGAATGCAGCAGCAGCCAAGCTACTAGAATGGAAGGGTGCCAGCAGCAGTAACTGGCCTGCTCATTTGTAAATAATGCCTCTTCTGGAACTCCGACCATTGGGTAGACAGCTGTTGCCATTTTTATCGGAGTGTTCCAAAGCCACCCCCACCAGCAGTTCCATGGCCAACCCCCAGCTCGGCAGTCGGCTACTAGGCCGCTACTGCCGAGCTGGAAAGGGGCCGAGGCGGTACAGGTGGATGTGGCTTCAGAACTTCTGAACACTTCAGGCAAAAAGTTCCATGGCAGGTTTGCCGTGAAGGGGCGGAGATTCAAAAGTTTTACTGGCGAACGATGAGTTACTGCCTCTATTCTAAAAGAGCTTTGCATGAGAGGTTTTTTAAGTTTTTACAACCTTGGTTGTTTTTAAGTGCAACTCCAGTTTCAGGAAAGGGCCTATACTGCATTAATTGTTGCCAGGATGAATGAAATTAGCATATTAAAAAATGTAATTATTAATTAAATCAAGATCCACATTGTGCCAGAGGGTTCCCACATCCTCTTCGAGACCCCCTCCACTGGCCAGGACCCGCTGAAAGTTCACAGCTGTTCACAGCCATGCTCTTGCTTGAGTACGGCCACGCCTTCTCACTAGTGGTTTCAGCTTACTGCGCAGACATGGCAGTACCCGCGCAGGTGCAGTACGGCCACACTTGTACACGGGGAGTGCAGCAATGAGAACAGCTCTTATCAAATATATGTTCAGAGGGGTCAGGCAATTGGATGGTAGGGGTGAGAAGGAAACATGAAGCCACTGAGCTTCCCGTTACCTAAGTAAGGGCCTTTTCATATGTTCTATGTTGCGTTTCCAACTGAGTAAGGTGCAGCAGGTTCGGATGAAGTAACAGCATGCTCTGTGGTAACCTTGTAACGCACATGTTTACAGTGGCAGTGAAGCATACTTTCATTGTACAGTATGCTTCATTGTATAGTCGCACTGCATGTCTAACGTGCGGTGCGACGTTTCGGTAGAGATGGTTTTGCAATACAACATGCACAGTGAAAGGGCCCAAAGTATCTTTTTTTTTTTTTTTAAATAAACACCTCAGGTTCACTTTAGTGTGAAGAAAGGATGGAAAGTTCACTCTTGCTTTAAAGCTCAACACAGGCATAAATGAATCCTAATTCTAAATGTTTCTTTTTTCATCTGTTTAGAGGTGCCTTGATTAGCTGTTGCAAAATCAATCACTGATCAGGAGCTCATGATTCAGCCACTTCCTAACAGGCTGACTACCAGATCTTCAGGCTGTAATCTTCTCATCCAGCTCTTTCTGCGCCCCCTCTCCCTTTCAGTCCTTACACTCAGCTGCTTAAAGAGACACTGAAGCGAAAAAAAAATTATGATATTATGATTTGTATGTGTAGTACAGCTAAGAAATAAAACATTAAGATCAGATACATCAGTCTAATTGTTTCCAGTACAGGAAGAGTTGAGAAACTCCAGTTGTTATCTCTCTGCAAACAAGCCATTAAGCTCTCCGACTAAGTTAAGGTGGCCATACACTGGCCCGATTCGCGGCCGTTTCGACAGCAGATTCGATCCTGGGATCGAATCTGCTGCCAATCGTTCGCGCTAAACGCACCCGCCGATCCGATTTCCTCCCGAAATCGGATCGGTCCGTCGATCGCGCTGTGTGGGAAATTACCCTCGATCGCCCGCGGGTAGGGTGCGCGTCGCCAGCGGCGGCCGATCCGATCAGGTATACATTACCTGACGCTGGCTCCCGGGCGTCTTCTCTGCGCTGCACCGCTCTGTTCCGGCTCCATCCCGGCGCTTCCTGTGTCACTGCAGTGATCAGGAAGTTCAAATAGAGGGCGCTCTATTTGAACTTCCTGGTCACGGAGTGACACAGGAAGCGCCGGGATGGAGCAAGAACAGAGCGGTGCGGTGCAGCGCGGAGAAGACGCCCGGGAGCCAGCAGCAGGTAATGTATACGGGGGGGGGGGGGGGGGGCACAGGCGGCAGGAGCAGCTCAACAGATTGTGATCGGTTTCAGGCTGAAATTGATTCACAATCTGTTTGCAGTAAAGGCAGCCATACGATCCCTCTCTGATCAGATTCGATCAGATAGGGATCTGTCAGCTGGTCGAACTAATGGCAAATCGACCAGTGTATGGCTACCTTTAGTCGTGGAGAGGGCTGTTATCTGACTTTTATTATCTCAACTGTTCCTGGACTATTTACTTTTCCTCTGCCAGAGGAGAGGTCATTAGTTCACAGACTGCTCTGAAAGAATCATTTTGAATGCTAAGTGTTGTGTAATCTGCACATATTATAGAATGATGCAATGTTAGAAAAAACACTATATACCTGAAAATAAAAATATGAGAATATTTTCTTTGCAGCTAATCTTCTATTAATCATTCATAGTACACAACCAATGCATTATTTCATATTTATTTTTCGCTTCAGTGTCTCTTTAATGTCACATGACCGCATTTTAAAAGCAGTATTTTAGGTGTCACATTCTTGATGCCTAAAAAAGTAGCATTTAGGCACTCTGATCATTAAGCTATGAAATGATATACTGAATTTATGTTAATAGTGGAGTGCTCCTCTGAGTGTGATTACTACAGACATGGGAGATTCTGTTGTTTGCTATTATTTGGAAAGCGTTATAGCCATACTGTGGTTTTTTGTCTTACTGCCGTTTCTATGGTGTCTACACAGGAGTCTGGACCGTGTGGACTCCATGGATATCCTGTCACCCCCAAAATTCTCAAGCTGGGAAGACGATTACAATCAGCTAACGGAGAGTGTAACAGAGGAGAGCAGCATCTGCCAGGTGAGTGAAGGGTGGATTATCCAGCTCCATTCTCCTTACATAAAGATATGAGTCCAGTTGTAAACACACTATGCAGCCACAGTAGATACATCACAAATTTTACTCTCAAATCTATTTTTTGTTCAGGCATATTTTTTTCCAAATGACTAGTCAATTGAATATGAGTAATAGTAGGGTTGTGATCTGTATATTGTTGGTGCATAATGTAGTTCTAGCCAGTTATAGACAATCTATGCAAACACAGTACACACATCCCACTCCTTTTAAAGAGAACCCCAGACAGCAAAGGATTGTAAAAATAAATATAATTCCTTATCTGGGGGGAAGGGGGGCTGCCAGATCAGTTAGCGTTCATTAGTGCCTCTCACCTCTCCTCTTGCATCCATAAATCCTTCAGTTTCATTTTTGAACAAAAAATGGCCACGACCCCAGGGTCACGATGCTGCAGATCTGACGTTGTGCTTCTCATCGCAGGGAGGTGGAGGAGAGGCTGGGGAGAGGCGATACAGGGGCATGGAGAGGCAGGGAAGGGGCATTTCTAATCCAATAGGAGGCTTTCTGCAGGAGTGCCTCTCCTGCAAGCAGTGGCGTAGCGATAGGGGGTGCAGAGGTAGCGACCGCATCAGGGCCCTTGGGCTAGAGGGGCACCGAGTGGGTCCACCCCTCAAACACAGTATTAGCTCTTTATTGGTCCTGTTTGGATAATATTCACTTCTATAGTAGTGATCATTATCACAAAGTTTCCCATCCCCTTCTTGCACCTCTGACACTGTGGTTGTCCTTGATTGGTTTTGGTGTGTTGTATCAATTGTCATCTATAGCATGCTTGGGGGCCCCCAATGCTAAACTTGCACTGGGGCCCACAGCTTCTTAGCTACACCACTCAGGGGCGTAGCTAGAAATCACTGGGCCCCATAGCAAATTTTTTTCATGGGCCCCCCTCACCCCCCAGGTAAATTCTCCCTCCCCCAACACAAACAGAAAATAAACGCAATTTGGCCCACATTTCAGCAGAAAACAAACGCAGTTCAGGCGACATTTCATCAGATAATAAACACAGTTCGGGCCACATTTCATCAGATAATAAACGCAGTTTGGGCCACATTTCATCAGATAATAAACGCAGTTTGGGCCACATTTCAGATAATAAACGCAGTTTGGGCCACATTTCATCAGATAATTAACGCAGTTTGGGCCACATTTCATCAGATAATTAACGCAGTTTGGGCCACATTTCATCAGATAATTAACGCAGTTTGGGCCACATTTCATCAGATAATTAACGCAGTTTGGGCCACATTTCAGCAAAAAAAAAGAGAATGTACTCACCTGAAAGAAGTCTTCTCTTCCGGCCGGCTTCTGGCGAGCAGCTCCCCCGGAGATCTTGCTCTTCCTCCTCCTGCAGTCTCCCGGGACCCGCGCTGGCAGTCAGGCAGAGCAGGGCTATGGGAAGATGGCGCCCAAAGCCCTGTACTGGAGACATAAATAGTCTACAGAGCAGGGCTTCGGCAGCAGCCATCTTCCCGTAGCCCTGCTCTGTGAACTGGCTGGCGCGGCGTCAGTGCGGGGCCTGTGGGCAACAGTGTGACGTCACGATGACGTCAAGGAGCTTCTGAGGCCCCTAAAAATGTGAGGCCCCTGGCGGCACCCCTGCTCACACACACACTATGCATACATACACACACACACCATGCATACACACACCATACATACACATACACACACACACACCATGCATACACACACACACACACACACACACACACACACAGACCATACATACACATACATACACATACACACACACACACACACACCATGCATACATACACACACACCATGCATACATATACACACACACACACACACACACACACCATGCATACATACACACACACACACACACACACACACACACACACACACACACACCATGCACACACACACACACACACACACACACACACACACACACACACACACACACACACACACACACACACACACATATACAAACACACACCCACACCATGGGCCAGTTACTCACAGTGTCTGGCTTCCGATGCTGTGACCGGGCAGACAGACGGGAAGGGGGCGGAGCTACGCGCGGGAGGGGCGGAGCCATAGCCAGCGCTGCTCTTCTGTGTTCCGGGCCAGGCCGGAACTATGAAGTAAGTGTCGGCAGGCGGAGGGATATGCAGAGAGGCGGCAGGTGGAAAATAGTCCCATTTCACCTGCCAGCCTCTTTGCAATGCTGCAATGGGTGGGGGGGGGGGCCGGGCGAGGGTGCTCACTCCAGCAATCCTGAATGGGCCCTGGACCCATGATTAAAGAAAAAAAAAAAAGCAGGAAACAAAAATAGGCTGCAGGACAGGCGGGCCCCCCAGTTGAAGCGAAGGGATCCGGGCCCTATAGCAACGCTATGGTTGCTATAGCGATCCCTACGCCTGTGACACCACTGCCTGAAAGGGAGGCCCTTTCCCCCGTTAGTCTACTGACAAGTTTGTAGTTGGTAGATCCGGAGGGTCGCAACGTGGAGCAGGGGGACATAGAGCCCCCTGCTCCATGCTGAGACCCTCCGGGTGAGCCACCCCCCTCCCCCCCCCCAATCCGCCTTGGGTACACTTTAAGCTTTGTACACACACTACAAAGTTTTTGACGCCTGATCGAGGCTGCCTCTGCCAAGAATCTAGAAAGTTTACAGTGGCGTGTCAGCATAAGGTCCAGCTGGAAAATCAGGTTGGCCTAGTGGTAGCCAAGGGCATTTTTCTTTTAATCACCCTACCCACTGCGGCCTGTATAGTTGTGTGCCTCTCTAACAAACCCTTATACGTCCTCCTAAGCAGCAGAATGCATCACTAGCCTGCAGGAAAGCAATGTGTCTGCACAGCGTCAGCACCAACTGTCGCCTGATGGATTCCTCCAGGTGGCAGTCCTTGTATGTGTGTACAAAGCTTTACTCTTACATCCATTAGTAATGCTGATGACAAGCACATTTCTTAAAGATGACCATTTACTTGAATGTCAGAAGTAGTAGGGGTCGGATTTGTATATTATGGTTGCATAATGTAGTTCTACCATATTATAGATATGCTGCTATGCAGCCACAGTACACACATCACACTTGCATTTCTGCACACCAAGGGCTTGAGTCACTAAACCGTGATAACTCATATCACAGACGTTTTTGCGCACATTTTCGCATTTGCGTGTGATCGTGAATTTGAGTTTTTGCACGAAAACTAGTGATCGCGCATGAAAATTCGCGATCGCACGCAAATGTGAAAATGTGCGCAAAAACGTCTGTGATATGAGTTATCACGGTTTAGTGAATGAAGCCCCATGTGTGTTTGTATGCTGAAAAACATGCACGTTTTTTTTCACAGTAGCTTATTTACCAGTGTGTTTTCGAGTGCAGAAACAAGATCATTTGGCACATTTTGTCAGTTTTCTCTATCAATTACCGTACAGTGGTGTGAAAAACGATTTGCCCCTTCCTGATTTCTTATTCTTTTGCATGTTTGTCACACTTACATATTTCTGCTCATCAAAAACCGTTAACCGTTAGTCAAAGATAACATAATTGAACACAAAATGCAGTTTTAAATGGAACAGTGATGAACCTTCCCAGGAGTGGCCGGCCGACCAAAATTACCCCAAGAGCGCAGAGAAAACTCATCCGAGAGGCCGATAAGACCCCAGGACAACATCTAAAGAACTGCAGGCCTCACTTGCCTCAATTAAGGTCAGTGTTCACGGTTAACGGTTTTTGATGAGCAGAAATATGTAAGTGTGACAAACATGGAAAAGAATAAGAAATCAGGAAGGAGCAAATCGTTTTTCACACCACTGTACGGTAATTGATAGAGAAAACTGACAAAATGTGCCAAATGATCTTGTTTCTGCACTCGAAAACGCATTAAGTGTGTACAGGGGCATAACATGCACAGCCTGGGAACCCAGCAAAATTTGGAAGGCGGGCCCCATTCTCCCTCTTCTCTCCACCCACCCCTCCATCTCTCGCACACGGGCCTCCCAAACACCAAATCCCCCCCCCCCCCCCCCCACATGCAATCGTGCAGAGCAAAGGCATACACAATGCAGCATATACAGTATATTACATATTTCCAGCAGGACAGGTCCTCTTCACTACTCCAAGTGGCCGTGACATGCAGCTTATTAGCTTGCAACTCTTCTGATACTGCATGTCATGTGATAGGAAATAGGCTGCATGTCGCAGTTAAGTGGAGTGGGGAAGAGGACCTGTCCTACCGGAATTAGGTAAAGTATATGCTCCTCTGCAGCTGCCGCAGCTCTGCAAGGTCTATGACATGGAGATTTGGGAGCAGCGCAGGAGATTTGGGCGCAGCCGGCGCCACCATAGGCCGTAATAGGAATTGCGGCTATAGCAGGCACAGGGAGTAACTTCAGCGCCGTCAGAAGATGGAGCTGAAGTTACTTTTAAAACATACGCCGAATTATTTCATTCCCCACTATCCATGGCGGCCTGGAGGGGGAATAGTATTTAATACGGCCGGGACTTGTGCGGCAGCAGGATCAGCCATCCTGCGCCCAAGTCTCCAGCGCCGTTATCTCTCGTACGCCTTCTCTGATGCTTCAGGGATGTCAGTAGACAAATGTAATCATTAGATACTTTTGAGCAACAGCATCATTGGTTTCTGAGACCGGGTATGTCCCAATGAAAAATAGTAAAAACAGCTGCGAATTGTCACTTGGGTAGGATGTTTGCTGGCTTTTGTGCAAGAAGACATTTGAGAATTTCCTGTAAGCATGCTTACAAATACTCGCAAAATTGCATTATGCAAATTATGTGCATTTACAAATTAAGAGGCCTATTTAAAAAATGTGTAACTAGGGCAAAGAGCATAGAGTGCATCCCATTTAATTACCGCAATGAGTTTGATTACTTCTCATTTACAGAGGTGCATACTCTTGTTGAAATTGCCTATTTAGAGATAATTCTGAATGGATTTGGAATAAATCTGAATGCTCTTTGAATCAATTTGAGTTTCAGGTAGAAATAGCTCCTCATGGATGCCAGTGGAGGCTTGTTATAACGCTATTCATTAAGGGACCACTATTAGGAAAAAATGTAAAATACATATTTATAAGAAGTACTGTTCTCCCAGAGTACAATGTACTATAAATTACTTTTCCCCTGTGTTGCTGTTGCATACAGTAGGCAGTACAAATCTGATAGATGTGACTACTCTGAAACTACCCCATGAGGAGATGGATTAGTCCAAAACCTGTCGGATGTGTCAGAATTTGACTGCCTACTGTAGTGAGAAGGGAAAAAGTACTTTAAAGTGTATTTTATTTTTATACTTATGCATAAACATGCACATTTTAAGTTTTTCTTTTTTTCTCAATAATGGTCCTGTAAACAAATCTGGGGCCTAGTTATTGCGAAAATGAATCTAAATGACAGTAATGTAATATTTATTAACATAATGAAGATTGAAGGGTTTGGAGAAATCATTGCACAGACTTAGAAATGAAAGTGATGTGAAATTAAAAATTAATTGTTTGCTCTAAAACATTAAATACAGCAAAAAAAAAAATGAATAGGAAACATAAAAAGACTGATTTCAATGCGTTTCAATGTGTATTCACTGCAGCAAATTGATTACATTGCCAGTTGCAGAACAAATTATCAGATTGGGCTCGATTCACAAAGCGGTGCTAACCCAGTTAGAGACTTTAGGCATGATAACCGTTGCACCACGCTGGTGAAAAGCCAGTTTAGGCGTGATAAGTTTAGGCATGCTAAGTTTAGATAAGTTTAGATCGCACGCAAAGTCCCGCACGCAAAGCAGCGCCATTAAACTCTATGCGAAGTGCACTAGACTTTGCTAGCGCAAAACTTTTGATCAGCTGTGCACTGCGGTGCTAACCCAGGTGGTGCTTAAACTTATCATGCCTAAACTTATCACACCTAAACTTATCATGCCTAAACTGAGTTTAGGCATGATAAAGGGCTTTTCACCAGCGTGCGAACTGTTAGCACCGCTTTGTGAATCAGGCCCATTGTCTTAAAATTAAGCAATTGCTGTGCAAACAAGGTAGAGAGTTCTCTGCTTCCGCCCCCCCCCCCCCCCCTTACCCGGATACAGCAGATTGTTCTTTACTTTTTTACTGCATTGTTTAGGCCTCTTGCACACTACATGCAAATCCCATTTTTTTTTTTATACAATACTATTTTTTCCGATTAAAAAATGTAGCAGCATGTATTACTTTTTTTAATCGGAATTAAAAGTCGAATTGTATAAAAACCTTGCACAGTACATGCAATTCCAATTTTTTTATACGATCTGATTTTTTATTCCAATAAAAAAACTGTAGCAGCACGCAGTACTTTTTTAAATCGGAATAAAAAATCGAATTGTAAAAAAAAAAACAAAAAACGGAATTGCATGTAGTGTACAAGAGGCTTTACACAGCTTAGCTGAACAGAATCTGATAATTTCAATACATATGGTAATGTTATAAATTAGCTTATGAGTGAAGCTGGGGGTTCAGTGTTAGTAGCCTAAAAACCATCAATATATTTTTCCTATTAGTTTTATGCTATTGTTAAATGCTTTCGGCCATAGATTAATTTTGAGCTTCATCCTACTTTAATTAGCACTGGACTTAACTTGAATCTGTTAAATTACAGGCATATACTGTACAAGCCTTTGTTGTGCCTACAAATTGATTGCACTTTTCATAGACACTGAAGAATATACAGCTGCATTACTGCACATGGCCACAAGAGGGCCTTTCCCAATCACATGTGTTGCTCAAGGCAATGTATTTATTTATTGTATTTATAAAGCGCCAACATATTATGCAGCGCTGGACATTAGTTTAGGTTACAGACAATATTTAGGGGTGACATACAGCAAAATGACAATACAGGAATACAATAAAGACCAGATCATGCAGCACAGTATGAGTACAAGGTAATGCTTAGTCAGTCACTGGATGAGAGCATGGAGATTAGGCAAGTTAGGTTCACTCAAATACATAGCATGGGTGCACAGTAATAGAGGTGCATGATCAGGTAGGACAGAAAAGGAGGAGGACCCTGCCCAAAGGCTTACAATCTAGAGGGAGAGGTAAGGACACGAAAGGTAGGGGACCAGAGTTCAGCTGTGGGTTTAGACCACTTGTGAGGGGTAGTTGGCCAGAGTGAAAAGGTGAGTTTTCAGGGCCTTCTTGAAAAAGTTAAAGGAAGGGGCTGCCCTAATGGGTGGAGGTAGGGAGTTCCATAGTGTTGGAGCAGCTCTTGAGAAGTCCTGGAGGCGTGCATGGGACCGGGTGATGCGGGGGGGGGGGGGGGGCGGTCAGGTGAAGTTCATTGGAAGAGCGGAGTGAGCGGCTAGGTGTGTACCTCTGCGTAAGATCAGAAATGTAGGTTGGACAGGTTTTGTGGACAGATTTGTAGGTCAGACACAGTATCTTTAATCTGATTCTGGACTGGATAGGAAGCCAATGGAGGGATTCAAGGAGGGGATCTGCCGTGGTGGAGCGATAGGAGCAATGGATAAATCTGGCTGCCGCATTCATGATGGACTGCAGTGGGGCTATTCGGGTCATAGGGAGACCAGACAGAAGGGCAGAAGACAGGAAAGGACGAATCTTACAGATGTTACGAAGGTAAAAGTTGCAGGACTTTGTGAGGTTTTGGATGTGGGGAGTGAAGGAGAGTGCGGAGTCCAGGGTGACACCCAGACAGCGGGCTTGAGATGTAGGGCGAATGGTAGTGTGGTTAACAGTGACATGCACATCTGGAAGGTTCATGGATGGCCGGGGTGGGAAGATCATAAATTTCGTTTTGTCTAGATTTAGTGTCAGGAACCTAGCAGACATCCAGGAGGAGATAGCTGATAGGCAGGAGGAGACCTTGTCCATGGTAGTGGTGGATATGTCAGGGGTGTGGAGGTAGATCTGGGTGTCATCTGCATACAGATGATAGTTAAAACCCATGGAGGAGATAACCTTGACAATGGAGGATGTATATAGGGTGAACAGTAGGGGGCCAAGGACCGAGCCTTGGGGGACTCCCACCGAGAGGTGGTTAGGGGGTGGACAAGAACTCCTTGAAGGCGGTCGTGAAAGAGCGGTTGGAGAGGTAGGATGAAGTCCAGGTCAGGGCGAGATCGTGAATGCCCATGGACTGGAGGGACTGGAGGAGTAGGGGATGATCTACTGTGTCAAAAGCTGCTGAAAGGTCAAGGAGGAGGAGAATGGAGTATTTACCTTCAGCTTTAGCTAAGGCAAGGTCATTGACCACTTTGGTGAGAGCAGTTTCGGTTGAGTGGGCAGGCCGAAATCCAGATTGCAGTGGGTCTAGCAGTGAGTTGGCATTGAGGTACTGGGTCAGGCATGTGTGAACTAGACGCTTAAGGAGTTTTGAGGCAAAGGGGAGGAGGGAGATAGGGCGGTAGTTGGAGGATAGTGAGGGGTCGAGGGAGGGTTTCTTGAGCAGGGGTAGTACAGTGGCCTGCTTGAAGTCTGAAGGGAAGGTGCCTGTGGATAGGGAGAGGTTAAACAGGGTAGTGAGGACTGGGGACAATTCCGTGAAGTGAGGCTGGAGTAAATCAGAAGGGATGGGGTCAAGGGAGGAAGTAGTGGTATGGGAAGTCTGCAGTAGGTGGTTGACTTCCACGGTGGTAGTAGGAGTGAAGGAGGTGAGGGGAGGATAGAGTGGAGGAGAAGCTGGCTGGGAGGGGATGGGAGGTAAAGATTGAATATTTCCTGACGGATGGAGACTATTTTGTTGGTGAAGTGGGTGGCTAAATCTGTGGCAGAGAGGGAGGAAACGGAAAGTGTGTGTGGGGGGGGGTTAAGCAGGGAGCTGAAAGTGGCAAAAAGACGCCGGGGGTTGGAAGCTTGTGCTCCGATGAGCTTGGTAAAGTATTCTTGCTTCGCATGAGCAAGGGCAGTGTGGAACTGCAGCAGGTTAGTCTTGTACTGTAGGAAATCCTGGTTAAGTCTTTTTCTCCATTTCCGTTCAGTGGCGCGTTTTCCTCTTTAGGTTGCGAGTATGCGTAGTGCGCCAGGGCTGGCGGTTAGGGGGTCGGTTGCGGCGGAATATTGGTGGAGCAGCTTTCTCTAGGGCTGATGAGAGAGTTTGGCGATACTGAGCTGCAGCAAGATTAGGAAAGGTTAGGGTGGGGAGAGTAGAGGAGAGGGCATGGAGGGGGTGTCAGCAACGACGCTAGGGCTGAGCTTGCGTAGGTCTCGCTGCCATAGACCAGGTGGGTGGGCGGGTAGTTTGGAGGTGCCTTCCGTGAGGAGGTTGAAGGTGAGAAGGTGATGGTCTGAGGGTGGAAAGGGTGCGATGTCAAGGTCTGCAATGGTGGTAAATTTAGTGAATATAATGTCGAGAGTGGGACCTGCAGTGTGAGTGGGGGTGTTGGTGTGTTGTACTAAGCCAAGTGAGTTGGCAATGGTGAGTAGCCGGGTCACAACGGAGTTCTGGGCTTCATCGATGGGAATATTGAAATCCCAGAGGATGATGGTGGGGAGGTCAGAGGAGAGGATGTGAGGGAGCCAGGAGGCAAGGTCATCGAGTAATTGTGGGGTGGAACCTGGAGGGCGGTATAAGACCGCAACAATGGCAGGGAGGGGGTGGTAGAGGCGGATGGTGTGGGCCTCGAACGATGTGAATTGTAGGGAGGTAGGTGGTGTGAGAATGTATGGAGTTTACCAGCTATCTAGTGCTGAATTACACTTAGAGAACAAATACTAATTTGAATTTCATGAATAGCATCATAACTAGCATCTATTGACATCAATAAACTGCTATCTTGAATTTAAATTTGTTAAATCCATTCAGATTCATTTCAGATCCAATTAAGAATTATTCTATATAGGCAAATTTGGCAAGAGTACACACATTTTTTGAATTTGGAATGCATTAAGGTAACTACACAGAATATCTTCTTTTCTGCATTATGAATTTTATAAATAGGCCCCTAATAATACAATCTGTATCCATCCGAACATAGCTAAAGCTGCTGAAAGCTATGTTACTGTATTCATATATACTGTACCACAGTGCGATCCTATTTTGAATAAACTCACTTTGGTCTTGATTTGTTAAATAAAAAACTATTGCACAACACTGGCTTATTATTGCGTGTGTGAATAAGTCTCAGGCTCCTTTCACACTGGCACATTGTATTGCGATACATTTGCAATGCCTTGGTGCTGAAAAGTAGCATGGTATGGTAACATTGCAGTGCCACCATACAGTGAGGCATACAGCACAATAAAAGTATGCCTCACTGCCACCATAACCATTTCCCTGTAAACACACTGCATGCTGTGCAAAGTGCCCAACAAGTACTTCCATAGATAGACCACTAAATTGCCCTCTA